>NC_140174.1:2923881-3011381 GCF_963971535.1 Notolepis coatsorum
CTCATACATCCCCTCTTCCTGGACTACCTCTCGCCCCCCTGCCACCCCCACCCGCCGCACCGCTAACCTCGATAACCTTCGCTCCTTCCTCCCTGCTCCCCCATCCATCTCCCTTGCTCTCCTCAACACTCGTTCTCTCTCAAACAAATCACCTCTGATTTATGAATTACTACTGGACAACAACCTTGACCTACTCCTCCTCACTGAAACCTGGCAACAGCCCTCGGACTTCTACTCCCTCAACCAAGCTACCCCCCGAAATTACAGCTTCATCGCCAAGCCCCGCCTCTCTGGCCGAGGGGGGGTCTTGCCGTTTTCCACAAACTCTCCCTATCCATCACTGAACTGCACCTAAACCTCCCTCCCATGCTATCCTTTGAATACCTTGCCCTCTCCCTCCCCAACTCTATCACTGCACTACTCCTCTACCGCCCTCCAAAGCCTCATCCCTCTTTTCTAACTGAACTTTCTGATCTCCTGACCATAGCCTCCACTCTCTCCACCTGCCTCCTACTTACCGGTGACCTCAACATCCATGTTGACCAACCAAACTCAAACCTCACTCCTGACTTCCTCTCCCTCCTTGACTGTTTTAGCCTCACCCAGCACATCAACTTTCCCACCCACAACAAAGGCCACACACTTGACCTTGTTTGCTCTGCCTCCCTACCCATATCCAATCCTCACCCCATCCCATTCCCACTCTCTGACCACTACTGCATCCTTTTCGCTGCTCCCCTTCCCCCACCCCACCACTCCAATAAACGCACCATCTCTTTCCGTAACATAAAATCCATTGACCCTCTCACACTGTCTCAGTCCATATCCTCTGCCTTTCCCCCTGACTCCGCCCCCTCTAACCCCGACGACTATGCCCTCCTCCTCAACTCTACTCTCTCTGACTCCCTCGACTCACTGGCACCCCTGAAAACCATCACTGTCTCATTCACCACCTCCTCCCCCTGGTACGCTCCGGAACTCCGCTCTATGAGGCAGACCGGCCGTCAATTAGAACGCCTCTATAAAAAAAACCACCTCACCATCCACGCCGACCTCCACAAACAGCATGTCTCCTCCTACCGTGATGCACTCCAAGCTGCCAAATCTGCCCACTACTCCACCATCATCAACAGCAGCAACCGCAACCCCCGGACCCTCTTCTCCACTGTCAAGAAACTCCTACAACGCCCGGACAATAACTCACTCTCCTCCCCTGACCTCTGCAACTCGTTTCTCCTCTTCTTCAATAATAAAGTATCTCTAATCAACAGCTCACTGACTGCCCGCATCACCAATTCCCCCACCCTCGCCCCCCCCCACCATCATTTTCCCCCCACCTGACTCCATCCCTCCCACCCCTTTTACTGCCTTCGCCCCAGTCGACTCCTCCTTCATCATGGACCTCATGACCACCTCCAAGACAACTACCTGCTCCCTTGACCCCCTACCCACTACTCTCACCAAAGCCTGCCTCCCTGCTCTCATCCCCCACCTAACCGAAGACTGAACTTCACATTATTGGCACCAAAACCACCCTCACCAGATCCGGACCCATCACACTCACCATCAACGACTCCACCATCACCCCCTCCCCCCTAATCCTTGACCCCACCTTCTCATTTGACCCCCACGTCCGCTCCATCGTAAAAATATCCTACTTTCACCTCCGCAACATTGCAAAAATCCGTCACTGCCTCTCCCCCCCTGCTGCTGAATCCCTCATTCACGCCTTCATCTCCTCCCGCCAGGACTACTGCAACTCCCTCCTCACTGGTATCACCTCCCGCTCCCTCCATAAACTGCAAATTGTCCAAAATTCAGATGCCCGCCTCCTCACTAACACCCGGTCCCGCGAACACATCACTCCTGTCCTCCACTCCCTCCACTGGCTCCCGATCAAACACAGCATAAACTTTAAAACACTACTCCTCACCTTCAAAGCCCTCCACAGCCTGGCCCCCCCCTACCTGAGTGATCTCCTTCTTCCCTACCACCCCACCCGTTCCCTCCGGTCCTCCTCCACTGCCTCCCTCACTGTCCCGACATCCAAGCTTAAAAACTTTGGAGATTGGGCCTTCTCTCGTACTGCACCCGACTCTGGAACTCCCTCCCCCAGTCCATCAGAGACTACCCTACACTCTCCACCTTCAAAGCTTGCCTCAAAACCCACCTGTTCTCCCTTGCCTTCAACCCCCCCACCCATAACCCCCCCCCCCCCTTCCAACCTGATTGATGTCTGTCTCCAGTCTTTTTTGTGCTATCATGCTGTCTCCCCTGTTCCCCCCATGGTCTCATGTTCCTTTTGTTTTTGTTTCTTTGTTGTTTCTTTGTTTTTGTTTCTTTGCTTTCGTTTCTTTGTTTGTACTCTTGCTCCCGACTATTGTCAGCGACTTCGGGTTATTGAGAAGCGATATATAAATTAAATTAATTATTATTATTATTATTATTATTATTATTATTATTATTATTATTATTATTATTATTATTATTATTATTATCAGGACTGCTGCTGCTGCTAGACCTAGCGGTTCATCAGGAGAGCTAGCTGCCTGTCCAGGATGTCCATCATCTGCTGCTGCTGGTCCATGCGGTTATTCAGGACTGCTGTTGGTCCAGGCGGCTCATCAGGACTGCTAGCTGCTGGTCCAGGAGGTAAATCTGTTGCTGCTGCTGGTCCAGGAGGTTCATCTGCTGCTAGCTGCTGGTCCAGGAGGTTCATCTGCTGCTGCTGCTGGTCCAGGCAGTTCATCAGGACTACTAGCTGCTGGTCCAGGCGGTTCATCAGGACTGCTTCTGGTTCTGGTCCAGGCAGTTCATCAGGACTGCTAGCTGCTGGTCCAGGAGGTTCATCAGGACTGCTAGCTGCTGGTCCAGGAGGTTCATCAGGACTGCTAGCTGCTGGTCTAGGCGGTTCATCAGGCCTGCTAGCTGCTGGTCCAGGCGGTTCATCAGGAGGGAGGGAGGGAGGGAGGGAGGGAGGGAGGGAGGGAGGGAGGGAGGGAGGGAGGGGGAGGGAGGGGGAGAGGAAAGGGGGAGGGAGGGGAAGGGAGGGAGAGGGGGAGGGAGGGAGAGGGGGAAGGAGGGGGAGAGGGGGAGGGATAGGGGGGAGAGAGGGAGAGGGGGAGAGGGAGCGGGAGAGGGAGGGAGGGAGAGGGGAAGGGAGGGGGAGAGGGAGAGAGAGAGGGGGAGGGAGGGAGATGGAGGGAGGGAGAGGGGGAGGGAGAGTGGGATAGGAGAGGGGGAGGGAGAGATAGAGGGAAGGGGAGGGAGGGGGAGGGAGGAAGAGTGGGAGAGGAGAGGGGGAGGGAGAGGGGGAGAAAGAACAAATACAAAAATGTTAAAGGATCAGTGCCAAAGCAGAGGCAGAGACCCAACGGGCCATGAGGAACCTCTACTTGAAATACTCGCAATTTAAGAATGGGTACAAGTCACAGGCTCTTAGTCCATTCGGTAAATCGGACCACGCCGCCATCTTTCTTTTGCCAAAGTATAAACAAAGTCTCAAGCGAACGCCGGTAGTATCGCGAGAGGTTAAGCGTTGGACTGTGACGTCAGAGGAGACACTCCAAGCTGCACTTGAATGCACAGACTGGAGTGTATTCCGTGATAACACAGCCAATATTAACGAATACACTGAAACGGTGCTTGACTTTGTCTGTACTCTGGTAGAAGAAACAATCCCCTCTACCACAATTAGAATCTACCAATCAAAAGCCTTGGGTATATAAATCCGTCCGTGAGGCTCTGAAAGTGTGCACCTCAGCCTACAACACCGGGCTGGTGACAGGCAACATGGAAGAACACAAGACGGCAAGATACAACGTCAGGAGAGCAGTAATAGAGGCAAAACGGCGTTACAGGGATAAAGTTGAACTTCAGTTTGAACAGGCTGACTCTAGAGGCATGTGGCAGGGCCTCAGAACAATGACAGACTACAAAGGCACCTCCCTCAAACTGAACAGTGACATCTCCTTAGCAAATGATCTCAATACCTTCTATGCGAGGTTTGAGGCTGTGAATAACAACACCAGCCTACAAGCCACGGCAATGGGGGGGGGGGGGGGTTCTGCTGATGGAGACTCAGTGTTCAGGGTAACAGAGCATGAGGTGAGGCGGACCTTTCAAAAAGTGAATATCAGGAAGGCAGCAGGACCGGACAGCATCCCCGGCCGCGTCCTAAAAGTCTGTGCCGACCAACTCGCCCCGGTATTCACTGACATCTTTAACCTGTCCTTAGAACAGGCTGTCATCCCCACCTGTCTGAAGAAGTCCACCATCATCCCTGTACCCAAAAAATGTACGCCCGCTTGCCTCAACGACTACCTCCCTGTAGCCCTCACCTCCATAGCCATGAAGTGCTTTGAGAAGCTAGTGAAGGGCTACATCTGTTCCTCCCTCCCCATCAACCTGGACCCCCTGCAATTTGCATACCGCCTTAACAGATCCACGGAGGATGCCATAGCCCATGTGCTGCACACAGCAGCATCACACCTGGACAAGAGGCAGGGGAACTATGTGAGAATGCTGTTCATTGACTACAGCTCAGCATTCAATACCATAGTCCCCTCCAAACTCATAGCCAAGCTCAGGGACCTGGGCTTGAACTATGACCTCTGCCAGTGGGTCTTGGACTTCCTGACGGGCAGACCCCAGGTGGTAAGAGCAGGCAACTGCACCTCCTCATCCATCACGCTCAACATAGGGGCCCCCCAGGGCTGTGTTCTGAGCCCCCTCCTCTACTCCCTGTACACACATGACTGCATGGCACAGCGGAACAACAACACAATCATCAAATTTGCTGATGACACAGTAGTGGTGGGCCTGATCTCTGCCAATGACGAGAGGGCCTACCTGGAAGAGGTAGAGAATCTGTCACAGTGGTGTCAGGAGAACTGCCTCTCCCTGAACGTCAGCAAAACAAAAGAGATGATTGTGGACTTCAGGAGGTCGGGGGTCAAGGACTACAGCCCCCTCAGCATCGACAGGGCACCGGTTGAGAGAGTGAACAGTTTCAAGTACCTCGGAGCCCACATATCCAAGGACTTGACATGGACCACACACATTGACAGTGTTGTGAAGAAGGCACGACAACGCCTCTACTTCCTCAGACGCCTAAGGAGGTTCCAAGTCAGTCAGAAGATCCTTAGGAACTTCTACTCATGTACAATCGAGAGCATCCTGACTGGCAACATCACCTCCTGGTTTGGGAATAGCACTGCACAAGACCGTAGCAGACTACAAAGAGTGACACGTTCAGCCGAACGCACAATTGGAGGGGGTTTCCCACCTCCAGAACATTTACAACAAGCGGTGCAGGGGGAAGGCTAAGAGAATCATCAAGGACTCCAGCCACCCGAACAACTGCCTCTTTGAACTGCTGCGGTCAGGCAAGCGATACCGAAGTCTTAAGGCGAGCACAGAAAGACTCAGAAAAAGCTTCTATCCCCAGGCCATCAGGCTGCTCAACGAACAATAAACACTATGCAGCAACCATCAAATGCACACAGCACACACATCCACACGCACACACTCACTTTAAACGGGCAACTCACTGCACCACCCACTTTACACACTTTAGAACACCTAAACACACTTTACACTTTATATTTATTGCTAAAGGATTTGCACTACAACTCGCACACCTTACTGTAAATTGTACCTAAATTGTACCTCATCCCATTTCTGCTCTGCACTATATAGTATTGTATATTAGTACATTGCATAGTATATTGTATATTATATGGTAACTCAGTTACTTCTATTCTGCATCGAACATTGTACATATGTCTATACTGAACACTCTGACCTCTATTTTTACTTCTATTTTACATGCTATACTATTTTATTTCATACTATCTTGTCTAACACAGTCTCTGGAGCGAAACAGTAAGAAGCATTTTGTATAAAAGTATTCTGTACTTCTGTATGACAACTATTAAAGAAACTTGTACTTGAACTTGAAAACAACATTAAACACAAAACTTAGAGATTTACATCGTAAACATTCAGAGAAGAAAATGTTATTGCATTGTTTTGATAGTCATTCCAATGAATCTCATCCTTGTATTTGAAAGATAATTTGCCATGGGAGGTAATAAGGAGGCTGGAGACGGGATGACTGCCTGGTGTTCTGTAAACTTGTGAATTAATCTGGAAATAATTATTGAAGGGTTTGGGAACGGACTCTGGGACACACTGATACTTGAAAGGAAAGGACAATGAACTAGACTTACAGCATTGGATAGGACGACCAACTCAGACTTCATCCTCATTTCAATTGGCAAGGGTTTACTTTTAATCCAGTACATTTTTGATAGTTAATACTAGCGCGCCGCTAATGCTAACCAACAACCAAAGGAAGATGCTAGACACTTTGCATTGTGGGCTAGATTAGGACGACTGAATGGCATCAAACATGGGGGCAGTCATACTTAATACAGTGTCAAATAAAAAAAACTTTAAAAACACTATTTATTGGTAAAGGATTTGCACTACAACTCGTACACCTTACTGTAAATTGTACCTAAATTGTACCTCATCCCATTTCTGCTTTGCACTATATAGTATTGTATATTAGTATATTGCATAGTATATTGTATATTGTATGGTAACTCAGTTACTTCTAGTCTGCATCAAACATAAATCAAATCAAATCAAATTTATTTATAGGGCCCGACAACACACGTTAATGTCCCCATGGGCCGTACAGGTCTTCTTTAAACAGGTCAAGAAGACAACATAACAATAAGTCAAGAACAGAACAAGAACACCATAGGGTCCAAACATTTTTTAGATGAATGCAAATAAATGAAAGAATGCAAGCACTCCCAGACATACCCCACGCGAAGGTAAGGAAAAACTCACTAAAACCTAACAATAGGGAAAAAAGCTCCACAGGCAGTGTGGAGGAGAGAAACCTTAGAAGGGCCGTTCAAGGGGGGATCTCCCTTCTTAGATGTTGGTGATAGTAGTGTTGCAGACGGACAGTTGGTAAGCATGCACTCATGTGTGTGGTGACAACATTGTACATATGTCTATACTGAACACTGTGACCTCTATTTTTACTTCTTTTTACATGCTACTTTATTTTATTTCATACTTATCTTGTCTAGCACAGTCTCTGGACCGTAACAGTAAGAAGCATTTTGTATAAAAGTATTCTGTACTTCTGTATGACAACTATTAAAGAAACTTCAAACTTGAACTGCTGTTTACTATTATGCATACTCTGCTACTAAGGAATCTACCTTGCGTATGTGGTAGATTCTGGAAACATAGATCTCATGATCAAACTAATGTGTAGAAACACTTAGCCCTCAAACTATAGTTCATAGATTGTGTGTGTGTTTACAGAGACTGATTGCCATTGTGGGCACACAGAGGTCGATTTACATATGGAGTGAGTGGTCAAATAATTCTATTTACGACAGGAACCCAAGGGCCATCTGCCATGCCCTTGGAAGAGTTTAAGACAATGGGCTCTGTAGATCGGAACAAAGGACCAAAAGGTCACGTAAACATGTTATCGCTGGAGTCTCCTGTGACACACACACACACACACACACACACACCAATTCTAGAGAAACATGTGTCTCCTCTTAGGAGACATCAAAGGGCCAACTGGTCGGCCAAAGACAATGATTACACACACACACACACACACACACACACACACAGACACACACACACAGACACACACATACACACACACACACACATAGACACACACACACACACATTCACACAATCTGATCACACATACACACACACACACAACTTAGCTTTTGATATGAAAATATAATTAGAAGTGGTTACATTGGGATAATAATTCTGAAGCCATATTAAACTGTGTAAAATATAATTAGAAGTGTTTACATTGTGGTAATAATTTTGAAGTCATACTAAAACTGTATAAAATATTGATGTAAGCTAACAGAATGATTAGACTTGGTAGCAATTTATTGAAAGTCAGCCGACTTTGTGGTAAAGAAGATTAGTTTCACTTAAGGTGAAACTAGTCCTAAAAATAACAAAATGTGTTTAAGTATGATATATCTGTGATTATGTAATCAATATATCTTGATGTGTTTAAGTATGATATATCTGGGTTTATGTGAAGAGGGTTGGCCTATTAAGCCAAACCCCTATTTTCAAATTCAAGCTTAGCAGGCCTGGGATTGGAGGAAAGAATTTGATGATGTCATTCTGATGACATCACAAGATCCTGCAGGTCTTGGCTATAAGATCTGGGTGTGATGGGGAGAGGAGGAACTCTGGAAAACCCAACTCACCAAGACAAGACCTCTTACCATCTCATCCACAAGCAAGGCGGGCAAAGGACAAAGGAACTTTTTGGAGGGAAAAACAGAATCCTCTTTGTTATCAGCAGAGAACAAAGACTTTCAACAACTTATCAACTAGCATTCTCTTTACTGTTATATTAGCCTGGTTGTGTTCAATTACGGCATAGTGTTTTTGATCACAACTATAGCATTATTTATTGTAATTTGTATACACTCTTAAACTTTGATTAAACAGCTGTTGTTAACTACCTTTTCCTCCTAATTCCTTCTGCCTGCACCGCTGAGAAGATAGAAGTAATTCCCAAAGCATTAGAGATATAGACACAACGCATAGTACAGAGCACCCGGTTCTGAACAGAGCAGAACCGGAACAGCTTGGGAATCCACTTCATTTGGTGCTGTGGCCCTTGAACGAGAAGCGGCCGTGAAACGAGAATTTTTTTCTTCATTCATCAACCTCAACAACGGACAACGACGGCCGCAGCTGCGTCAGCTTCGATCCTGTGAGATAGGTGAGTGATGACGAAGAATTGGCCGCTCAGTTTGAACAGGGGGTTTGAGAAGTTAAAGCCTCATATAGGAGTATATGAAGGAAGTTAGGACCTCGTATAGATATATATACTGTATGAAGAAGCACTAGAAACCACTCATGTTGGGATATGTGGGTAACGCTGAGAGCCTCGTATGGAATAAACTGTACGAAGGAGGGGAGGCATACGACTGTTTAACAGCATGATCAAAGCGTTGAATTGCGGTAGATTGAAACGTTCATTGAATCGTGAAATGCGGTAGGTCTAGGGTCGCAATTTAACTGGGCGCATCTGGGTAGTGAAAACACCTATTTCATAGTGACCTAGAACGGGCGCGGATGAGGTTGGCTATTTTTTTACATATCAAAGCGGTGTGGGGATTATGTGTCTATACTGTTGGGTGGGCCAGGATCTACGCTAGGTAACCATGACTCAAAACGGCGCCGGCGTGGGTTCTCATCCGTCGGACGAAGTGTGGGGTCGTTAAACACACAAATTCAACATCATTTGGATCGTGTAAATCAGAATGATTAAGGGCGAAATAGATCAGTGTTGAATGGGGGACCTGTTATGCGATTACAGGAAGAAAACGACACGATTAATATGAGCGGGGGCTAGCTGGTGTGGACGAGGTTGTAACATGTTTCTTTGGGCTAAGCGTGAAGAACGTCAAATCGACGGAAGGAACGTGGTAGCTGCATTGAAATATCGGCCGAATTAAATGGAGAATTGTGCCCGCCTTAGGACATGTTCAAACGGACCAAGACGGCGAGGGGGTTGTTGGCAAGTTGAGATGCTGATTAAAGAAACCCGACAACCGTAAAGGGCCTTTTTAATACATATACACACCAGGCATATTAATTGACTCGTGCGCTGTAATAAAGGGCGAACAATGGTACTTAATAAAACAATTCGGTCGAGATGACTGATAAGTACTTAGTGGGAATTCAACAAAAGCTATGGTAGGCTTAAACATGCAGTATGAAAGTGTGTACTAGTCGCGCTGCTGTGCGACGTTCGAGAGACGATAATGTGCGTGAATGCTGATTTTGTATTTTTATTTGTAGTTAGGAGGCGTGTATGAATGAATGGTTGGCGAATGGCTATGGTTAGGAATGATTGGTGGTACGTGTGAGAGTATAGTTGTATTATTATGTGATTTAAGTCACCGGTTAGCCGTGGGGAAATGTAATGTAAACGCCGGTTTTTCGGGGCCCGTGGAACGCAGCAGCAGTTAGCTGCTGTATTAGCCTCTGAGGCGACCGGAGGATGCGGCGGACAAATAGACATAGGTTCAAATGTATAAGGTTGATCGATAATGTCTTGGGATTACGGGGATGTGTAAGGCACTTAAAAGTTTTCATATTCGTGGTGGATAAAATAGTTGTATAATGTTTTAGGTGAATGGGATTATGTGTTGCGGGGACCCGGAAGTCGTTCTAAGCTCGCCGGTGGTGACGACAGAGGGGTCAAACTAGAGTTTTGCGGCGGCCTGAGGGCTGTTATGTTTTTATATTTCTGTTTAGCTCACTACACTGGCATTTGGGGGAATTAGGATTCTGTTGTGGGGAATGTGGTGTTATATTAACATTGCGGGGAGACGGCCCGCGCGGCGAAACGGGTCGATGGGTCGTTGGGGAACGTTTTTATGGGATCATGGGTGAAGCTAAGCTAATGCTACCTAGCCGCGCTAACGGCTAAAATGGTCGCCGGTTGTGACGTCATATGGGTGCGCGGTCTGGCGGCCCGAGACGTGGCTAACGGAGCTAAGCTAACTGTGCTGACGTCATGGCATGACGGGGCTCTCGGGATGTCTCGCGAGGGGGCGTCCATTTTAGTAGGGGCGCCGGCGTCCATCTTGGGAGGGGCACCAAGCGTCCATTGTTAAGGGGAAGGTGGAGTTTATTTGGGAATACGGTAGGGGGCAGAAGAGGACAGGATGAGTATTTTTTGGGTTCTGCTCACAGAACGTTTTCATTAGGGGGTTAGTGTGCTGGTAAAGTGAGGTTGGATTGTTGTATTTTAATCTGGGGGTGGATTGTGGGGCCTTGACCCCCCCTCCCCTCCCTCTCTCTCTCTTTCTCTTTCACCCCCCCCTCTCTTTCTTTCCTTCTCTCACCCTCCTCCCTCCCTCTCCCTTTCACCTCCCCCCCTCTCTCCCTCTCCCTCTCACCTCCCCTCTCTCCCTCCCCCTCTCACCTCCCCCCCCTCTCTCCCTCTCCCTCTCACCTCCCCTCCCTCTCTCTCTCTTTTACCCCCCCCCTCTCTTTCTTTCCCTCTCTCACCCCCCCTCTCTCTCTCTCTCCTCCCTCCCTCTCCCTTTCGCCTCCCCCCTCTCTCCCTCTCCCTCTCCCTCTCACCTCCCCTCCCTCTCTCTCTCTCTCTCTTGCCCCCCCCCCTCTCACTCCCTCCCCCTCACTCCCCTCATTCCCACACCGCCTCTCTTCCATATATTTTTCCCCCCTCGGCCCCCCCGGAACGCTCTCTCTTTCTCTCCTAGTTTGGGCCTGTATATAGATATGTTGTTTTTGTATGGGTTTCAAACGCGGTGTAGTGCTAGGGTTATTGTTTATTGCTGTTTACTGTAGGGTTCAAAGGCAGTTGGTTGAGTTTGGGACTTATTGAGCGGGTGTTGTTGTTCCATATTCAGTTTTATTGCTATTTTTAGGGAATTTCTAGTGCTGGTAGTGGTATTGGCTGGCGTTAGGGCTACGCTTTGGTCGACAAGGCGCTCGTACTTCTTTCCTTGCATTTGGACGAGCTCCGACTGGTAAGGCGGGGGCTCCGTGTCAGTATTTTTTGTGTGGCGTTCATGTTGGTGGGCCGTAAGTCGGAGCATATTTACTCTGCTCGGCTGCGCCTGCGATGGGGGTGTGGGTAGACAGTTCGTCGTAGCTCACTGTCTGCCTCCACGCTTTGACGGGGATGCGCTATGTGTGCGACTCGTCGATGCTCGCTGCCACACTGCGCACGTTTTTCATTTTAACAGGGGTACGGGGACTGCTAGACATCGTGGCGGGGGTGGGCTCGCTGTCTGCCACCGCGCATTAACGGGGGTGCGCTATGCGTGCACTCGTCAAAGGCTCGCTCCCACACTACGCGCATCGGATTATATTGTGTGTGGGTATTTGGGTGACTGTGGTTACGGTGGTTGAGTGGTGTCAGAGGTGCGGTATGTGTGTGGCAGGGGTTGTGAGTGGAATGATCTTTGAATATCCTTGAGTAGGAGGCCCGGGGTTTCGCGTTCCAGGTTGCAAACTGAGGGGGACGCCGTGGGCTACAAGTTAGGTTGACCAGTGGGATGTCATTGGTCGGCAGGGACTTCAATGTGGGGATGGTGTCGGCGCCTGTGGTTATGAACGGGTTGTGTGACACTGTTCTAAATGCACGGGGACTTCAGTGACATAAGACGCTGAAAATTGATTTCTGTTCTCGTGAGAAGCGCGTTTTTAACACCTAAAGGGTTAGGTGTTACGGGGGAAATATAGTAACTGTGTGAGAAATTATAAATGGAAAATATGTATGTTACTGATATGTATAATGTAATATGAGCGGAACACATTGTTAGGCTTTCACGGACAGAAATAAATATAGTTACACATACACATAGTCATTTGCAAAGAACAATTAGAATAAAAGTGAGATAATTCACCTAAATTACCATGTCCAATACAGATGTTTAGAAATGATAGGCTGTAAATAACAAATTTCTGATTGACCAACAGAAGGAGAAGGCTGATGCAAAATAAGTTCCCCGGAGTTGTGTTAAGGAGGATCATGACAACAGGATTGAGAGTTCTGGGTTTCCAATGGAGACAACTGAAAAACGATTAAGGCTGTGTTGTTGATAATTCAAACGAAAATTGCACAAATGCTCTCAAGTGATTTTAGTATAGGATGCCCGACATTCCATGCTTAAAGATAAATGATGGATTGTTAACGGGAAATGCCACTGATAATTAAGTGTATGCTTTTTCTTCTCTCTTCACAGCTGCTCCAGGGCGGACAGGCCAGTGCTGACAATTTCGAACTCCAGACAGGGAAATCAAAGGGACTGTTGAAAGTCGGGGTATAGTATCACACAGCGAGTTATCAATTCCTGTTTGCACCAATATACCAGTGCGAGTGGAATTAACTCAAGTTTGGTAAAAATAGTTTGAATACAGAGAAACTTGCTTTCTAAACGGTGGAATCTGAGTGTATGAGAGTACGTGTGAATGAGTAATATAGAGCGGATTCACTAACTTTGATAGGAGCAATTAGAAGAAAAAATAAGATAACAAAAACAAGAGTTGACAATTAGTCTATTTCATTTACCCATAAGAATAAAAAATAGAAGTAATATAAAAATGGCCAACGGTGGTCAGGCCAATGGTAGGAGAAAGCCGAGAACCTCGGCAGACATTTCCCAGATAGATTTTACCAGTGATGATATTTTGGTTGATTGGAATGTGATCGACTCCCCTCCGGAGTCCAGTGTGACGGAGGGACTGGAAATAATGTCTTTAACTCCGCCACAGGGAATCGTTGTTGCAAGCGACCCAGAGACAACTGTATTACCCGAGCCGATCCACGCTGAAGTGTCCGTTGCGGGAGACTGCCAGTTAACCAAGGGACAACGAAAGCAACTGAGGAGAGCAATGTTGCTACAGCAGTCCCAGGGAGTTGACGCGGGCCGTACGGTGGAAATAGAGACTGACAACAGGTATGGGATAATACAAGAACAGTTTCTACAGTCCACCTGTGTCCCGTGCCTAGGTATCCCCCACCCCCACCATCAGTACCAGACTGAGAGAAGTGGCCCGCCGACTAGGAACCAGGCAGCAAGGGCCAAGGTGGAGGAAGAGCGGGGGACGAGCCTCCCTCAAGAACAACAACAAAGGCCAATGGGAAAACCTGGGCAGTCACAGGGACAAGGTGGAAACGAAAGAGGGGGTGCGTGTGGATCCAGAGCACCGTCAAGTGTGTGTTGGTCGTGCGGGAATCTTGGACATATGTCGTGGGAATGTGGGAATGGCAATAGAGCCAGAAGGGGAGGTACTCGAGGGGGGAACAAAGGAAGGGGGCGTGGGCAAAACCAAGGTCGGTATCAAGTACAGTGTTCACAGCCCGCAAGCTCCCCCTGTCCAGGACCCCCTCAGCACCAAAGCCAAGATGAGAGGCGGGGCCCAGCGATGGGAAGTCAAACCGCCAGCGCTGAGATGGGGGAAGAGGCGTCGTCCTATAGACAACAGAGAGCGTTTGTGACGGCGTTCGAAAGACACGAGGCAGTTCATCGAGATCTGATGAAGACACAGCTGGAGATCGGTCAAGCTGCACACGAGACTCAGCGATTGGAACAAGAACTGGCGAGAAGGACTGCACTACTAGATGGTACAGCTATTGAGATCATGTTTCGGGCGTCGGTGTTAGGCCACCGTGACCGAGAAATGCTGTGTGCTCCGTCGTCTGGACAGGTAGCGGGCCCCTTTCAACAACAGGCTCAAGGAACTGTGACTGAACCAAATAGGTACGTGGCTTTCTCCTCAGAACAGGCTCAAGGGAACCATGGCAATGATGGCATACAGCGAGGACATGCTCTGGGCCCGATGACCCCAGGGCCATCCGATCACAGGCGGGCGGCCCACCGGGTCCCACAACCCAGGGGACACGGACAGGTTTGCTGGATCTGTGGACTGAAAGGTCATTTTCAAAGGTCATGTCTGCAGAGGCCACCGGCAGAATAAAAATATATACAACTGGTTAGGGTACAGATGGAATAGGTTGAATAAAAAATATATGCTCCGGGTTAGAATAAAAATAGAAAAAAAATTAAAAATATATAGAGGGGTTAGGTGATTAGATTATGAATGGAAGTTACTAAAAACGGATGTGTGATTAACTGACAAATGCATGAACTAATCAGACTAACAAGAGGATCAAATTATGTTAAACAGTTAATATTAGGTATTCAATATTAGACAGTGTGATGATGTGACACTGCGGAAGCTAGTGGTCAGTAAATTATCCATGCTTGGTCAACATTCAGATTGGTCAAAGGGTGGACTGCATGATTAAGAAATTAAAAAGACCCATAGTTGTTTCTAGTTTTTTATAGTATTGATAGATGGGTATTAACAGTTATGAGCAATAGATATAGGTGTTTATTTACTTTTATTTTTACTTCTCTTTTCTAGTGTGTTACGAGCAATTCCTGACTTAGGCCGGGAGCGTTCATTTTGTTTATTCATTTGATTTCCCTTTTTTGTTTCTTAGTTAATACAGGGGTGCATAAGCCTCTAGATGATAGGTTAAAAATTAGTAGAAAAGAAAAAAGAAAAAAGCTCACAAGTTTGGATAATTTTTTCATTTATTTGGTTTGGCATGGTTTTTTCTTTGCATGTTTTGTTTTCTGTTTCCTTTCTTTCTATATATTTTTTCTTAGGGTACCTGGCAAGCTGGGAGTGATCTCGACACATCAGGACTGGGTAGTATATGTCTGTAAAATGGACTGGGAACAAAGTGAAGGGACATGAGCTAGTTCATGGATTTTTGTTCTCCGCCCATTGAATACCCGGTTTTAGGGGCTGGGGGTGTGTCGTGATTGGTGAAAGTGTTGGGAAGCATGATTCTCTGTACATTAATAAAGCTCAATAGGTTTGGTCGCTATTGGCCAAATTAGTCTTTGTGTAGGGTGTGAACATGTGCAATTGATGATTGGCTTGTGGGGGACTCCGTGGGCTTGATGAAGGCTGGCGGAGTGTGGAAGATGTGTGTTTAAGGCGGACTGTGATTTGTTGCCATACACACAGGATTACTGGGAGAGTGGATGTGTCAGTGCTGACCGTCCGGTCCGGGGTGCAGCTGTCCAAAGGACGAAGGTAACGATGTTTGAATGTGTATTCCACATCGAAGGGTGGTAGGAGTATACTGTTTTGACAGCATAATATAATGAGAGCCATGTGAATTTTTCAGAATTTTGAAAATTAATGATCTAGAAGCCATGAAATATATAGATAAATGATTTGGAAAAGAAAGTTGTCAAAGCTCAGACCAGTAAAGAGAGTCTGAGGGAAGAAAAGTATGGATTCTCAATCAATTGTTGTGGTAGAAGTGACCTGCACTGTCCCCCGATGCGATATATATTCACTGCAGGATACGGATGGGAGATTGGGGAGTCAGCAGTTATCAGAGTGTGGTACAAGGAATACCAAGGACTCCATCGGTACTGTTGATCCAGGACACTGGCTAGTGTCTACCCAGCGGTTCCATGGGGAACCACAACACTGCGGAGAACCAGGAGACGCCTACCTCTCGGGCCGGGAGAGTTCCGGCCAACGCAGTGACCGAGTCTTGAGGCTTCAGAGGGAAACGACAGGCAACCAACGAGGAGACAGGCGGCTAGGCCTCAGCAACAACTCCGGCTGTCAACAGACGCAAGGCCTCAACCATTGACCAGGGGGTCAACAAGCGAAAGGGTGGAGCTGCTATCGCCCCTATAAACGACCAGGCGGAGGGGGAGAGAAGCGAACCTCTTCCACATCCAAGGGTCAACGGGGGTCGAGCAGCCAGTGACGACCTCCCCACAGCTGTGACAGCAATAGAAAATACAGCAGGGGGTTCTACCCCCTAATAGAGGTCAACACAAGTCAAGATGTGCTCGACAGAAGATGGGGTGTGATGAGAAAGGCAATTTGCTTTCTAAATTCCACCTCCCAGAATGGGGGGTTGCACCCAGCAGTCGTGAACTGCACCAGCTCTGAGCAATAAAGAGGAGGCCGGGTCAAATCTAGAAAACATGAACCCCCCTCCTCAATGCTCCAAGTCAGAATTTGACAACTCACAGTTGAAACCAATGGAAATTGATCTTGGTACGAGAACAGGTTGTTAAAGACTGTACACGGGATCACAAAAACTGAAACTGCTCATTTGAATTTTAGAATCTGAGTGTGGCAAACCATATATATTTTATCCTAATATGATTTAAAATGTCTTAAGTATTATCTAGATAGTAGTGTGTAGAGATTGATATCTATGTTTGACATATTAAGGATAGGTAAACTATCTGAGTGTGGAAATGTGGTAGATTCTGGAAACATAGATCTCATGATCAAACTAATGTGTAGAAACACTTAGCCCTCAAACTATAGTTCATAGATTGTGTGTGTGTTTACAGAGACTGATTGCCATTGTGGGCACACAGAGGTCGATTTACATATGGAGTGAGTGGTCAAATAATTCTATTTACGACAGGAACCCAAGGGCCATCTGCCATGCCCTTGGAAGAGTTTAAGACAATGGGCTCTGTAGATCGGAACAAAGGACCAAAAGGTCACGTAAACATGTTATCGCTGGAGTCTCCTGTGACACACACACACACACACACACACCAATTCTAGAGAAACATGTGTCTCCTCTTAGGAGACATCAAAGGGCCAACTGGTCGGCCAAAGACAATGATTACACACACACACACACACACACAGACACACACACACAGACACACACATACACACACACACACACACATAGACACACACACACACATTCACACAATCTGATCACACATACACACACACACACAACTTAGCTTTTGATATGAAAATATAATTAGAAGTGGTTACATTGGGATAATAATTCTGAAGCCATATTAAACTGTGTAAAATATAATTAGAAGTGTTTACATTGTGGTAATAATTTTGAAGTCATACTAAAACTGTATAAAATATTGATGTAAGCTAACAGAATGATTAGACTTGGTAGCAATTTATTGAAAGTCAGCCGACTTTGTGGTAAAGAAGATTAGTTTCACTTAAGGTGAAACTAGTCCTAAAAATAACAAAATGTGTTTAAGTATGATATATCTGTGATTATGTAATCAATATATCTTGATGTGTTTAAGTATGATATATCTGGGTTTATGTGAAGAGGGTTGGCCTATTAAGCCAAACCCCTATTTTCAAATTCAAGCTTAGCAGGCCTGGGATTGGAGGAAAGAATTTGATGATGTCATTCTGATGACATCACAAGATCCTGCAGGTCTTGGCTATAAGATCTGGGTGTGATGGGGAGAGGAGGAACTCTGGAAAACCCAACTCACCAAGACAAGACCTCTTACCATCTCATCCACAAGCAAGGCGGGCAAAGGACAAAGGAACTTTTTGGAGGGAAAAACAGAATCCTCTGTTATCAGCAGAGAACAAAGACTTTCAACAACTTATCAACTAGCATTCTCTTTACTGTTATATTAGCCTGGTTGTGTTCAATTACGGCATAGTGTTTTTGATCACAACTATAGCATTCTTTATTGTAATTTGTATACACTCTTAAACTTTGATTAAACAGCTGTTGTTAACTACCTTTTCCTCCTAATTCCTTCTGCCTGCACCGCTGAGAAGATAGAAGTAATTCCCAGAGCTTTAGAGATATAGACACAACGCAGAGTACAGAGCACCCGGTTCTGAACAGAGCAGAACAGAAACAGCTTGGGAATCCACTTCACGTATACTACTATCTACTATGCTAATATGTCTTTACACTGTAGCACTCAAGTTCAACACTGTTTGACGAACAATGTTACTTACTTAGCTGCCAGAGTTGTACTCTTCCTGCTGACTTGTTGTACACAACTTGTAAGTCGCTTTGGAAAAAAGCATCAGATCAATGACTAAATGTAAATGGGGGGGGGGGGGGGGGGCATGGTGCAGAGGAAAGGACTGTGTGCCTGCAACTGGATTTTATTTTATTAGGGATTTTAGTAAGGGTTGTGTGAAAGTGAAACACTTATATTAACTTGTCAACCTACCTTGGGCATCAACAGCAGACTCCAGCAGCAGCACTGGTCCATCTTCTTTGTAGTTCAGGGCGTCGTAAAGCAGCTGTTGTGATCTTCGCCTGCTTACTTTTTTGTAGATCAGGAACGCGATCAAGCCAAGGCCAGCGGTCGCCCCCACAGCCAGTCGTATCTTACCACTTCTGCCCAACGACTGGATCATTATCTTTGCAGCAACGGACACACAGACACGGTGGTCAGAATAATATAGAAAGAGGCTGGAAATAATATAAAATATCCAAATATAGCCAAGCTTTTGAGGTGTAACGTTAACGTTATCCACAAATGATTTAGAAAAAGGAACTAACTACTGCTTTGTGTGAACCTGTGTACAAGAGATGAGCGGTTAATGACAGATAGTGTTGTTTTTTTAGCCGTTGTCACGACAACATCAGCACGAACCTCCTACAGTCCTGACAGCCAGCTGTCAATCAAACCGCTGTGGTCGGATAGCAGGGTGCAGGCGCGCGCGTGGGTTTCGGTGTCTATGCGGCTTAAAATAATATTAATACATTAAATATTCACGTGCAAATAATCACTTAGCGTTACTTAAAAAATAAGTGATAAGTGATAATAAGTTTCCCTTTTGAATTTGTGTCGTCGGTTTCTTTACAAACATAGCCACACAACACTGGTTATTAATAAACTACCCTCCCACTCTGGGCATTTTGGGGTAGAACACAGCCGTCTACAAAGACCTAGTAGTCTAGATGGAAACATAGTTTTTTCTTAATCCTTGAAGTGTCTATTTTAAGATTTTAACAGGTAACAGGTTGAAATAATGTCCCATGGGGTTTATTTTTAACCCTTTATTACACCTATCCTGAACGAAAACCTGAAAAAGAAGAAAAAGAAAACAGCATAACTTTTGAAGCCAAAACAATATTCAAAACCACTCTCAAAGAGCACCTACGGGAGACTGCAATTCGAAACTGGCCCCTGTAAATGTCCTAACCCTACCCCCTCCAATGTACAGTAAATTACCAAGTATGGTTTTGTCAATATTACAGTGTACAGTTTTGCTTGTACAGTTGTACAGTCCCCCCCCCCACCCCACCCACCCAACCACCTCCAATGTACAGTCCCCCCCAGCCCCACCCCACCTACCCAACCTCCTCCAATGTACAGTTTCTACGTCAAATGTATATACTCTCTTTTCTGGACTCTTTTTGTATCACAAACAGTACTGTATTTGCAAATCTGGTATGTCATAAATGTATAGATGTAGCAGTACTGTCTATTTGTATGTCGTGTATGTCATATATGTTATGATGAATTGAAAATGGGGGACCCTGATGTAAACAAGACGAAAGTCTTTCTCTGGTCTGCATCCCCTTAACACTTGTATGTATTGAGCCGTACTGTACTGTACCCATTCTGCAATCTGTTAATAAAGTTTTAAATCAATCAATCAAACCAATATCGGTGTGGGGGGGGGGGCCCGAGCTGTCTATCTCGCCTCTGGGCCCGTGGGGCATTCCAACCGCCACTGGAGGGCTGTGTGTGTGTGTGTGTGTGTGTGTGTGTGTGTGTGTGTTTGTGTTTGGGGGTCATGAGCAGATAACGGACTCTTAAAGTTATCCGTTAAACGGACAACCACTAGACTGCTTATGCAGATATTTTAGGAGGGGGGAAATTAAACAACAGAAAACAACCTTTACAGGTGGAAATCTCAAAGTGAGTAATTAAGAAAATAAATCAAGTCCCAAAAATCAGGACTACTCTCAATAAAGAGGTATAGTATAAAAGTAAATAAGCCACAAGGACACCTCCTAATAAAGGAGTTTATATTGGAAAAAATAAAACAATAAATCTCCACTAAGGGAGTTTATGTGTAGAATCACGTGAGTAGCCTAAAATAAGAATGACTACCATAAAGCTCAATTCTGAATCAGAGATGAGACTACACTTCAAAATAATGAGCGTGACCAAAAGGAAAAAAAACACTAGGAAATGAAAAAGCAGTTGACACTGCAATCTCCAAACTTAAATAGACTCCACATGGCCATAGGCACAGCTGCACTGCATCAGGTGCAATCAAGCCCACACACCTGCCGACCCATGAGGCAATTAACCACAGGGAACAGGGATTGACAACTATCCCTCACAGAGGTGAAATAAAGCAAAAATAGACAGCTGTCCCTCACAGAAAGGTGAAATAAGGCAAAAACCATGACAGTATTGAGCTGTACTGTACTGTACCCATTCTGCAATCTGTTAATAAAGTTTTCAATCAATCAATCAATCAAACCATGTCAGCATGACCAACCTCTCCACATACTGGAGATCCTCCTCTACCATGTCAGCATGACCAACCTCTATATACTGATGATCCTCCTCTACCATGTCAGCATGACCAACCTCTATATACTGATGATCCTCCTCTACCATGTCAGCATGACCAACCTCTATATACTGATGATCCTCCTCTACCATGTCAGCATGACCAACCTCTATATACTGATGATCCTCCTCTACCATGTCAGCATGACCAACCTCTATATACTGATGATCCTCCTCTACCATGTCAGCATGACCAACCTCTATATACTGATGATCCTCCTCTACCATGTCAGCATGACCAACCTCTATATACTGATGATCCTCCTCTACCATGTCAGCATGACCAACCTCTATATACTGATGATCCTCCTCTACCATGTCAGCATGACCAACCACTATATACTGATGATCCTCCTCTACCATGTCAGCATGACCAACCTCTATATACTGATGATCCTCCTCTACCATGTCAGCATGACCAACCTCTCTATATACTGATGATCCTCCTCTACCATGTCAGCATGACCAAGTAAAGTGGACTGGTCCAAAAATAAATAAATAAAAATGTATTTGTTTTTTACCGACTCACACACCGACTCACACACCGGCCCACACACCGGCCCACATTAGTGGCCCACACACCGACTCACACACCGGCCCACACAACGACTCACACTGTCCCACACACTAGCCCACACACTAATGTGGGCCGGTGTGTGGGCCGGTGTGTGAGTCGGTGTGTGAGTCGGTGTGTGAGTCGGTGTGTGGGCCACTAATGTGGGCCGGTGTGTGGGCCGGTGTGTGAGTCGGTGTGTGAGTCGGTGTGTGGGCCACTAATGTGGGCCGGTGTGTGGGCCGGTGTGTGGGCCGGGGTGTGGGCCAGTGTGTGAGTCGGTGTGTGGGCCGGGGTGTGGGCCAGTGTGTGAGTCGGTGTGTGGGCCGGTGTGTGGGCCGGGGTGTGGGCCGGTGTGTGGGCCGGGGTGTGGGACGGGGTGTGGGCCGGGGTGTGGGCCGGGGTGTGGGCCGGGGTGTGGGCCGGTGTGTGGGCCGGGGTGTGGGCCGGGGTGTGGGCCGGGGTGTGGGCCGGTGTGTGAGTCGGTGTGTGGGCCGGTGTGTGGGCCGGGGTGTGGGCCAGTGTGTGAGTCGGTGTGTGGGCCGGTGTGTGGGCCGGTGTGTGGGCCGGGGTGTGGGCCGGGGTGTGGGCCGGGGTGTGGGCCGGGGTGTGGGCCGGGGTGTGGGCCGGTGTGTGGGCCGGGGTGTGGGCCGGGGTGTGGGCCGGGGTGTGGGCCGGCAGTGGCGCCGGCAGGATTAAATTCCATAGTATGCATGCTTGCTCGCACAGGAACAGTCCATCCAGATGATGTAGCCTACACAGCGCTCTACTACAGATACACTACCCAGAGCGCAACGACACACAGGTGACAATAGTGTGTGTGCGTGTGTGCGCACGGGCCGGAGTGACTCTGAACGTCTCAGGCTGAATTTGTGAAACACAGAAAAAAGGCATTTATAATGCATGTCCCCTTTAGATCAACCTTCCAGCCCCCTGTCAACTGTCAAATGATGTCAACTGTCAACCTGAATTAACATTCAGTATTCAATATTGTCTGATTCAATATTAACATTCAGTATTCAATATTGTCTGATTCAATATTAACATTCAGTATTCAAGTAGAACAGCTAGCTAGCCGTTGTGGACATTCACCTTTCCAAAGCTAAATGGTAGGAAAGGCATCTTGGTTGAGAAATGCAGGCTTCAATCTATGTTGTTTAGTCTGTCTGTTCAGTACTGTTCAGTACTGTTCAAAGACACACAATGAGATATTCGGAGAGAATTGTTGAATATGTGTGATTATGACATCATGCTGTGACATCGCAAATGTTCTAGAATGTTTTATTATGACATCATACTGTGACATCACAAATGTTCTAGAATGTTTGATTATGACATCATACTGTGACACAGGGGCGTAACTAAGGGGGGGGGACACATGGGACATGTCCCCGGCATGTTTTTTCAGAATGCAGTTATTGTCCCCTGCACGATAATAAACGGTGACGCGACGTGATAGGGCCACACGGAAAAACGGCTGCTTGTCCATCTCTGAGCCAATTGTCATGCAAAGTCAAGTAGCCAGGTGTCGTGAGCACCCGGTGCTAAGTGCCACCGACCACAGCCATCTTTGCATATCAACAACAGCCCAGTCTTCAGGTGTGCTCAAATAGGCTACATAACACCCCTCCCCTCAAAGTTTGGTGTGAAACTGTGAACGATGGTCTGTGTGACTGAGATTGCCATGAAATGCAACAGCATTGCTTGGTGTCTGTGAAATATCTGTCTGTATTTAAAAGCCTCTCTCTCTCTCTCTCTCTCTCTCTCTCTCTCAACATTTAGATTTTATAGTATGTCTGCACTTTATGTTCTCATTTTATCATTCATATATTTTCTATTCTACTAAAAACTGAATCAAACCATAAACAAAGTGGCCAAAGTATATGACGGTGCTGGTACATTGTGATCAAACCGGATTTATTCAGGGACGCTTAGCCGCAGATAACCTCAGAAGATTATTGCATATAATTGACAACAGTAAGGACAATATAACTTCAGCCACGGTTCTGTCTTTGGATGCCGTGAAGGCCTACGATAGACTAGAATGGTCATATCTTTGGGACGGTGCTGGAGGCTATGGGACTTGGAAAGAAATGTATACATATGATTAAAGTACTTTATGCCTCGCCATCAGCAATGATAATGACTGGCAAAATATGCTCCTCACTCTTCCCGGTCTCTAGGTCTTACGTAGGACTTTTCGCGCTTTCCCTCGAACCATTAGCCCAATTTATAAAACAAACAGAAGAAATTGCCCCTATAATAATTAGAGACACCCCACACAAAATTGCACTTTATGCGGACAACTTACTAAATTACTCATTGGACGCCAGACCCGAGATAAGTCGGGTTAACTCGCCAACGCTTGGGGCGCCAAACCCGAGAAAAGTCGGGTTTTCTATCGTTATTTATTTTATTCGATATTCCCATTCATAATCCATCGAGGCATTGTTATGCTGTGTTATCATTGGGAATGAGTCTGAGATTGCAAACGTCCAATACCGCCGCCTGCCGCCTTGATGCCGGTATTGCACATCCTTTGAAACTGTCTGGCTTGGGCTGTGTGTCGATCTAAACAGTCCGGTCCAGGTTTTCCTTGTCGGGCAGGACAAGCGTTTATAACGCATGGATTGAGGAGAATCAAGCACTCTTGGTCCATGTTCTTTGGTGGATTATGTTGGCAACACGATCGACATCAATACTTGGAATGACGATCAGATAATTGGAATATTCTTTTTGGAGCTCATCCTAGTCAAGGTAAGGGCTATATGGTATCAATATTGCGTTGATCGAAGAATACCTTCCCCAGGATCCGAACATATGTCTGTAATGTGTGTGTAACATATTAGCGTTTAATTTTTTTATTAGCAATCTGATTTCATATTTCATCAACAGTCTCCCGTTGGTACAGCAGCTCCTCCAGCAGCTCAGAATGGAAAAAAGCGCCCCCTATCGTCTATCCCTGTGTAACTGCAGGTCAGTCGCTTAGACATGAAAATATATACTGTGTGTAGGGGGCTCAAAGATCTGAAGACGTATCCCCTCTTTAATTCATAAAAAATACATTCATGGTATTTTATATGCAATGCTTTACAAAATAACATTCACCACAACATTTTAAGACGTAAAATAAATACTTTATTTAACTGCAATCTCACAACTCGGCAGACAAATCAACAGTATATTGTTATTTTATTACATATGTACCACTTTATTACATAACAAAATCTTGAGTGCAACATCAATAATATAACTGTCACTCATAACGCAAAATCTTATGCACATTACTCTAGACCAGTGGTTCCCAACCTTTTTCCCCCCAGGGACCCCCAAACATCTCTGATGAAATTCGCGGACCCCCTCCTAATAAGATACCATAAAATACTTATTTTTTCATTTTAATAACAAACTGCTTATACACAGGCATATGCATCACAATTAGACCCACTATGCTTCTTTGACTTGTGCCTTCAATCAACAAATCTCATCTTGCACCATATGCATTTCAAAATGTTTGGCCAATATTCAAATGCTGTATTCATCCTCTCAAATCAGGCCCTAATGGTGAACGGTTTGCATTTATGGAACAAATCAATGCAACAAATTAAACTAAATATGAGACAGGAAATTCCAATCAGTAGCAGAGAGAATCTGTCCTAGCTGGGTTTAATACCTTTTTTGTCATTTTAATAACAAACTGCTTATACACAGGCATATGCATCACAATTAGACCCACTATGCTTCTTTAACTTGTGCCTTCAATCAACAAATCTCATCTTGCACCATATGCATTTCAAAATGTTTGGCCAATATTCAAATCCCGTATTCATCCTCTCAAATCAGTCCCTAATGGTGAACGGTTTGCATTTATGGAACAAATCAATGCAACAAATTAAACTAAATATGAGACAGGAAATTCCAATCAGTAGCAGAGAGAATCTGTCCTAGCTGGGTTTAATACCTTTTTTTTGTCATTTTAATAACAAACTGCTTATACACAGGCATATGCATCATAATTAGACCCACTATGCTTCTTTGACTTGTGCCTTCAATCAACAAATCTAATCTTGCACCATATGTATTTCAAAATTTTGGCCAATATTCAAATCCTGTATTCATCCTCTCAAATCAGGCCCTAATGGTAAACGGTTTGCATTTATGTTGAATGAAGTAAGAATCCACTGCAGTAAAAATATCCTCACCTCGAGTGGTGGTAGTAAGGTTGACTGACATGAGAATGTCCTGCTTCAGATCCTCATTTTCAATATATTGCACATAAACGATGAGCACAGCCTCGTCTGCGACAGTTGTAGTTTCATCAAGTTGTATGGCAAATGGACCCTTTCTAAGCTTTTCTGATAGCTGCTGCTCGCAATCACTTGACATCTTATCAATTCGGTCTTTCACTACATTGTTTGAGAGTGGTACTGATTTTAGTTTATCCGCCACCTGTGGGCCGCACAGTTTCTAAACCATTTTGATGCAGGCTGGTTTGATGAGCTGCTCGCCAATATTGTGCGGTTTCTTTGCTTTTGCAATTAAAAGCGAACACTCAAAGGAGGCTTTGGTAGCCTTCTGTAAATCACTGCCACCCCTGCTCCACGCTACTCTAACATCAACAGGCTTGTTCGCCTTGAGAGACTGTTCTTTCCTCCGAAAAAAGTCTGGATCCTTCCCAACGGTTTCTGGGTGCTTAGACGCCTGATGTCTCTTCAGCTTGCTGGGCTTCAGGCTCGAGTTTGCCAACTTTTCTCCACAAATCACACACTCAGGTCGTCTGGTCCCTCAGTGAAGCCCATGGTGATGTAATTTTCGCGATTGCTGTAGGTCCTAACTTTTTTTGCAGATGAGCTGCCGTCATCTCCTTTTCGTTTGTCACACATTTTCGCCTCTGGCGGCTGACTGCAGACGAGCCGAGAAAGTTAACTAGCGTGCTAGGCTAGCTACAGAAAGTGATACAGTCAACTGATTCGCGTTTTAGCGGCTACCCGGTAGCCTACTGTTAACGTTCAAAAATCATGTCTAGATGTTTATTTATTTATCTTTATTTTTTATTGTAGTGGAGAGACTATTCATGCTTCTGATGATAAAAAAAAAAAAAAATACCTCAAATCATCTGTGGTCTGGCGGACCCCAGGTTGGGAATCACTGCTCTAGACAGTGCTTCCCAATCCTCTCCTCGAAGCACCCCAGCCGTTCCATGTATTTGTTAAATTCCACCACCAGCACCACACCTGATTCAACTTAACAAGCCCACAACACGAACAAGTTAAACAGCAATCAATTAATTTAATATAACAGTCCGGTTCTGTGTTTGTTGGTGTCTGTAGATTGTTGGTGAACAACTAACTTTAGGTTAGTTTAACTTGTCCGTGTCCAGTCCTTTCGATTAGCCCCACCGTTCATTGTAAACAATGATGCATAACCACCGGTTATTTCGTGATTTTTTATTGGGTTGTCATGACAAACCAATTACATAATCCAACATATGTGTAAAGAAACAACATATTCCAGTTAACGGTATATTTTTTTAATGATTCGTTACGGCGAAATCAATACTTCCATTTGTATGAATTAGGTTAACTGGAGTTTAGTATTCCTGCCTGGCTGAGGGGCTTATCGCGGCTAATGCGCGTGCGCACGCTCGGCCAATCAGAGCAACGCGGAAGGGAAGGTTGCTTGCCGAAAGGATACAAGCGTCCAGGAGGGTGACTTGGAACAGCTAACTTGCTTAAATCAAAATGTATTTGAATAACAAATACAATACAACAATCAATCAAGAACAAATATAAGTAGAAGCATCTGCCCCCAGCACCGCGGCTGATGGGGCTGTAACTTGGTCCAGGAGGGTGACTTGGAACAGCTGTAGGGGGAGAGGAGAGGAGGATGACAGATCAGACAGACTTCTAGGTATTTTGTTTGCTGTGTGTGAGAGTAGTGTGTGTGTAATGAGTATATGTGTATATAAAAGCAGCGACGCTGTAAGCTTGGCACTGTTGTTTAGGGAGGGAGGGAGGGAGGGAGGGAGGGAGGGAGAGGAGAGGAGAGGAGAGGAGAGGAGAGGAGAGGAGAGAGAGGGAGGGAGGGAGAGGGAGGGGGAGGAGGGAGAGGGAGGGAGAGGAGAGGGGTGGGAGGGGGAGAGGGGGAGGGGAACGGGGGAGGGAGGGAGGGGGAGAGGAAGGGAGGGAGGGGGAAGGAAGGGGAGAGGGAGAGAGGGGGAGGGAGGGAGATGGAGCGGGAGAGGGGGGAGGGAGAGGGGAAGGGAGGGAGAGGGGGAGAGAGGGGGAGAGGGAGAGAGAGAGGGAGGGAGAGGGGGAGGGAGGGAGAGTGGGAGAGGAGAGGGGGAGGAGGGAGAGGGAGGGAGAGGAGAGGGGTGGGAGGGGGAGAGGGGGAGGGGAAAGGGGGAGGGAGGGAGGGGGAGAGGAAGGGAGGGAGGGGGAAGGAGGGGGAGAGGGGGAGAGGGAGAGAGGGGGAGGGAGGGAGATGGAGCGGGAGAGGGAGGGAGGGAGAGGGGAAGGGAGGGAGAGGGGGAGAGAGGGGGAGAGGGAGAGAGAGAGGGAGGGAGAGGGGGAGGGAGAGGGGGAGGGAAAGGAGGGAGATGGGGTCGTTGGAATGGTTGTTTAGTTTATTTAGCACGTTCAAAAAACATCCAAAGAACAAATACAAAAATGTTAAAGGATCAGTGCCAAAGCAGAGGCAGGAGGCAGAGGAACCTCCACTTGAAAACAACTAACGTGTATTCTCAATGATGCTATGTTATAGCTATATGATCGTTCTCTAATGTATAGTGGAATAGCTTACTCTGCTCGTTGTATTTCCCGTTAAAGTAAACAGTTCATTCAAATGTGGTCCTTTGGAAATCACGTGGAGGCGGAGACAGCGCTGTGGGTGAAAACGGTCTGACCGTTGCTTTATTGGAATATCCAACAGCTTAATCAATCAGGTTTACAGCATCAATTATTTCTATTTCTAATCAGCTCGTCTCGAAGGTTTCTTCTCGGCTCTGTTCTCGAACTCTGGTGGGGTGCATTCTCCAGTCTCTGCTTCTCCGTTCTCTCTGCGTGTCTCTCTGCGTCTCGGTGTCTCCGTGTCTCTGTCTCCCCTCCATCATTCAACCTGCAGGTTTTATAGAGAAGAGAGAATCCCCCCCGCCCTTGCGCCATCCAGTGCCGTCATCCCAGAGAGCATGCTTTTCTATTGGCTAGAAGGTCTCCCCTCTAAGTGACAGTCATTTGGGTCTTGCGAAACAGCGTTACAAGGTGACCTTACAGAGGGGACAGGAACTAGTCTTCTCTTAGAATGATCTACCCAAGTGTCCCTGAATGCGACCCTCATACAGATTGAAATAATGGCCTGTTTGGACTGCTTAGCTAAAGTAAACAGAACTCTGGTGCTGGCCTTCAGGCCGTCATTTTCTGACTTGAAGTTAAGTATTGGGCCCTCCATCCCACTTTGTTGTGTGGGGAAAGAGGTTTCATCTGTTTGCCATTTGATCTGTTCTTATTTTTATGGCACTCTGGGCTTTTTCCTATAGCTGCTAGGTGAAGGGTGAAGGGTTGCATTGTTAGCTTTTGACTGAATTCTCCTGTGGCCTTTTCCAGAAACCGCTAGATGATTTTGATCCCTCCTGTAATGCTTATACGGGTCATTTTGATCAATTTAATTTACGACAATCCCTTCTCTGAGGGGTCTACCCTCATTATGTAACCAGTAAATTTCAAAATCAAAATGATATAATATTTCCATAAAATATATATATTTTTTTTTAAATCCAAAAATCCAAAAAAATCCAAAATTCATAATTTCACTTACCTTTTCTTCTTGCACAGGTATACACATTATCAGTTATTAATACGACATCCAGTCTAGGTCCGTTTCTTTATACAAAAAGAACATCGTACCATTCTCAGTTTATTTCGTTTATGACTATACATTATCCATGTAATTAACCAAATATGTCTATTTTGTGTAATTGACTCTGCAAGAAAAGATTATTACATCACACCAATATAAGACTAACAGTTATTTTTTTTTTTTTTTTTGTCTTTTTCCCTCTCCATTTTCCTCCGATTTTCTCCCCATCCCAATGTTAGTCGTATGCCAATTCCCAGTCCCTTCCTGGTCGCTGCGCTTTACCCCCTACAGTCAGATCATATGGGAGAGTGGAGGCTACCACGTGCTTCCTCCGACACACGTCCAGCCAATCACCGCTTCTTTTCACCTGGCAGCGCGGATTCTCACTGAGAGGGCGTAGCGTGTGGGTGGACCACACTATCCCCCTCACGTCCAATCCGCGCTTAGCAGGCGCCCCGACCGAACTGTAGGAGTCCCTGTTTACAACGACCCGGACCCACCCCGCCAGCTTCTCCCACCCTCTGATACAGCCAATCGTATCAGTGCAGACGGCCAGCCAAGCTGGTGACAACCCCGGAGCTGTGAGCTGGATTCGAACAGGCAAATCCAACTCAGCTCCGGGGCTGGTGACGAACGCAATCTCCCCTCGACCACCTAACCGCCCTTAAGACTAACAGTTCTAATCAAAACGAAGGAGACTTAAATCATAAAAAATTAAATTTCTCCTTCGCAAAAGACCTTCTGAGGTCTATTTACTCTTAGCTGCAATTCTGCCAGTTATCCTCATTGAAACCTCTGAGGTCTATTGATAACCCTTTTTGGCCGTGGCCTTTCTGTTGCATTTGCGCTAATCGCTATCTCCTCCGGCGTCTTCTGTTCCGCTGTTGGTACTCCGCCAAAGTCCACAGAGGAAAAATCATCATTTTTCAATTCCAATTCATGATCTCCTCTGTCTGGCTCCTGCAAAAATCCTTCATTTCCCATAGAGGGACAATCATGTGGTCCCCTGTCTGGTTCCTCATAATCGTCTTCATTTTCCCCTTCGTCGTGCATTTCCTCCTGTTCTTGATCAATGAACAGGGGTTCGGATTCCAATTCTTGCCCATCTTGCAGGGCTTTTACGCAATGCGAAAGGTGAAACCACATTGAAGATCCTTTAACCTGTAGAGCTCTTTCCGTAGCTCTTACGACCTCATACGGTCCTTCCCGCCGCGCGCCATACCACTTGCGTCTGAATACTTTGACATAAACGTAATCTCCTGGTATTATCTGGGGAGTATTCCGCCTATTCTCCTCCTCCTCTGTCTCTCGTTTACTAGAGACATAATCATAGATCGCCCCATGGAGCTTTGACATGTACTTCACGTACTCACGCATCTCGTGGTCCAGACTGTCCAAACTCGGACCTTTACCCGCTGCGCGCAATCCGGGCACAACCATACATCGGCCAAACAACATCTCGTGCGGTGTTAAACGCAGGCCCCGAATTTCGCTCGATCGGCACGCCATTAGGGCCAAAAGTAACGCGCTCAGCCAATTTAGACCTGTGTGTTGACAGATCTTAACCAATTTGTTCTTGAGTACCCCGTTCATGCGTTCCACAGCCCCCTGGCTCTGAGGGTGGTAAACGGACCCGAAACGCTGTTTTATCCCCATCTGTTGGAGTACTAAACGTACAGTTTTGTCCACAAATTCTTTGCCATTATCTGACGAGATTTTATCTGGAATTCCGTATCGACTTACCAAATCACGGCATAAGAACTTAGCCACTGAGGCGGCATCCTTATGTTTAGTCGCGCAAGCCTCTACCCACTTCGAAAATCGACACACCACGACAAGAATGTACCTCTTTTGGTTAATCGGTTTTATCATGTCTACATAGTCAATCACAAGTTCTCTCATTGGGCCATTTGGTGTGGGGATGTGTCCCGGGGACACAACGATCCCTCTGCGTGCATTATTTTTCAAACAAATCGCACATCTACTTACTACACAATCAATCTGCCGTAGCAGGTTTGGCGCCCAAAACCCATACTCCTCTATTTTCCTCCTTACCTCTCTCCGGTGTGCATGACAGAAATCATGCGCAGTTTGGATCAGCAGTCCGACCAGGCCCGTTGGTGCAACCACAAGTCCTTCATGGTTCCGCCACAAACCTGCCCCATCCCTACTAGCCCCTCTTGCTGACCAGAGATTTCTCTCCACCTGACTCGCCTCTTCCTGAAAGGTCAAAACATCTTTGTAAGTAATCTTATCTTCCAACTCCACCTCATGTGTGATAACCAATACCTTACCTGCTCTGTCCGCACCTGTCACTTGCTTGGCAGCGACATCTGCCATGTTGTTACCTCTGGTCACCTTAGACTCATCAGACTGATGGGCAGCACATTTGATAATCGCAATTCGTTTGGGTTTCATTATTGCTTTCAACAAATTGGTTATCTGACTACAGTGTCTTATGGCGGTACCATCTGCTCTCTTAAAACCTCGCCCTTTCCACACCGCTCCGTAGAGAAAACTGATATTCTGTGCGTAGCTGCTATCAGTAAAGATATTAACCGTCTTGAGAGAGGGGCGGAGCTGAGCGATCATGGAGTAGACGTGTTTCACATGAGCTCCCTTCTACCGTGCTGAATATACGTTTCTCCCCACTAGTCTTTATTTTATTTTTATTTGTTTTTTTATCTGTTGCTAGGTCGTCGTGTTTAGTATACATTCATTGACTTTTTTCGACTTTCTACGATGGCGGGGGTGGAAACCAGAGCCATGAAAGAATTAGGCACGACACCGTCTCCCGCTGTCGGGGAGTTAAGCGAAGCTGTGCTCTTGGTCATGACCAAGCTACACGCAGACTCTGAGGCACGCATCGCTGAAGCACAGAAGAAAGTACACGCAGAATCTGAGGCACGCATCGCTGAAGCACAGAAGAAAGTGTTGGCGGATTTCTGTATCAGCCTCCGTCGTGACATATCGGAAGAGATACGGCTGGCGGTGGTCCCGCTGACGGACAAGATGGAGGCGATGCACGCTGTCTCCGAATGCTAACGAACTAGCCATGCTAACAACGGAGGTATCATCGCAGTGCGAGAAGATGGCGGGTCTCGAATCCGCCCCGCTGGCTAGGCAGGCTGAAGTCAACAAACTACAGTCGGCGATGGAGGAGATGCAGTCCCGGGATAGACGCCACAACGTCAGGATTGTTGGAGTACCGGAGACCAGCGGTGAAGGCCGTCTCTCTGAGACCGTGCCCGAACTGCTACAGAAAATACTAGGGACAGACGTCCTCCCTATACCTCCTATCTGTGAGTCGGCCTACAGAGCGGGCAGGTTTTCTCCCGGAGCGAACAAAGAGCCGAGACCCATCATAGTCAAGCTGAACAGACTACAGCAGAGGGAAATCATCATGCGGTCGGCTCGAACCAGAAGGGGTACTCTGAGGCTTGGCGATCACAAAGTGGCCATTTTCGAGGACTTTACACCGGAGGTTCAAGCTCAGAGAGCCGAGTACAAGGTGATCCTGACTAAGCTATGGAAACTAGGCCTGAGGCCCACGTTGTTCGCTCCCGCGAAATTATCTGTGTTGGAGAAGGTCGGTGGTCAACGCTTGTTTTGGTCGTTGGCTAAAGCGAAGGAATATCTCGCGGAGTCGCCAGAGTCTGTTGCTTGATTTCTATGGAGGGTGAGTGACTTGGTGGTTTAGGCCTATGTACATTGATTAGGTAGACTATTCACAACACTTGCTGTCAAGCCAGGACATGCTAACTGTCCTCTGCCCATCCAACTAGCGGGGCTTCCCAATGACTTCTGTTACTCGCTAAAGATGACCTCATGGTCGTACTTGTGTATCGCCTCTTTGGAAGCTAACGAGCAAGCCGAACGATGTACATAATAATAAGCTAACGTGCTATCCGGATTCAACACTAGCTTACGCGCTAGCCTCGGGCTACCAGCGGGCTTCGTCTATCGTCTGCGCTGAGACATTCGAGACCCGTTAATGGTTACGTATTTTGGTTGCTGTTGCTGTTCAAGGGGACATCGGTTAGCACAGTTCAAGAGTGACCGAGTCCCTAACTAACTTCTGGTATGCTTTTATTTTTATATCCAGGTTGTTTTGAGTTTTGGGATCCAAGTAGATGCCAAGGTCGGTTGAATATGCATATACAATATGTGATAACAGGTTGGGTCGGGTATGGCTTGCACTTCAAGGCTATAGTTATATGGCCTGCACTCTAGCCATTTCCCTCTTTTCCCTTCTTTTTTCTTTCCTATTGTCGCTGTTTTTGTGTCATCTGTATGCGCGATTTAAATGTGATCCGATTCGACCTTGGACTAACTGTTGATTCGCCTTAATTTTGTTTTGAATTTTCCGTGAGCCACTTATGCTATAACGTTGCGACATTAATATGCAGACTCCATGGTAGATTGTTACAGGGTTGATGCTGAGTAATTATATAATAATTATTGTTGCTGGTTTAATGGCATTTGAATGAGCAATTTAACTGTGATTCGATCCTACCTTGGACTAACTGCTCCGACCGATGTCTTTATTGAAACAATGTATGATAACAGGTGATGTCAGGGGTTGCCTATTACCATCCCCGGATTAATTAATGAATGTGTTTAACTCTATTCTTACATAGGTTATGTCATTTCAGCCGTTGTGCCTGATCAGAGGGACAGCTAAAGGTGCACTTTGACCATAACCCTTTTTATTTCCCTTCTCCCTTTTTTTTTGTCATGGTTTAATTGACACTGTTCACACAATTTTGCACAATTAACCTGTGACCCGAACCTGCCTTAGACTATCGGCTGGGATGCTTTAATTTAATTTTGTTTTGAATTTTCCTATACCCTTTTGGGCTATAACAATGTGATGTTGAAACGCAGATTTGGAAATAGAGGGCTGCAGGTTGATGTGGAGTTATTATTTAATAATGGCTATTTTCACCATTATGGTTGTCTCATGTTGGGGCCAGGGCTCAGGTGGGTTTTCGACCGATATCTTTACTGAATTTTATTTTTATTATTATTTGTGTTTATTGGACTAGTGGGGGTTCACTCAGGGGTTTATCTAGAGAGGGGGGTGGGAGTGGGGAGCGTCTTATTGATCCATGTCTCTAGTGGGAAGTGATAGGAAGATGACCATCCTCAGTGGATGGGGCATAGGGGGGGGATTGGAAAGTGGGTATAGGGGACCTTATAGTAGGACGGGTGGGTTAGGGTTTAGAGTAGAAGGAGGGGGGGTTGTAGCTGGGGTGGTATTTTTACGTGTTCTATGTACTGTTGTCTTATATGTGTGTAAGTGTTCCTCCTCTGAACTCCTGGGATTGACCGTCCGGGCCCGCCGGGATCGGCACCTCTGTACTCAGCCTGGCTGCACGGGTATGTTCTCTACGCATTCATACAAGCTCGACCATGGCTAAATTGAATATTTTAATTTGGAACGCAGGAGGGCTTAACGCCCCACACAAGCGTGCCAGTGTCCTTTGGCTATTGAAGAGGAGAAATATTGACCTTGCTCTCCTTAGTGAGACGCATTTAATGGTAGGTGACGTGTCAAGACTGGCAAATCGGCAATATCACGTTATCTCCTCATCCTCAGCCGATGATAAGACGAAAGGAGTAGTCATAGTTACAAGACGTAACCTTGATATCAAAATCTTGGATGTATGGTCGGACACGGAGGGAAGGATTACTATAGCAAAAGTTGAATTCTTGCATAGGAAGATGGCTATAATAGCACTGTATGCTCCTAACACATTTGATTCAGCGTTCTATAATACAATCACGAAGAATATGTTGGAACTTAATGGATACGCTCTCATTGTGGGTGGCGATTTTAATGCGTGCTGGGATGCGGAGATGGATAGGTCCGGGCCCTCTGAAACGAGCGACCAGAAACGGGCCTCTAAGGCCCTCAGGATGTGGGCCAAAGACACGGGGCTCACAGACCTCTGGCGCTTATGCAACCCCTCCCTCAGAGATTACTCTCACCTGTCAGCCAGACACAAAAGCTTCTCTCGAATTGACTATGCATTCGCGTCCCCTAATATGTTTGATAGTTTCGATGTCTCATTGGTCCCCTTGGCTCTCTCAGACCACAAGGGGATTTTCCTTACGGCAACCTTTGGCAGGCTCTCCGCAAGAGCTCCCAGATGGCGTTTTAATTCGACCTTGCTAAAGAACGATGACTTCTGTTCTGAGTTCAGGAGTAAACTAGCTGAATTTTTGCAGATCAACGTTGGCACAGTAGAAGACCCTAGGGTCCTGTGGAACGCATTGAAAGGATTCATCAGGGGTCATGTCACACTATTTGCCTCCAATTTGCGAAAATCCCGGTCAAAAAAGCTAGAAGGACTGGAATCATTATATGCAGACCTATACGCATCCTTGCAAACTGACTATAATGAACGACTAAACACACAACGTAAGATAGTCAAAAAGGAAATAAACTCCATACTTAAACAACAGTCTGAGTTCTTGATTCATAGGACAAGACAAAATTACTATTTTCACGGCTCCAGACCTAGCCATCTATTGGCAATGAAAATACGCTCAAATGATCATTTCTCGGATATCCCCTCGATTAGGACGAGCCAGGGTGCAGTCACTACTGATTCGAAAAAGATCAATGACACTTTTAAGGAGTTTTACTCGCAGTTATATAGCTCAGAGGGTAATCTGGATGACTCTAAATTTGAATCGTTCATTGGCGGGCTTGAGATACCCCACATTTCTGAGGAAGAGGCCAAGGAACTGGGGAGGCCGATTACTCTTGTGGAATTGAGGGAGACTATTGTTGAAATGCAGAGGGGTAAGGCGCCAGGCTGGGATGGTATTCCACCCGAAGTGTATTTAGCCTTCTGGGACCAACTGGGTCCATTGATGCTCGATATGATCAATTACGCTATCGAACAAGGGGAGTTCTCAAGAGATGTCAATATGGCGTTGATTTCTTTACTTCTCAAAAAGGACAAAGATCCCAATGATTGTGGTAGCTATAGACCCTTGAGTCTTCTCGGGGCCGATTTAAAGGTGTTTGCCAAGGTGCTGGCCCGTCGCCTGCAGAAATGTATGTCTGTATTGGTACACTGCGATCAAACTGGTTTTATCCCGGGGCGTCTGGCTGCAGATAATCTTAGGAGGCTGTTGCATGTAATCGATAACAGTAAAGACAATACAACTCCATCCACAGTTCTGTCTTTGGATGCCATGAAGGCGTTTGACAGACTTGAGTGGTCATACCTGTGGAAGGTACTTGAGGTCATGGGTCTTGGGAAGAGTTTTATTCATATGATTAAAGTCCTGTATGCCTCGCCGTCTGCGATGATACTGACAGGCAAAAACTGTTCCACACTCTTTCCAGTCTCCAGATCTTCTAGACAGGGTTGCCCTCTGAGCCCGGGACTGTTCGCGCTTTCCCTCGAACCTTTGGCCCAATTTATTAGGCAATCGGAGGACATCGTCCCCATAATGGTCAACAATACTCCACACAAAATTGCTCTCTATGCGGATGACCTGCTGATTTTCATGGACGATCCCTCCCGGTCAGCCACAAAATTATTGAAGATAATCGACGACTTTGGTAAATTGTCAGGTTTTAAGATTAACTGGAACAAATCAGCCTGCCTACCTCTTAATGAACTGGCGGTACGACTACCAGCTGATATCCCCATAGTAGAACATTTTAAATACTTGGGCATAGAGATATTCCCCACGCTGAACCAAACTACTAAGTACAACTTCACGGGTACTTATGATAAAATACGCCAGGATCTAGACAGGTGGTCGTCCCTTCCTAACTCCTTACAAGCCCGGGCTTCCATAATTAAAATGAACATCCTACCTAGGATACATTTTATTAGCTCAATGCTCCCCCTGCCCCCTCCAATAGACCACTGGCGCAAGGTACAATCGATGGTATCTAAGTTTGTCTGGAATAACAAACGCCCGAGAATCAAAAGGGCTACTACTCAACGTAGAAAACAAGATGGGGGCCTCGCAATCCCTGATTTTAAACTTTATTTCTGGTCCTTTTCACTGAGACCTCTGATGTGCTGGCTAGACCCTGTAGAGGCTGTATCGTGGCGCTCCTTAGAAGCGGCGGCGGTGTCTCCGCTAAGATTGCAGGATGTGGTGTACTCCACTGTCTCTATTTCGAAATGCCGGCTGAGGTATGGACCGATCATAACTCACGTGATCCAAACGTGGCGTAATGTACAGAGGTCGTGTGGGGTTAAATGCCCTTGGCACCTGGACTCTCCAATTTTTAATAACCAGCAATTACTTGTTGGACACAAGCCGGTTAATATTCCTCAATGGCAAAGGAGGGGAGTGCATACTCTGGAGGATATTTATGATAAGAACGGCCTCCGTGCGTTTCAGGACTTAAGAGAATTTTATGATCTTCCTGGCGAGTCCTTCTTTCTTTACCTTCAACTAAGGTCAGCACTGAGGGCGCATGGCGTGCCGTGGGCTCAAGCCTTGCACCCACACCCCTTCCTCAGGCTCATAGTGGACAGGACGACATCCAGAGGGTTTGTCTCCGACTTTTATACGCTCTTAATTCAATCCACGTATAAAAATTTATCATTGGATACAATCTGGCGTGTGGATATCCCGGAGTTGGACCCCGAGTTTGACTGGGATGATGTTTGGGCAAATGTGGCATTATCTTCCCGCAACCCCAATCACCAGCAAATTAATTTTAATTATATTCATAGGACCTATCTTACACCTAGGAAGCTATTTGCTATGGGACTGTTAACCGACTCTCGGTGCACTTTGTGCTCTCAAAAGGCCACTGGCACTTATATGCATATGTATTGGGATTGCCCACCAGTGGCCCGCTTCTGGAGGTCAATAACGGACAAACTTTCAGATCTGTGTGGCTTAACTATCCCATTCTCAGCTGTTACGCTACTCCTGAACGATATAACGACACTACCCGCGTCCGTACAACTGAAAAGGGTTGTCCTAGCGGGCGTCACAGCAGCGAAGAAGCTAATAGCAATGAGATGGAAGGAGCCTGAGAAGCTTACAATGATTAACTGGTCCCTAACTCTATTGGATGTGATTTATCTTGAGATATCCACAGCCCGGGTGATTGGGGTGGGGCAGGCTGGAATTGACCTGTGGTTCGCAGCAGCTGAGAAGGTAAAGACCGCAATGTGCGGCTGAGCGGGGTTGAGGTGCGTGTTCGGGTGAGTCCGGCGGTCTCTTGGGAGGGGGAGGAGGAAGTGTTTTTGTCTGTCCTGTCCTTTGTCTTGTCATCTTGAGGTTAGCTGGGATATTATGGGGGGGCGGCTATTTAACTGTTTCTTCACTGTCTCCACTTTTGCACGGTCTCTGTGAGTCTATGGAACACCTCTACAGGTTTTTGTTTTTTCATAAAGGTACATTGCTCTGCTTTCGGGTCGTGTTCGCAAAATTTTCCTTGTGGTGGATTGGAGATGTACGTTTTATTAATATAGGACCACACGGCCGGGAATCGGGGCTGAACACTGGGAAAGACCATTCATTAGATAGTAACCCTTGGAATTAGAATTAAAATTTAGAAGGTTGAACTCTGTTTTCTTTTCTCTTGTCTGTATAATTGTTAGTCTGTATTATTATTATTGTTTTTGTAATTTTTTTTGTGAAGTTCTATGTATTGTGATTGTGGTTAATGTGTTGTCTTGTTTCATGTGAATAACAATAAAAAAATTTGATCAAAAAAAAAAAGATATTAACCGTCTTGCCTTCTGCCATTTTGCACGCTTCAGTCAGAGCGACTAGTTCTGCCAGCTGAGCTGAACAGGGTTGTATCAAGGCTTCGGCCTTTTCTACGACAAACCCATCACCTTGTGATTTTACTACAGAGTAACCTGCTTTTAGGTCCTCTCCAACTCTGTAACATGAGCCGTCTGTCCATAGTTCCAAATCAGGACTGCTAAACGGGAAAGCCTGCAAGTCAGCTCTAAGTCTGGAGTACCTCTCGGCTTCCGCCACGCAGTCGTGAGGTTCTCCATCCTCAGGCTTAGGAAGGGTCTGCGCTGGGTTCACTATGGAACACCTAGTCAAAGTAACATCTTCCTGTTCCAAAATCCTGTAATAATTTTTCAGACGGGGTATCGTTAGTGCAGATTTACCAGATTCCAACACATTTTTGATTGCATGTCCTACCATAATATTGACTGGATACCCCATCATGATACTTGCAGCTTTCTCGTACATCAAGAAGACCCCGGCGCAATCTCGGTAGCACGGCGGCATTCCCATTTCCACCTCTGAATAGGCGATGGAGTAGTATCCTATTGGTTGTGGATGGCTCCCCACTCCGGTGTTTTGTGCCAGCACTGCGCATGCATACCTCTGATCTGAAGAGGAAGAGACATACAGTATGAACTGCTTGGTATAATCAGGCAAAGTCAGGGCCGGGGCAGCTAACATACGGGTCTTTATGGTCTCAAATGCCCGCAGGCCCTCCTCAGTCCATGTTACTTTAGCACTCAACTTATCATTTCCGCACACCTTTATCATGGCTCTTAAGGGCCCTACTAGTTCTGTGTAGTTCTCCACCCAAGTGGAACTATACCCCACGATTCCCAAGAACATCATCATCTGTCGTACAGTCACTGGCTTGGGAGCTTTCTTAATAGCCACCAAATGTTCCGCTGTAATAGCTCGATGGCCCTGTGAAATCGTTTGGCCTAGATATGCTACCTTAGGTCGACAGTATTGCAATTTTTTCAAAGACACCTTGTGTCCCTTCTCTGCTAGTAGTTGCAATAGTTCGATAGATTCCTTATGACATGTTGTCTGATCGTCGGCACACAAGATAATGTCGTCCATATACTGAATGACTCGAGATTTTAATCTCAAGTCTAATCCGTCCAGATCTTCTCTTAAGATCTTGTTAAAGATATGTAGGGAATGCTTTAATCCCTGAGGGAGCCTAGTGTACTCATAATGCTCATTCTTATAGGTAAAACCAAAAAAATGCTGGCACTCTTTACTCAAGGGTACACTAAAATAGGCACTACACAAATCTATAACCGTAAAATACTCAGCTTGCGGCGGGATGAATGTCAGTAGTGTGTGGGGATCTGGGACATCGGCGGGATAGTCAATTAAAACCTCATTGACGGCCCTCAAGTCGTGTACCAGACGGCACGAGGTGTCAGGTTTCTCCACTGGCAGCAACGGCGTGTTGCTCTTGGGGCTCTTTGTCTTCCGTAGTACTCCGGCTTCTAGAAGTCCTCTGATTTGTGGCTCGATTCCAGCCACCGCTTTTTCCTTCAGTGGGTACTGACTTTTCCAGGGCAAGGTTGCTCCTGGTCTAAGCTCCACCCTCACTGGTTGAGCAGATTTGATCAGTCCAATGTCGGTGCTATGTTTTGACCACAGCACTTCTGGTATGGCCCCCATCATCTCCTCCTGGAGGCTCAATGTATTGGGGGTGTCTTCCACTGTCTCCTGTGACAGCTGCACCGTCTGGGGACGTCCCATCCCTGTGCCTTGAATCATTATCTTGACGAACCGCTTGTCCAGGCTTATCCATATGAGTCGGTTCTCCTTCATCTGTTCGAACTTCATTTCTTCTGCCTCTTTCATCATCATTCCGATGTGTTGTTGATCGCACGAGTCAGTTATCTTTAGCGTCACGTGGGGAACGCTGCTTGTGATCTCGTGTTCCTTTTGCAGATAGTTGCTCCGTGCAAGCCGTATTGCTGCTCCTTGGGGACCCATTATGATGCTGGTGGCGTTGAGCTGCACCTCCTCTGGTTGATTTCTCAGCCACTCCTTGGCTTGTCTTTGATCCGCATCTCTATAGTACTGTAGAGTGCAATGGTACGGTGTCTCTGGGTTCTTTGCATCTGGCATATTAGCGGTGATGAATGTCTCCCATTCCAACGCTGGTCCGAGCAATTCCTGGCTTAGGTTCCCCAACCAGTATACTTCCGGTGGTCGGGGGTCCGTCCTTTGCATCATTTGATAGTATTGGTCTTCTGGGACGTCGATTACACAACCATCAGGCGTGCATAGAATGTTCATCCCCAGCATACCAAGGCCGTCTCTGCCCAGTAAGCCGATGGGTGCAGTGTCGGAGACCAAGATGGAAACAGTCGCCTCTTTGCCTCTGTACTTCAGGGTGACAGGTTCTGTCACTGGAATCAGCTTTGTGATTCCCTCAAATCCAATGGTCCGTACATATCGACCGGACATGGGCAGGTGTGTCGCATCTTTAAGTTGGACCACAGTGTACGCCGCCCCGGTGTCTGCCATCATCCTGACAGATTTATCATTCACCGCTACGTGCACTATTGGTTCCTCCCTTAAGTGTGACAATGACAGCTGGCACCCCCCCATTGAACTATCTGGGCCTCGTCAGAACATCTGTTCCGGCCCCCTGGATGGATTTACTGGGCCCATGTTCTGTTGCTGGTTCTGGTCTTGGGTCTGGCCTTGGTCTTGGGTCTGGTATTGGTTTGGTCCGTACCACTGATCCTGGAGTCGGCCGTTTCCTCCTCGGCCACCTCCTCTGTTATTTCCTCGACCCCTGGTGCTGGCTCGCCACCCTTTGTCACAGTATCGGGCAAGATGGCCGAGTTCTCCACAAGCCCAGCACTCAACCGATGCCGGCCATCCAGACGATCCTCCTCTTGGACGTCCATTCCCTCCTCGGGGCTGCCAGTTCGATCCCCTCTGATTCTGTTGTTGTATGGGTGCCGGTGCTTCCTGTTTTGTGGGCTGTGCTGTTTCCTGGTTGTTCAGTTGTCCGCTATTCCCCGTCTCGGCTCTGGGCTGTGTGGCTTGTACCATGGCTTGTAGGTATTCCACCACCTTGATTGCCTCGACAGGCTGTTGGTACATGAGCTTTCGCTGGCTTGCCGTTTCTTTGTCTTTGGCCTGTTGCTCCTTCTTCCTGTGCAGCTCCACTTGATGGCTCACGTTCTCCATGTATGCATCTAAGGGAAGGCTTCCCAGGCATACCACTTCGTTCAGTTTTTGTCTCACTTCGCTGGAGAGGCCCTTCTGTATCTTTTCTCTAAGCATCGCCTCTCCCATTGGATTTGCTGCGGGGTCTTGGCCAGTCATGTCTCTCCAGGTGGCGTAGGCCTTTGCCACATACTCCCTGGGGGGGGTATCAGGTTCCAAGGCACCAATGTGGATCTTGTCTGGATGCATCATGGTTTGATAGGTTTCCCGCAGGACTCGCCACAGTGCTCCTCTGTGGGCGGCGAAGAGGTCCTGGTCATGGGCTCCTGAAACTACGTACCGCACCATAGCAGCCTTGGTTAGTAGTTCTTCCATGCCAGCGACTCCTACTTTGTGAGAGAGCAATCGCTTGACATCTCCGATAGCCAGCTGTTGGCCTACCATCATTTCCTCCAGCTTGGCAATCCACGGAAAAGCCCCATTCTGGAGGGAGGGCAACTTCTCCGATATTTGAGACATGTCTGAAGCATTCCATGGCTGGTACTCCAATCCCTGATGTCTTACCATTAATGGTTGCATGCTGACCGTTTGCTCTCTGGTAGCGGATCTGGTCACTCTTTTGTCTTCCGCCTTTTTCAACGCTTTGATTTCATCCCTTGCTTTATCTATTTGTTCTTCCAATGCTTGTCGTGCGGTGTTGACCCTTCTCCAGTTTGCGGCGCTTGCTTTGTATCCCTCGGAAACAGTGTCTTTGGCCTCGTGGTAGGACTGTATCTGTGCTTCCATCTCGCGGTTTTCCTTAGTCATTCCCTGGTGCCGTCGGTTTAATTCCTCCATGGTATCCGTCAGTTTCAGCATCTTGCTGCTTTCTTCGACGGTAGGTGCGGAAGAGTAGAGTGGGGAATCGAATCGTGGAGCAGCTCTTCTTCCGCTTGGTGTCGCTCCTATGGGGGCTCTCTCCTTTCTCTCCTCTTCCTCTCGTTCTGTCTTTCTCCTGGTATTTGTCCAGTGGTTCCCATATCTCTACGTCTTCCTCTGTGTCTTCCCAGTATTCGCGGGTTGCGGGGGGGGAGAGCCGACGACGGATGGGAGCTTGTCTTGACCTTCCCTGGGGATAGTCTCTTCTGTGGCTGAGATTTCTGTCGTATAGACTTTCTATTTGGTCATCCAAAGCCCTGATGTCGTCGCTTCGGCGTCCCTCTCCTTCCGCCCAGAGAATGTCTTTCTGTGCGGCAGTGAGCGGTACATGTATGCATCGATGTCTCTCTTCGTCTTGATATCTCTCCGCCGCCCTGGGATGAGGAATATTGTGGGGCTGAATGCCTCGCTCCCTCCTTCTCTCCTCCTCTGGCTCGTCTGTTCCAGGCGTTAGGGTGATAGTTGTCACTGCCCGTCCCGTCTCTGTCCTATGGCCGCTATTGTTGGTTATCTCATAATGGCTATCCATGTCTATCACAGGCAGGATAGGGTAGATTGGTTCCCTATTCCTGCTGGCATATGGTGGGGGTGCTATATCTACCTCAGTCCTCGCCTGTGCTGCTCTCATTAGGGGTCCTTGGGTGAGCGGGACTACCTCAGCTGCTCTTTGGGAGGTGACTATTGTCCTATTAGGGGCCAGGGGAGTGGTCAGGATGGGGGCTATCTCTTCTGTCGGCAGGGCCTCCTCATTGACAGTCGAACTGCCCTTTTCCTTACTCTTCCTTCTCTCAGCTTCCCGAGCGAATTGTGCTAATGCGTCCATTTCTTGCATGCGTTTTTTCCCTCTTTTTGTCATTTTTCCCTCTTTTTCCTCCCCCGTTCTATATGTCCTAATTAGAGCATGCAGATCTGATATTATCTCTAAATCAAAAGAGCCCTCAATAGGCCAGGGTTTGGTGATGCTTGGCCATCTTTCATTCCATTTCAGTGATAACTCAGTAAGTCTTGCCACATAATAAGGATTGTCCTCTGTGTAAGGATTATTTTTAGCAAGCACTTGTATCGGGTTATCCTCCCTCCAACCAATTAGGGTAGTCACATCTTTATTTGCCTCCGTTTTCATTTTCCTATATGCGTTTCTTCTTCTCATGTACTAGAGTTTTTAATTCCTCTTTCTGTTTCCTATTTTAAGAAATCTTTTTCTCGGGTTCTCTTTTTTTTTTTTAATGGCAGCAGGCAAGAGTGGTCTTTGTATTCCCTGTCTAAATGTAGGTGTCTATGCTTTTGTGACTATCTCCTGCTTGAACAACCGCTAACGGTACTTGTAGCCCTGTCTATTCTCTTTCCCTTTTCACTGGTGTTCTGTAGTCTTACCTGACTTGCGGTGCCCTTGTTGCCTGGCAGAACTGCTGAAAACAGAGCACAAAATACAACAGTTCTCTTTCATTTTCAACTGGAATCTCACTTTACTCCGTTTTTTCAGTATGAATATATTTTCTATCTAATATTCATACCACATCTAATTTGAGAGATTTTTTACCAACAGTATGAATAATCCTTTAACTTAAAAATTTGAGAGATATTGTGATTGACAGTGGTGTTTGCGTTTTCGGTGTCTACTCCCTTATTTCCGCTTTTTTGTTGATTCCTCTTTCGTCGAATCTCGGCTTTCTGATGTTTCCCCCTGTGGTCCCACTCCAATACTCTGTTTCACCTCAAAAATCACAAACATTTTAGATTAGTGTCTCAACCCTGATTACACATTTCATTCATTCTTCTGTTTCCATTTCTCAATACTACTTCCCCCCAGTGGACACTTGTCTTATCCAGACACATGTCCACTAACACCGTCCTTCAGCACCTCCTGACACCACTCCCTGCACGCCGCGAGGCCCCACCCTCCGTTTTATGAAGCGTCCATTACAGACTCCTCACAGAGGACAGGATAACCTCACCACAGGTACAAGGTAGTCAATGCCCAGGCACCCCGCCTTGTCTCCCAGTCTATTAACCCCAGGAAACCCAGTGCCCTGCTAAACGATCATGCATAACCGTACAGACTCAGCACCAGACCCCAGGGACCTAACAACTCTCAACTAATTTCTACCCCGTGTACCTACTATGGAAACAAAATTCATCCATACATTACAAACATTACTTTTACAATATCCCCAGGCACGTCCCCTAATACCATACCCCTCTGTACACCCCATCCACCACTCATCGACCCAGACTGTCCAGCAGTCCAGATCACAAAATGGTAGCCAGGGCGTACTCGTGGTATCTTGGCACCAACGGAACGCCCACCTCCGCTCGGCTCCCTGCCTCATCCTCCTCTACCGCCATCATCTTTGTCATAACAGGTGCAGCCGAGCGGAGTGACTCCTCCACCGCCAGGCCGGCTGCGCAGAGAGTCCTAATCAGACACCCAAAGCATGCTTTAATCACTGACACACACACGACCAATATTACAAATATCACCACTGCATAGAGAAGGTACTTAATTATCACCCAACCTATATACCCCATTTGCTCCTGACCCCAATCTTCCCACGAACTCTCTCGAGAGTCATGGAGATCCCTCGTAATGTTCCTCAAATGTGCTATCACGTCTGGCATCCCTATCTCATCATTTGCGGGCACATATGTGCAGCATTCCTGACCAATCAACGCACACGTACCCCCCGAAGCTGCCAACAAAAAATCCATAGCCGTCCTTGTCTGCATCTCCATTAACCTCAACGACCGCATCTCCTCATTTTCTAGGCTAAACCCCTTTGTTGTTGTGACCGCCATGTCCTCAAATAATGCAGCCAAACGATCAATCTCCTTCATATTCGCATACGTCCCATACGCAGGAAGCGCCACCCTAAAAAAATGATCCGCACTCACAGCCCGCGTCTTCCTCGCCCCAGGGTGCGTCGGCAAGACATCCGTTACCCTCATCGCCGGCACCAGATATCCCAACGCACATCTTCCTTTCCAACCCGCTGGCAACGCTGCATACGCATTCTCACCACAAATCCAATACGTACCTGGGGGAGCCCGTGCAGCCACCTTTGCAGCCCCCAGGCTCACCCCCCCTACACAATTCCCCAGCGTGCCCACATACCTACCATTCTCGCCGTCCTCACATCTTGTAAACTCCTCCGGCCTAACTGCCACCGGAATAGGCCTAACATCCAACCTAGCCTGCCCCGTCTCACCCCCTAGCAACCGCCCCGTCTTACGATACACCTCCATCCTCCCCTCACTCACTCCCTTACATAGGAAAGGCAAATTAAATCCCTTCAACACAGAGTTATGACACTCAGTGACTGGGTGGGCCATAAGCGGTAAACCGGCTGTAGCAGACTCCGGTGCTAGGCCGCACACATAACAATCAGTCCTATTCGCACTCTTTGCCACCTCCCTTGCTATTTTTATAAACTTATTTGCGTGAGGCTCTTGCAACGCCCGCTTGTCCACGTCTATATTTATAAGTTCCGGTGGCTGGGGCCAAAAATAAAACAAAACTCCCGCCGTACATAATATGAAACCTGTCACCAGGGTGCACATCACCAAAGCGCACTCCGCATGCCTAGACAAACCAAACATCCTCGGACCGGCCTGCCCTCCTCTGCGTTATCCCTACCTCCCTCCTCCTGCCGCGCGTTTCCCACTTTCCCTGCAACGCCCCACAAACAACAATTAACAACACCCCTTACAACAACACGTTTATTTATACAATACACAAACACGTCCCACCCCACCCCTAACCAACCCTCCAATATTATCCAACAGGAGAGCGGAAGAGAGGGGGTGGGAGGGCGTTGCCGGGCCGGGGAGGGGGACACACACGCAAGGAGTGACAGTGAGGGAGGGAAACACCTGGGAGGGGCCCGGGAGGGAGGGAGCACATACGAGTATCTAGGGGAGAGGAGTCCAGGGAAGACTAGAGTATGTCAGACTAGACAGGAAGGGAGGAATTTTAAGGAAAAACAGCCTAGGGAGGGAGTGAATGTCTAGAGAGGGAGTGTACTACTAGGGAGGGAGTGATGTACCTAGGAAAGGAGCTAGGAAAGGAGGGGAGGGAGGGAGGAAAAAAGACTTAGACGAGGGGGGCCGAAACAACAATACTATACATACAATAACACGAAAACATAGTCCATCTCTAAAGGGAGGTAGGCGGCGTCCCCTAACCTTCCGATTTTGGTGGAGACCGCCAGCCAAACCTGTCATGGTTTTCCACCAGGGTCTCAAAGGCAGCCTCCGCTTCCTTCTGGCTGAAAGATACCCCATTTGCCTCTTCCTCCCCTCTAACCATGCGACTCTGTCCCATCACTAGGCTAGTGGCAAACTGCCTCACGACAGCCTCCATGGTGTACCACCATAGAAGCTATGAAGGGAGAGGCTATGAAAGAAAGGACGTTTCCCAGGGAAGGAGCTGTACCATAGGGAGCTCACACCATATAAGAGATGGAAGGATGGAATGGAATGTGGTACCCACTATGATAGTGCAGGATGGATGGAAGGGGGGAGGGGAAGGGGGCACACACTATGATAATGCAGGATGGCACTAAGCTATAAGTTCCGTCATTTCAACGCATCAGTCGTACTAAACATTATTAGCCCCAAGCATTCCCCGTTAGCTTGCAACGTAGCTTAGCATGTATTAGCCCTGCTTTGTATAGCAGTAGCTTCCCGGGTATAAAACGGCTTTATTCCGTATTCTGCAGCAATATAGTAATCCCGGACGTTTAGCTTTATGATGACGTACGTTTGATCATAGCTATGATACCATGCATGTGTCATCCTATTTCATCTAAACAACATATATACATTGTTACATACCAAAGTCCTTATATAATGCCTCATCGCTTCTAAGTGCAGTTTTTTTGTTCGAACATAAGCGCAGTTCTTTCTAACCCCCCAGTGCACAAGTGCTAATTTTCCCAAGGTTTAAGAGGACTACCTTACGCGCTCCAGATCCCTTGTTCCGTAAGAATTAAACGGATTCGTACGACGTCGTTTTGTCTTTAGCAACGTACAAACCAGACGTCTCTAGTTATTGTCATTGCATTTGAACCTACGATTCTAAACAAGAGTCTCTGTCGCCTAACCTGGCGCAATCCTCCAGCCCCTCAGCAGTGCGCGACCTGAACTATATTATTGTCCAACCCGATCGCGCCAATCCCCTTCATTTCATTAGTGCCGATACGGCTGTGCGCTCAATTGTTTAACTCGATCGCGCCAATGCAACCATTCCCTACCCCTGTTCGAAATCTGCCCAAACAAACCCCGACAATACAGACACATCTTCAACTCACCGTTTGACCTCTGCTGGTTGTTGTTGCTCGAGGATGGTGTAGTCAGGCGTCGTTGCTCTGCTCTGAGAGTTTTTGAAGTTCTGTTGTGTCCTTGTCCTGGGTTCCGTTCGGATGTACAGACCGGCAGTCACGGCGCCAGATTAACGTGTATTCTCAATGATGCTATGTTATAGCTATATGATCGTTCTCTAATGTATAGTGGAATAGCTTACTCTGCTCGTTGTATTTCCCGTTAAAGTAAACAGTTCATTCAAATGTGGTCCTTTGGAAATCACGTGGAGGCGGAGACAGCGCTGCGGGTGAAAACGGTCTGACCGTTGCTTTATTGGAATATCCAACAGCTTAATCAATCAGGTTTACAGCATCAATTATTTCTATTTCTAATCAGCTCGTCTCGAAGGTTTCTTCTCGGCTCTGTTCTCGAACTCTGGTGGGGTGGATTCTCCAGTCTCTGCTTCTCCGTTCTCTCTGCGTGTCTCTCTGCGTCTCGGTGTCTCCGTGTCTCTGTCTCCCCTCCATCATTCAACCTGCAGGTTTTATAGAGAAGAGAGAATCCCCCCCGCCCTTGCGCCATCCAGTGCCGTCACCCCAGAGAGCATGCTTTTCTATTGGCTAGAAGGTCTCCCCTCTAAGTGACAGTCATTTGGGTCTTGCGAAACAGCGTTACAAGGTGACCTTACAGAGGGGACAGGAACTAGTCTTCTCTTAGAATGATCTACCCAAGTGTCCCTGAATGCAACCCTCATACAGATTGAAATAATGGCCTGTTTGGACTGCTTAGCTAAAGTAAACAGAACTCTGGTGCTGGCCTTCAGGCCGTCATTTTCTGACTTGAAGTTAAGTATTGGGCCCTCCATCCCACTTTGTTGTGTGGGGAAAGAGGTTTCATCTGTTTGCCATTTGATCTGTTCTTATTTTTATGGCACTCTGGGCTTTTTCCTATAGCTGCTAGGTGAAGGGTGAAGGGTTGCATTGTTAGCTTTTGACTGAATTCTCCTGTGGCCTTTTCCAGAAACCGCTAGATGATTTTGATCCCTCCTGTAATGCTTATACGGGTCATTTTGATCAATTTAATTTACGACACAACATTAAACACAAAACAACAACGTTATGTTCGCTTCCTATGAGCTCATATTAAAGACAATGATAAAAAAAACTAAACATCACAGAAGTGTGGGCACCTTGAGTTCGGCCAACATGGAGTTAAATGGGCACTAAACCCCTCTTCTTCCTCTCCTCGTCCTCCTCGTCCTCCTCCTCGGTTAATTAGTTATGTTGAGAGGTCGCAGAGTGGTCAGCACCTCGCCCAGTGTGTTGAACACACCCTGCTGATTCAGCAGCTCCTCGTCCACCTCTGCCAGGACATCGATCACCTGCTGCTGGGTCCCCTCATCTGGCGGAGGGAGGGAGGGATGGAGGGAGGGATGGAGGGATGGAGGGATGGAGGGAGGGAGGGAGGGAGGGAGGGAGGGGGAGGGAGGGAGGGAGGGAGGGAGGGAGGGAGGGAGAGGAGAGGGAGGGAGAGAGGGAGGGAGGGAGAGAGGGAGAGAGGGAGGGAGAGGGATGGAGGGGGGAGGGAGAGGGGGAGAAGGAGGGAGGGAGAGTGGGAGGGAGGGAGTGAGGGAGGGAGAGGGGGAGGGAGGGAGAGGGGGAGGGAAAGGGAGAGGGAGAGAGAGGGAGGAAGAGTGGGAGAGGAGAGGGGGAGGGAGGGAGGGAGAGGGGGAGAGGGAGGGAGAGTGGGAGAGGAGAGGGGGAGGGAGGGAGAAAGGAAAGGGGAGGGAGGGAGGGGGAGAGGGAGTGAGGGAGGGGAGGGAAGTAGTTGGAATGGTTGTTTAGTTTATTTAGCACGTTAGTTTATTTAAAACTGTACACATCACAGAGGGAAGGGACAGAAATACTGACAAAAGATATGTTTTCTATCTACGTTCAATCTTGGTCAATTAGGAACTTAGAGATATACAATTGTAAACATTCAGAGAAGAAAATGTGATTGCATTGTTTTGATAGTCATTCCAATGAATCACATCCTTGTATTTAAAAGATAATTTGCCATGAGAGGTAATAAGGAGGCTGGAGACGGGATGACTGCCTGGTGTTCTGCCTGTAAACTTGTGAATTAATCTGGAAATAATTATTGAAGGGTTTGGGAGCAGAATCTGAGACACACTGACACTTGAAATGAAACTAGACTTACAGCATTGGATAGGACGACCAACTCAGACTTCATCCTCATTTCAATTGGAAAGGGTTTACTTTTAATCCAGTACATTTTTGATAGTTAATACTAGCGTGCCGCTAATGATAACCAACAACCAAAAGAGGATGTTAGACACTTTGCATTGTGGGCTAGATTAGGACGACTGAATGGCATCAAACATGGGGGCAGTCATACTTAATACAGTGTCAAATAAAAACAACTTTAAAAACACTAACCGTCTTACTGTTGTTTACTATTATGCATACTCTGCTACTCAGGAATCTACCTTGCGTATACTACTATCTACTATGCTAATATGTCTTTACACTGTAGCACTCAAGTTCAACACGGTTTGACTAACAATGTTATTTACTTGGCTGCCAGAGTTGTACTCTTCCTGCTGACTTGTTGTACACAACTTGTAAGTCGCTTTGGATAAAAGCATCAGCTCAATGACTAAATGTAAATGAGGGGAGGGGCATGGTGCAGAGGAAAGGACTGTGTGCCTGCAACTTTATTTTATTTTAGTAAGGGTTGTGTGAAAGTGAAACACTCTTATATTAACTTGTCAACCTACCTTGAACATCACCAGACTCAGCACAGGCAGCAGCAGACGCAATAAGGGCATTAGCAGCGTCCACTAGCTGACCGCTATCTGGCAGCTCAGAGATCAGCATCTTCACCCAGGTCATCAGCTTGTCCATCTCGCCCGTCACTGTCATCAGTGTCATCTGCATGTTTACCAGCTGGGCCATGCTGTCACCCAGAGCTTCTGCAGGGAGGGGAGGGAGGGAGGGAGGGAGGGAGGGAGGGAGGGAGGGAGGGAGGGAGGGAGGGAGGGAGAGGAGGAGGGGGAGAGGGAGAGAGAGGGAGAGGGGGAGAGAGAGGGAGAGGGAGAGGGGGAGGTGGAGAGGGAGAGAGGGGAGGGAGAGGAGGAGGGGGAGAGGGAGAGAGAGGGAGAGGGAGAGGGGGAGGTGGAGGGGGAGAGAGAGAGGGAGAGGGAGAGGGAGAGAGAGAGGGAGAGGAGGAGGGGGAGAGAGAGAGGGAGAGGGGGAGGTGGAGAGGGAGAGAGGGGAGGGAGGGAGAGGGAGAGAGGGAGAGGGGGAGGGAGGGAGAGGAGGGGGAGGGGGAGAGAGAGAGGGAGAGGAGGAGGGGGAGAGAGAGAGGGAGAGGGGGAGGTGGAGAGGGAGAGAGGGGAGGGAGGGAGGGAGAGGGAGAGAGGGAGAGGGGGAGGGAGGGAGAGGAGGGGGAGGGGGAGAGGGAGAGGGGGAGGTGGAGAGGGAGAGAGGGGAGGGAGGGAGGGAGAGGGAGAGAGGGAGAGGGGGAGGGAGGGAGAGGAGGGGGAGGGGGAGAGGGGAGGGAGGGAGAGGGAGAGGGAGAGGGAGAGGAGGAGGGGGAGAGGGGGAGAGGGAGAGAGAGAGGGAGAGGGGGAGGTGGAGAGAGAGAGGGAGAGGGGGAGGGGGAGGGAGAGAGGGAGAGGGGAGGGAGGGAGGGAGAGGAAGAGGGGAAGAGGGAGAGAGAGAGGGAGAGGAGGAGGGGGAGAGAGAGAGGGAGAGGGGGAGGTGGAGAGGGAGAGAGGGGAGGGAGGGAGGGAGAGGGAGAGAGGGAGAGGGGGAGGGAGGGAGAGGAGGGGGAGAGGGGAGGGAGGGAGAGGGAGAGGGAGAGGGAGAGGGGGAGAGAGAGAGAGGGAGAGGGAGAGAGGGGAGGGGAGGGAGGGAGAGGGAGAGGGGGAGGGGGAGGGGGAGAGAGAGAGGGAGAGGGGGAGGTGGAGAGGGAGAGAGGGGAGGGAGAAGGAGAGGGAGAGAGGGAGGGGGAGGGAGGGAGAGGAGGTGGAGGGGGAGAGGGGAGGGAGGGAGAGGGAGAGGGAGAGGGAGAGGGAGGGGGAGGGGGAGGGGGAGGGGGAGGGGGAGAGAGAGAGAGGGAGAGGGAGAGGGAGAGAGGGGAGGGAGGGAGGGAGAAGGAGAGGGAGAGAGGGAGAGGGGGAGGGAGGGAGAGGAGGGGGAGGGGGAGAGGGGAGGGAGGGAGAGGGAGAGGGAGAGGGAGAGGGAGAGGGAGAGGGAGAGGGGGAGGGGGAGGGGGAGAGAGAGAGAGGGAGAGGGAGAGAGGGAGGAGGGAGGGAGGGAGAGAGGAAAGGGGGAGGGAGGGAGGGGGAGAGGGGGAGGGAGGGGAAGGGAGGGAGAGGAACAGATGTGTCCTTCAGCTATTGGTGTAAAGTTGTGGAATTCTCTCCATAGCGAGCTTAAGGGATGTAATAGTGTTTATCAATTAAAAAAAATTATAAAAAAAAAAGAAAATTTAGTCAGTATGAAAATCAAATGTGATCTGAATATTGAGATATTTTCTTATTTTTTTTCTTCTCTTTCTTTTCTTCTTTATTCTTTATCATTATTATTATTATTATTAAATTTTTTCTTGTTTAACTGTGGATTGTGTGTTTCTTTTATAATGGTATAAATGATTATTTGTGTAAATTAGGTTGTACGCCGACCATTAAGTAAATACTTGTTAGTTTAGGAATAAGGGGCAGGTAACTATAAGATGTATTCTTCTTCCTGCTCCTTTTGTCCATGGAATGACTATTTATGATTGTGTAATGAAGAAACTATGATTGTATGATTCCATGTGGCAAATAAAAACTCTGAACTGAACTGAACTGAACTATTATGCATACTCTGCTACTCAGGAATCTACCTTGAGTATACTTCTATCTACTATGCTAATATGTCTTTACACTGTAGCACTCAAGTTCAACACTGTTTGACGAACAATGTTACTTACTTGGCTGCCAGAGTTGTACTCTTCCTGCTGACTTGTTGTACACAACTTGTAAGTCGCTTTGGATAAAAGCATCAGCTCAATGACTAAATGTAAATGAGGGGGGGGGGGCATGGTGCAGAGGAAAGGACTGTGTGCCTGCAACTTGATTTGATTTGATTTTATTAGGGATTTTAGTAAGGGTTTTGTGAAAGTGAAACACCCTTATATTAACTTGTCAACCTACCTTGAACATCAACAGACTGAGTAGACGCAATAAGGGCATTCGAAGACGCCACTAGCGGATCTAGACTACTATCTGGAAACATGGTATACAGCCCTTCCACGCAGGTCATCATCTCGTCCATCTGGCCCATCACGTTCATCTGCAGCTCTAACAGCTGGACCACGTGGTCACCCAGAACTGCTATAGGGGGGGGAGGGACTGGGGAGGGAGAGAGAGGGGGAGGGACTGGGAGGGAGAGGAGGAGGGGGAGAGGAGGAGGGGGAGAGGGAGAGAGGGGAGGGGAGGGAGGGAGAGGGGGAGGGAGGGGGAGGGGGAGAGGGAGAGAGGGGAGGGAGGGAGAGAGGGAGAGGGGGAGGGAGGGAGAGGAGGGGGGAGAGAGGGGAGGGAGGGAGAGGGGAGGGGGAGGGAGGGAGAGGGGGAGAGGGAGGGAGGGAGAGGGGGAGGGAGGGAGAGGAGGGGGGGAGAGAGGGGAGGGAGGGAGAGAGAGGGGAGGGAGGGAGAGGGGAGGGGGAGAGGGAGGGAGAGAGGAGAGGGGGAGGGAGGGGGAGAGGGGGAGGGATGGAGGGGGAGAGGGAGGGAGGGAGAGGGGAGGGAGAGGGAGGGAGAGAGGGGAGGGGGAGAGGGAGGGAGGGGGAGAGAGGGAGAGAGGGGAGGGAGGGGGAGGGATAGGAGAGGGAGAGGAGAGGGGGAGGGAGGGAGAGAGGGAAGGGGAGGGAGGGAGAGGAGAGGGGGAGGGGGAGGGAGAGGGGGAGAAAGAACAAATACAAAAATGTTAAAGGATCAGTGCCAAAGCAGAGGCAGGAGGCAGAGCCCCAACAGGCCACGAGGAACCTCCACTTGAAAACAACATTAAACACAAAACTTAGAGATTTACATTGTAAACATTCAGAGAAGAAATTGTTATTGCATTCCAATTAATCACATCCTTGTATTTAAAAGATAATTTGCCATGAGAGGTAATAAGGAGGCTGGAGACGGGATGACTGCCTGGTGTTCTGCCTGTAAACGTGTGAATTAATGTGGAAATAATTATTGAAGGGTTTGTGAACGGACTCTGGGACACACTGATACTTGAAAGGAAAGGACAATGAACTAGACTTACAGCATTGGATAGGACGACCAACTCAGACTTCATCCTCATTTCAATTGGAAAGGGTTTACTTTTAATCCAGTACATGTTTGATAGTTAATACTAGCGCGCCGCTAATGCTAACCAACAACCAAAAGAGGATGTTAGACACTTTGCATTGTGGGCTAGATTAGGACGACTGAATGGCATCAAACATGGGGGCAGTCATACTTAATAGTGTCAAATAAAAAAAAAATGTAAAAACACTAACCGTGGTACTGTTGTTTACTATTATGCATACTCTGCTACTCAGGAATCTACCTTGAGTATACTACTATCTACTATGCTAATATGTCTTTACACTGTAGCACTCAAGTTCAACACTGTTTGACGAACAATGTTACTTACTTGGCTGCCAGAGTTGTACTCTTCCTGCTGACTTGTTGTACACAACTTGTAAGTCGCTTTGGATAAAAGCATCAGCTCAATGACTAAATGTAAATGAGGGGGGGGGGGGGCATGGTGCAGAGGAAAGGACTGTGTGCCTGCAACTTGATTTGATTTTATTTTATTAGGGATTTTAGTAAGGGTTGTGTGAAAGTGAAACACTTATATTAACTTGTCAACCTACCTTGGGCATCAACAGCAGACTCCAGCAGCAGCACTGGTCCATCTTCTTTGTAGTTCATGGCGTCGTAAAGCAGCTGTTGTGATCTTCGCCTGCTTACTTTTTTGTAGATCAGGAACGCGATCAAGCCAAGGCCAGCGGTCGCCCCCACAGCCAGTCGTATCGAACCACTTCTGCCCAACGACGAGATCATTATCTTCGCAGCAACGGACACACAGACACGGCGGTCAGAATAATATAGAAAGAGGCTGGAAATAATATAAAATATCCAAATATAGCCAAGCTTTTGAGGTGTAACGTTAACGTTATCCACAAATGATTTAGAAAAAGGAACTAACTACTGCTTTGTGTGAACCTGTGTACAAGAGATGAGCGGTTAATGACAGATAGTGTTGTTTTTTTAGCCGTTGTCACGACAACATCAGCACGAACCTCCTACAGTCCTGACAGCCAGCTGTCAATCAAACCGCTGTGGTCGGATAGCAGGGTGCAGGCGCGCGCGTGGGTTTCGGTGTCTATGCGGCTTAAAATAATATTAATATATTAAATATTCACGTGCAAATAATCACTTAGCGTTACTTAAAAAATAAGTGATGAGTGATAATAAGTTTCCCTTTTGAATTTGTGTCGTCGGTTTCTTTACAAACATAGCCACACAACACTGGTTATTAATAAACTACCCTCCCACTCTGGGCATTTTGGGGTAGAACACAGCCGTCTACAAAGACCTAGTAGTCTAGATGGAAACATAGTTTTTTCTTAATCCTTGAAGTGTCTATTTTAAGATTTTAACAGGTAACAGGTTGAAATAAAGTCCCATTATTTGTAACCCTTTATTACACCTATCCTGAACGAAAACCTGAAAAAGAAGAAAAAGAAAACAGCATAACTTTTGAAGCCAAAACAATATTGACCCAAGGAATTCAGTAAAATTGTTATTTTTAAGATTCAAACACATCTTGGTTCTATTTCAGGACAAGAAAATGCAAAAAAAGCTGAACATGTTTAGATCACATCTCTATTTTCCCACTTTACTCAAATGTAGTCCATCAGATGAGATCAATTTGAGGTTAATATTGGAAATACAATGTTAATAAAGATTGTATCATGCTGTTATGCCCTAAATATTGTAGATTTTGTGTAAACAAGGCCAAAAGTGGAAGACTAATGTGAAAAGTCCTACATAGACAAATTAACACATTTTCCTATACAATTTGCAATCCAGTGAAATATGTTTTGTTAAGGTTCAAACAAAGTACTATTACAGTACATCTTCTCTGTTGGCACAACATTAAAACCTAAACTACTAATCATCATCATCATCATCATCATCATCATCATCATCATCATCATCATCAAAGTCTATCTCTCCAATCTCCATCCTCATCACACTCGTACTCTCCATCTTCCTCATCCACTTTATGTTTTGCATAATCTGCTTCCTTATTAAGTGCTTCTTGCTCTTCTGACTCCACTTTCTGGGCCAGTACCTCAACAAGAGAAGGAGGGAGGATGGGTCCAATCATCCAGACAGGCTCTACCACCCCCTCCTCCATCATCTTCTCCCAGCCCATATCCTGATCATAGGGTTTGGGCATCTCAAACAATGATGATCCTCCTCTACCAGCATGACCAACCTCTCTATATACTGATGATCCTCCTCTACCATGTCAGCATGACCAACCTCCATACTGATGATCCTCTACCAGCATGACCAACCTCTCTATATACTGATGATCCTCCTCTACCAGCATGACCAACCTCTCTATATACTGATGATCCTCCTCTACCAGCATGACCAACCTCTCTATATACTGATGATCCTCCTCTACCAGCATGACCAACCTCTCTAAATACTGATGATCCTCCTCTACCAGCATGACCAACCTCTCCATATACTGACGATCCTCCTCTACCAATGGGCCTGGTCTACAAGATACACTACACGACAAAGGTACCCATGTACATGTCAAAATACTTCCCAAAGGTCAGTGAATACCACGATCACAACACCAGAGGGAGCTCCACAAATCATGTTAAACCCAGATTCGGCTCAAACAAGGGACTAAACACGTTTTGCAATTATGCCACATCAATGTGGAACGCCCTACCCAAAGCTGTAAAGGAATGTGAATCACTACCCACTTTCAAAACCACTCTCAAAGAGCACCTACGACTGCAATTCGAAACTGGCCCCTGTAAATGTCCTAACCCAACCCCCTCCAATGTACAGTCAAATACCAAGTATGGTTTCGTCAATATTCCAGTGTACAGTTTTGCTTGTACAGTTGTACAGCCCCCACCCCACCCACCCAACCACCTCCAATGTACAGTCCCCCCCCAGCCCCACCCCACCTACCAAACCTCCTCCAATGTACAGTTTCTACGTCAAATGTATATACTCTCTTTTCTGGACTATTTTTGTATCACAAACAGTCCTGTATTTGCAAATCTGGTATGTCATAAATGTATAGATGTAGCAGTACTGTCTATTTGTATGTCGTGTATGTCATATATGTTATGATGAATTGAAAATGGTGGACCCTGATGTAAACAAGACGAAAGTCTTTCTCTGGTCTGCATCCCCTTAACAAGTGTATGTATTTGTGAGGGCTGTGTGTGTGTGTGTGTGTGTGTGTGGGTCATGAGCTGATAACGGACTCTTAAAGTTATCCGTTAAATGGACAACCACTAGACTGCTTACACAGATATTTTAGGAGAGGGGGGGAATTAAACAACAGAAAACAACCTTTACAGGTGAAAATCACAAAGTGAGTAATTAAGAAAATAAATCAAGTCCCAAAAAACAGGACTACTCTCAATAAAGAGGTATAGTATAAAAGTAAATAAGCCACAAGGACACCTCCTAATAAAGGAGTTTATATTGGAAAAAATAAAACAATAAATCTCCACTAAGGGAGTTTATGTGTAGAATCACGTGAGTAGCCTAAAATAAGAATGACTACCACAAAGCTCAATTCTGAATCAGAAATCAGACTACACTTCAAAATAATGAGCGTGACCAAAAGGAAAAACCAACACTAGGAAATGAAAAAGCAGTTGACACTGCAATCTCCAAACTTAAATAGACTCCACATGGCCATAGGCACAGCTGCACTGCATCAGGTGCAATCAAGCCCACACACCTGCCGACCCATGAGGCAATTAACCACAGGGAACAGGGATTGACAGCTATCCCTCACAGAGAGGTGAAATAAAGCAAAAACCATGACAGTATTGAGCTGTACTGTACTGTACCCATTCTGCAATCTGTTAATAAAGTTTTCAATCAATCAATCAAACCATGTCAGCATGACCAACCTCTACACATACTGGTGATCCTCCTCTACCATGTCAGCATGACCAACCTCTCCATATACTGATGGTCCTCCCCTACCATGTCAACATGACCAACCTCTATATACTGATGCTCCTCCCATGCATTACACCTCGCCAATGAGAGTCCGCACTGGCAGGTGAAAAGATTTTACAGGCTGCCTCCTCGTGTACCGGAGGGGACACGTGATGCAAGGCTTCTATCCTCCCTACAACCGACCAGTGGGGGGCATATGCAAGCAACGTTCAAGACAGGGGAGGGGAGAATTGGAAACACGAAATTGGGATGGGAGAAAAATAGAAAATAAGGAGAAAAAGTGGATAAAAAAAATAAAATTAGTTTGAATCTTAAAAATAACAATTTTACTGAATTCCTTGGGTCAATATTGTTTGGGGAAATGTTTTAATATGTCTCTATATGTTGTTAACTTCAAAAGTTATGCTGTTTTCTTTTTCTTATTTTTCAGGTTTTCGTTCAGGATAGGTGTAATGATAGGTGTAATAAAGGGTTAACAATAAACCCCATGGGACATTATTTCAACCTGTTACCTGTTAAAATCTTAAAATAGACACTTCAAGGATTAAGAAAAAACAGGTGGCAAAAATAAATCCAGACCACTGCACTTCCGCGTTACATTGAAATCGGGGAGGAGATAGCGGGGGGAGCAAATGAATGAATGTGGATGAGCCGTGATGTAAGTGGTTGCAGCTACGGCTGTGGGGGTGCTGGAGACATGATCCAATAGACTTTTATGGGCCTGAGTTTCCTGAACACGGCACGACCCATTCCTAATCGATCAGAACTAAATCGGCCGAGATCAAGTCCCTTTTCCAGCACCTACTCCCCTTACACATGCGCAGATTGTCAACGGAGTCTGGACGACGCGAGATGACGTACGAATGAATGTGGACTGTTCCATCAGAGAGAACCCCGGAAGTGTTGCAGTGGTCTATGTTTCCATCTAGACTAGGGTTTGCAAAAACGACCTCAAACTCGAAATGGTAACTTTAAGCCCAACGCACACTTTAGATGTAGTCTACCACTGCTGACTCTTGGATGTGCTGCCATCTAGTGGATCAGCAGGGAAGCTACAGTATCACAGGACGCTGTCCTAGCACCAGTCTGGCCCAACCTGTCACGGCCCTACGTGGAAGTCATCCAGAACCACCCGAAAATGATTATCCACGTGGTATCTCCCAGCAAAATAACACTGACTATATTAAAAATATATACATCTGAAGGAGAAGAAAATGTAAATTGGAGGGGGTTAGGTTGGGTGGGAAGTAAAGTGGGCTGGTCCAAAAAAAATTTAAATGAAAAAATTGTGGGGCGGTCAGGTGGCGTAACGGAGATTGCGTTCGTCACCAAACCCCGGAGCGGCTAGATTCGCCTCTTCGAATCCAGCTCACAGCTCCGGGGTTGTCACCAGCTTGGCTGGCCGTTCACACTAATACAATTGGCAGTATTAGAGGGTGGGAGAAGCTGGCGGGGTGGGTCCGGGTCGTTGTAAACAGCGACTCCTACAGTTCGGTCGGGGCGCCTGCTAAGCGCAGATAGGACTTGAGTGGGGTAGTGTGATCCTTCCACACGCTACGCCCTCTCAATGAGAATCCGCGCTGCCAGGTGAAAAGAAGCGGTTGATTGGCTGGACGTGTGTCGGAGGAAGCACGTGATAGCCTCCACTCTCCCAGACCGACTGTGGGGGGTAAGTGCGCAGCGACCAGGAAGGGGATTGGGAATTGGCAGAACGACTAACATTGGGATGGGAGAAAATCGGAGGAAAATGGAGGGGGAAAAAGATCAATAAAAAAAAAAAAAAAAAAAAAAAAATTGTAATTTGTTTTTTTTATGGGGGGTTCGACTGGCCCATTTAGTCCACTCCGATCGGCCCACTTTGGTAGGGTAGGACTGAAAAAGTTAGATGTAAAAATGAAAATGGACACAGAAAGATGCTTAAAAATAGCCTACTAGCTCTTGCAGTGATTTCAGTTATCTTCCAGGCTACATGGTCTGTACGGCGGGCCGGTGTGGGCCAGTGTGAGTCGGTGTGTGGGCCACTAATGTGGACCGGTGTGTGGGGCGGTGTGTGGGCCAGTGTGTGAGTCTGTGTGTGGGCCACTAAGGAGGCGGTGTGTGGGCCACTAATGTGGGCCGGTGTGTGGGCCAGTGTGTGAGTCGGTGTGTGGGCCACTAATGTGGGCCGGTGTGTGGGCCAGTGTGTGAGTCGGTGTGTGGGCCGGTGTGTGGGCCAGTGTGTGGGCCAGTGTGTGAGTCGGTGTGTGGGCCGGTGTGTGGGCCAGCAGTAGCGCCGGCAGGATTAAATTCCATAGTATGCATGCTTGCTCGCACAGAAACAGTCCATCCAGATGATGTAGCCTACACAGCGCTCTACTACAGATACACTACCCAGAGCGCAACGACACACAGGTGACAATAGTGTGTGTGCGTGTGTGCGCACGGGCCGGAGTGACTCTGAACGTCTCAGGCTGAATTTGTGAAACACAGAAAAAAGGCATTTATAATGCATGTCCCCTTTAGATCAACTTTCCAGCCCCCTGTCAACTGTCAAATGATGTCAACTGTCAACCTGAATTAACATTCAGTATTCAATATTGTCTGATTCAATATTAACATTCAGTATTCAATATTGTCTGATTCAATATTAACATTCAGTATTCAAGTAGAACAGCTAGCTAGCCGTTGTGGACATTCACCTTTCCACAGCTAAACGGTATTTCGCACCATGGTTGAGAAATGCAGGCTTCAATCTATGTTGTTTAGTCTGTCTGTTCAGTACTGTTCAGTACTGTTCAAAGACACACAATGAGATATTCTGAGAGAATTGTTGAATATGTGTGATTATGACATCATACTGTGACATCGCAAATGTTCTAGAATGTTTGATTATGACATCATACTGTGACATCACAAATGTTCTAGAATGTTTGATTATGACATCATACTGTGACACAGGGGCGTAACTAAGGGGGGGGACACATGGGACATGTCCCCGGCATGTTTTCAGAATGCAGTTATTGTCCCCTGCACGATAATAAACGGTGACGCGACGTGATAGGGCTACACGGAAAAACAGCTGCTTGTCCATCTCTGAGGCAATTGTCATGCAAAGTCAAGTAGCCAGGTGTCGTGAGCACCCGGTGCTAAGTACCACCGGGTGTGAAACTGTGAACGATGGTCTGTGTGACTGAGATTGCCATGAAATGCAACAGCATTGCTTGGTGTCTGTGAAATATCTGTCTGTATTTAAAAGCCTCTCTCTCTCTCTCTCTCTCTCTCTCTCTCTCTCTCTCTCTCTCTCTCTCTCTCTCTCTCTCTCTCTCACACACACACACACACACACTAGGCAGTACGCCCGGTCCAAGACTCGGTGGCATTATGACTTGTCATAAGTTTCATTTCATTTCATTTCAAACCTTTATTTATACTCGTGAAAGCACTGAGGTTTCCCTCATTTACAGTGATGACGAGTTAACAAAGGACACAAATATCATAACAGTTAATAATTACAATGAATTACAATTACTATGTGGTAAATATTGACGTTGAATTTCATAAATAATATGTGTGAATAATTAGAGAGTCATAATGTAGGAGAAACAGACATTCCACACCAACCCCCTCTCATGAAAAGGCTGCTTACCCAAATGGTATGTAGGGGAATAGTTACAGGTCACAAAGCCCTCACTCAAACTGACTGTATGTAGATGCTGATTACATGCTGAAGAGTCATGAATCTATTAATCAACTGTTTAGTATCAAAAGAGTAAACCATAATATAAGGTTAGACGGGTGATTACACTCTTGTTAAAGAAGTCATCACAGCTACTCTGCCAACTAGCAGAGTGGGTTTTCAGTGCTAAATATGGATGGAACAGGGGTGACAGAAGAGCCATTCTCCACCCCCACTATGTGACCAGATTAGTACTGTATGGTAATGGCCCAAAAGGTCAAAGAGTATTCACACCCCCCCACCAGAGGACATCATGCCAGCCCCCCCCTCGTGAGACAAGACCCAACACCACGACCACACGGACGGGGGCCACCAGCAGAACCCCTCTGTGCTCAGCGGGGGACCACACGGACGGGGGCCACCGACGGGCCCCCTCTGTCTCTGTCCCATCACGTCGCCACAACCCAGGGGGGGGGGGGGGGGTTGCCAGCCCCCACAGGAGATCGCCCACAGGAGACCGCTCACAGAAGACGCCCACGGACCAACTGAATTCTATTATTGGCTAGAAATTATAGTATATAAGAGGAGACAAATTGGTAGTTCGGGAGCCCTCAGACCGGACCGACCCCAGGGGTCTGTTGGGCTCCACCGCTCCTTCCACCAGAGAGACTGTGCTGCTTTTTATGTGAGTAAATCATGGACCCTTGGTTGGTTAAAATAGAATGTAAAGATACTTATCTTAGAAACCAGGCTTACTCATATAAAAAAAGGGGCCTACAGTAAACTATGTATGTTCAAATTATGTTACCAAGTGACTGTTTATGTACATTATTGAGGTTTGAGAATGCAAACCTGATTGTGATTTCTGTACAACAGACAGCCCTGTTAATGTTCTCTGATAATCTTTTGTCCTATTCACCTTGGTCTCCTGGCTCTGATCAAATAAATGTTGAATTGGACTATAGTTCATGGTTTGTCTGGCCTACACGTTTATTCCTCATCTGCTTAAGTCAGATGAGGAGATCAACAATTCTATCAAGTATGATCCCTTTCTCCTCCTTCCAGATAATCAATCTCATTGTATTGTACTACAATAACCTCAAATTATTGTAGAAGTTCTGTGGGAATTTACCACAGAAATGGTGCAGTTCTTCCCACCCTATTGTGTCTCCCCCTGAAAAGGTGCGGTGGGGTCTTGTCATATCAAATCTGGACCTTGCTGTGTGTTGGGGACACGGGGCAAAGAGCTGGGGTGTTGCTGCGTTTGGAGTTATAGACGAGGGGCTTGTTGTCTGAATGAAGGAGAGAGGGACAGGATGAAGGTTGGTTGTGTACGCCACTTGTTGGGACCCACGGTGAATATGGCTTTTGCATGCAGGGTTGGGGGAGCGGTGACTTAGGTTAGGATGTCCGGAGGTATGAAGATCGCGCTTGTTGTGCAGTAAACATGCAAACGTGGGCTTTTTATGTTTGTGTGTTTGTTCAGACACAGGAGGCCGGTCTCGGCCTATGCGGGCCACGGGGGTTGAGTTGGGACTCGTATGGAATATACTTTATGAGCTATACGGGGGGGGTTGCACCAAGAAGAGACGGCATGTCGTGGGATTTTGCGTATTGGTGGCGCACAGACTATCTGATCATGATGTAATGGTGGTGGCGTCGCATGACGGCAGGTAAAAGGCTTTTCTGGCTAGGAAGCACGGTTATCTGGTGTGTACGGCAGGGGCGCGTTCTGAGTATATAATTGCCCGAAATTGTTCTCAGGAAGGGGGCGCGGGTAAGTTGGGGAGATTTGATTGTTCTGTAATGGAAAGAGAGCTGTGTCCGATGAGCGTTATGACCCTGCTTATAGTCACAGATAGCGGGACGGGGACCGTGAGTGAGGACAGTATGGGCATAAATGCGTCGGGCTCGATGTAAAGAAGAGCTCTGTTAACTATTCAGAACATGCAAGTCAGGTATGGTAAGGATGAGTGGAACCTGGCATGATCAGCGCAGGGGGTCTGTGCGATTGCAGGATTAAAACGTAGTAATTAATAGAAGATAAGGGTGCCGGCGTGTTCAAGAAGGCTCGGATGGACGAACTGAAGTCAGGGACCAGTCGGCCTAATTTAAATGAAGGTATATGTGTCGTCCTTAGGCATAGTATCGAACGGATCGGGGGGTCCTTTTTTAATCTTGAGCGAAACCGGCCTGTTGATTAGATTACGTTCGCTGTGATACAAAAACAATTCGGTCGAAATGACTGATAAGTACTTAATGGTTGTATGGGGGACTATGGCTATGGTTAGGAATTGTATGGGGGACTATGGCTGTGGTTAGGAATGATTGGCGAAACGTAGTAGCTTATTGTTGTTTTGTTATGATATTTTAATGACCAACGAACATAGGTTTGAGGCGGGTCCTACTGGTGGTTGGGGCTAGCTAGCTTAGCTCTGTGGAAAAGTCTGCGGTGAAACTGGGGACGTTACGATGGCGTTATGAGGGAATTGATTAAACACTGTGGCGGCGATTACAGGTAAGAAGCGAATCGAGACGTAGGGTGGCGAGATTGTGGCCGTTTTGAGGGTTATTATTGATGCGGTAGCGATAGTGTATGATATTAAGAAGTCGCTGCTTGATGACGTCATGGTGTTGTGGAGAGTGTGTAACGTTCGCGGTGCTATGGTGGGAGGCGGAATAGGTAGGAGAAAGGATTCGTGTTGGGCTATGTGTGCGGCGTTGGTTTGTGTGAATGTTTTAAAAATTATTTTCTGTTAGAGGGGTTGGTTATTTTAAGCTTGTGTGAATTGTTAATGCTTTGGTTGGTACTGAGCGAATTGCGTGGATGAATGGATCTTGAAAGGCACGGCTCCCGTGAGGGCCTTGAACGTCGCATTAGAGCTGGCTAAGCTAGTTAGCTTGCGTGCCGTTGTTGTGTGGCGTTTGCGGGCGACATATGTTACGTTTCGAGTTTTGAGAATGATGTTGGGGAAGGGTTAGAGAACGTGGCATTTTTATGAATGTCGTGGCATGTTTAGAATGTCGTGGCATGTTTAGAATGTCGTGGAAGATTTTGGTTGTCGTGGCAACGTTATAACGGTCGCATCGGTTGCCACTGCGCATGCGCGGTACAATGTGGATTGGGTCTAGTGCATTCGGAGTAGTTCGCTCAGGGGACAGGGAAAACGGATGACTTTATATTTAGCTTTGTGTGATATGGTTATATTTGTATATTGTACATTGTATTTTTGTGTAAACAGGGGAAGAGATGTAACATGTATGGTGGTTGAGCTGACTTCACTGTGTTCTTGCTGAGTAATGTAAGTTAGTACTCAATCCATTGTATATTTTGATAATTGTTTGTTAATCAATCAGGCTCTGTGCAACCCCATTGGGTTTGACTTGAGCAGCCTGTGCTAATTAGTCCAATCAGTCAGAGACTAGCCCCCTACAGGTGTGGGACAATATTCAATAGGGATTTAAGTGTAGTCTATCGAAGCGCCAGCAGAGCGCCGGCGACCGACTAAGACAGACAAAGACTTGGAGTTTTCCTGCTGGAGTTAACCGAGGAGGCAACCGAGTGCATCAGAGTATCTACTGCCCCTCACCTGCCCTCCTCTAGCAGGCCACTCCTTTGTACCTGCATTTTCTGGTCTTGCCTTGTTAGCTTGTCAACTTACTCGACCCACTGGTTTTAGCTCATTAGCTAAACCTTCAATCGGCTTCATACATATAGCCTTTAGCAGTTGATCCATAGTACTTCGTATCTTTATTTGTTCCTGCTCTACCTGGTGTAAGCATGGCTATGTGTTCTGTCTGTCCTGTCTGTCCCTCTCTCCTAGAAAGGTTAACTCTGTTAGAGAGTCGTGTCCTTGAACTTGAGTCAGGAAAACAGTCAGCTTTAGACGTCTTGGACACTACAGGCTTTTCTGAGGAGCCTCTAGCGGGGTCTTCTCGTCTGGAGAGTCCCAGACATAGTGCTCAGGACAAGGCCTTTGCGCCCACTACGAAGCGGCAGTGTAACCCCTCGGCCTCGGCCTCAACAGCACCTGCTCCGCAACATGATTTTACACGTGTTGCGGGTTCCGGTCCCAGTACGCAGCCGGTTCCACTGCAACCCCGTCGTTCCGTCCTTGTGATTGGCGACTCCATCACCCGGCATATTTTGCTAGACAAGCCAGCCGAGATCAAATGTTATGGGGGAGCCAGAGCTACCGACATTGAAGCCAACCTGAGATTTCTGGCGAATAGCATAGTCAAGGCAAAAGGTAACCCACGTATCACACCCACTGAAGATAAATTCGACCATATTGTTATACACGTCGGAAATAATGACTGTAGGATGAAAGTCTCTGAGGTCACAAAGATCAACATAGTTAGGCTTTCTGACCTCGCCAGAAAGATGAGTCGGCATCGAGTAATCTTCTCTGGCCCCCTGCCTGTAAACCGGCATGATGATGAGTTTGTGAGTAGGACAGCTTCTCTACACCGATGGCTGGAAAAATACTGTAAAGAACAGGGCTTAGGGTTCGTGGATAATTGGTCCTCTTTCTGGGGGCGCCCTGGCTTGCTGAGAAAGGACGGCGTGCATCCTAACATGCAAGGCGCCTCTCTCTTATCTCGCAATATAGACAAGATTATAGCTTCGGGCTGACAGCCACCCCACAAGCATGCCAGGGTGCAGGCTCTTAGCGAGCCTGCTAGTCATGCTAAACTGATGGACCCTGCCAATCCTTATACCTTTCTTGCTCGGTCCCTCCTCCACCAGGCTCCCCACTCCTCTCTTTCTATCTCTACCCCTAAACCTGTATACCCAATCAAAACTAGAATATCCCGTTACGCTCCGCTTTACCCAGCTCGTCCTTGTGCGATAAACCATGCCAACTTAATTGCGATTAAACCTACCCACATGGCTGAAAACCGCGCTGCTAAGTATACAGAGAGTGTGAAGGTTGGCCTTATCAACATCCGCTCTCTGCCAACCAAAGCTCTTTTGGTAAATGAACTGATAACAGACCATAGTCTCGACCTATTTGGCCTCACTGAGACATGGCTTAAACCTAATGATTTTCTGCCCTTAAACGAGGCCTCACCCCCTAATTTTAGTAGCTCCCACATCGCACGCACCTCCAAGAAAGGAGGCGGAGTTGCTCTAATTTATGACTCTAAGCACAACTTTACATCCGACGCAAACTGTAAGTTTTCCTCGTTTGAGGTGCTCCTGTTGCATCCCTCTCCACCCAACAGAAAGTGTGGCGGTCTGATTCCTACCTCCACTGCATCCTTTGTAATGGCTGTCCTATACCGCCCCCCAGGCCCTTACACCCTCTTCCTAGATGAATTTTCAACGTTCATCTCTGAGCTTGTTATGCGCTCAGATAACATTTTAATTGTTGGTGATTTTAACATTCATTCCAATAAAACTCTAGATCCCCTAAATAAGGCTTTTACCGACATCATTGACTCTGTCGGTCTCATTCAAATCGTTGACCAACCCACTCACAGTGGTGGGAACACCCTTGACCTAGTCCTAGCCCGCGGTCTCACTGTGTCAAATTTGACCGTCTCCCCCTATGTTCCTGCTCTCTCAGACCACTACCTCATCAAATTTCAAATTGATCTGACGGTTTCTCGCCCAGACAGTGTAGAATCCTACATGAGCCGTCGTATTAACGCCTCAACTGTCCCAATTCTAGTTAACTGCCTACCAGATACCCTCTCTCCCTTCCTCTCTTACTCTGGCCCCCTTGATCTCTTTACAGACAAACTTAATGCCGCCCTTCGTAGCACCCTCGACATTGTCGCTCCCCTTAAACCTAAAATTAAACGTGCTCCGCAAAAACTAACTCCCTGGTTTACGGAGGAAACGCGCTCCTTTAAAAAGGCTTGTCGCAAACTTGAACATAAATGGCGTTCGACCAAACTCGAAGTATTCCGCCTCGCCTGGAATGATAGTTTACGTAACTACAAAAAGGCACTCTCACTTGCCAAAACCTCTTATTTTTCCAGGCTCATAAATGAAAACAAAAACAACTCAAAGTTTCTGTTTGACACAGTTGCAAAACTTACGCAGAAACAACCAAGTGCCCTAAACCATGCGTTCTCGGCTAACGAATTCATGACATTTTTTACCAAGAAAATTGACCTCATTAGAGATGAAATTGTTGCTTTACTCAACAATCAGAGTCCCTCCCAACCTTTGACGGGCATTCCCCCTGACTTTGATTCCAGTCATACGCTATGCTGCCTTGAAAACGTCTCACTTAGTGCCCTCTCTAAACTGGTTGGCGCGGCTAAACCTTCAACATGTCTGTTTGACCCTCTCCCAGCAACTCTCATCAAAAAACTCTTCCCAACTCTAGGCCCTGCCCTACTCAATATCTTCAACACCTCTTTGTCTACTGGCGTGGTGCCCCTGGCCTTTAAATCAGCCGTCATTAAACCATTACTTAAAAAACCGAACCTCGACCCTCTAATCTTGAAAAATTACAGACCTATCTCCAATCTCCCATTCCTATCCAAAGTGTTAGAACGGATCGTCGCAACGCAACTTACTGACCATTTATCAAACAATAATCTTAATGAATCATTTCAATCTGGCTTTAGAGCCTTACACTCCACCGAAACGGCGGTTACCAAAGTCACAAATGACTTACTGCTCTCTCTTGACTCAAACCTCACCTCTGTGCTCTTATTGCTTGATCTCAGTGCAGCCTTTGACACTATCGATCACTCGATTCTTCTAGGTCAGCTTGAGAACCATGTTGGCATTCGGGGTCTCGCACTAGCTTGGTTTAAATCCTATTTAACTGATAGAACACACTGCGTGGTCTATAATGATTTAACATCTGAGACCCTCCCAGTGCAATGTGGTGTCCCACAAGGCTCTGTCCTGGGCCCTTTGCTATTTTCGATTTACATGCTACCCCTCGGCGATATCATACGCAAATTTGGCATAAACTTTCATTTTTACGCTGATGACACCCAATTATATATACCTATTAAGCCAAATGATTCCTCCCAACTACAAAACCTTGAGGCCTGCTTGCTTGCCGTCAAAAAATGGATGTCGCAAAACTTTCTACTCCTTAATGCAGATAAAACTGAGATGTTAATTGTTGGCCCCCCAAACCACAGAGGCCTGTTTCAGGACATCTCCCTCAACTTTGATACCTGTCATGTATCCCAGAGCTCCACCATAAAAAACCTCGGAGTCATTTTTGATTCCTCCCTCTCATTTAATGCACATATAAAAAATGTCACCAAAATTGCATTCTTCCATCTTCGTAATATCGCAAAAATACGCCCCATTTTAACTCTGGCTGATGCTGAAACCCTGATTCATGCTTTTGTCTCATCACGTCTGGACTACTGTAATGCACTTTTTTCAGGCTTACCTAATTCAAGCATCAAAAATCTTCAACTCGTGCAAAATGCGGCTGCACGGATACTAACTAGAACTAGAAAATTTGATCACATCACACCAGTTTTGTCCGCCCTACATTGGCTTCCTATCCAAGCCCGCTCTGACTTTAAAGTGCTACTCCTCACCTACAAAATTTTAAATGGGCTTGCACCGCTCTATCTATCTGATCTCATCTCCCGATACTCGCCCGCTCGTGCTCTGCGCTCACAAAATGCGGGGCTTCTATCGACCCCTAGGGTTAAAAAGAAATCCGCCGGCCACAGAGCCTTTGTCTACCGCGCTCCCTACCTGTGGAACAAATTACCTGCCGTCATCAGGGGCGCCTGCTCTGTCGAAGCTTTTAAATCCCTGCTTAAGACTCATCTTTTCTCTCTCTCCTTCAACCTACCTTGATCTCACCTGGTCGGGGACTGACCTTTAGATTAATCTGTGTAGTTTAGTTATGGTACAGGGTACTACATGGTACCACTGGGTAGTTTACTATAGGGTAGTTTAGTTAGGGTACAGGGTACTACATGGTACCACAGAGTACTACTTGGTACTGCATGGCATTACAGGGTACTACATGGCTTACATAGCTCTACATGGCACCACAGGGTACTACATGGCACTACAGGGTACTACAGGATACTACGGGGTACTACATGGCACTATGGGGTACTATAGGGTACTACATGGCACTACGGGGTACTACATGGCACTACAGGGTACTACATGTCTGCTCCTTTGCAGCACCACAAACATGGGAACTCTCTAACTCTTCCCCCCCCCCCCCTCTCCCCCCCCCCCCCCCCCCCTCCCTCCCCCTTCTCTCTGAGTACCCGTCTCCTGGCGCTGACCAAGGTGATGGATGCCTCGGGGTCTTGGCCAAGCTTGTAGTGACTGCTCTACATGCACCTCCGAGGCATTGGATCTGTTATTCACCGCCGTCTGTCCGTGGTCCTGTCAACTGATTAACAGACTGTTAACAGATTAACAGTCAACGCGGTTTCATTGCTGGGTTAAGTACTTCTATTCTATTCACATAATACGCTTACTTCATATATCTACTCCATTCACATATATGCCTACCACTTGTATCTATTGCTATGTCCGCCTACTACAATCTCATGAGCTGTCTAACGCCTGTCCCGTCTCCCTGTCTTCCTATGACTTGCTGTCCTGGAGTGTTGACCGGAGTGTTGGACGTCCCGTGACGAAAGCCGGGAGATTGCGACCCCCTCTGCGTGCCCCCCTGTCTTCGGAGGTCTCGTAGTGGTGACCGGAGTGCCGGATGTCCCGCGATGATGTCGGGGAGTTCGCGACCCTCTCTGCGCCACCCCCCTTCCCCCTGTCTCCGGCTGTCCCTGAGCAACGACCGGAGTGTTGAATGTCCCGTGACTAAGACGGGGAGGACGTGACCCTCTTGCGCCGCCCCTGTGCCTCAAATAGATCCGCTATCAACTCTATCTTTAATCTTTCAAAATGTTCAGTTGCTATCGCTATTAGCTCTATCTTTAATTTTTCAAAATGTACAGTTGCTATTGCATGCACTCATCTGTGTTTCACCACACACATGAGTGCATGCTTACCAACTGTCCGTCTGCAACACTACTATCACCGACATCTAAGAAGGGAGATCCCCCCTTGAACGGCCCTTCTAAGGTTTCTCTCCTCCACATTGCCTGTGGAGCTTTTTTTTTCCCCTATTGTTAGGTTTTAGTGAGTTTTTCCTTACCTTCGCGTGGGGTATGTCTGGGAGTGCTTGCATTCTTTCATTTATTTGCATTCATCTAAAAAATGTTTGGACCCTATGGTGTTCTTGTTCTGTTCTTGATTTATTGTTATGTTGTCTTCTTGACTTGTTTAAAGAAGACCTGTACGGCCCATGGGGACATTAACGTGTGTTGTCGGGCCCTATAAATAAATTTGATTTGATTTGATTTGATTTGGTTAGGTTAGGGGAGATAGTCAATAAGGGTTTGCTTAGGCTGCAAACAATACAGTGAGCCTATTGAGGAGAAATGAAATAATGGATACAATGCCCATAATTAAACTGGGATTCATAAAACCGGCTATACTGGGTAGATTGTATTATTGTCTTTGATACACAGGGGTATATTTTTAACCAGGGGGGAATGAGTAGTGATTGATTAAAAATAAGTACAGTTAAAAACATACAGTTGTTAAGGGGATGCAGACCAGAGACGGAGTCACCCGTTTTAAACACATCATAACTTTTATTGCATACATGATACACAGATAAACGGTAGTTTGGGAGTAATAATAGGCTAAAATTGGTAAAATGTTCTACAAAGTAGAATGCAGTAGGATCGGTTTGTCACGTGTGTATGGTATGAGGAAGAAGAGAGCTAACCACTATAATGTTTTTCTGAAATAAGTGATGCTTACATGTATGATGAGTTGATGAACGTTGCCGGTAATAGGTAAAGATTTCACAAAACTAACCTTATCAGTGACTATTGTTTAGGAAGGGAAATACTGTGTGCACTGCAAAAAACGTTTGAGACCACTTCTGGAAATGTTGTTTTGTTGGAAATAAAATGCTTAGGTTGTAATTTTATTACTTAAATGATGTTGTGTTAAAATGATCGTTTTTTTTTAATCTGTGTAACATGTACAATTGTGAGCTTAGAAATAATGATGTCAGATTTTGGTACACGGTTGTATTAATGTTGCTGCAGGTCCTTAGGTCATGGGGGTGATAATTTTATGATGTAGGCTTGTGGGCGTATAGGTTATTTTGTTTCATTGCTATGTTGGAATACTGTTAGAATGTTATATCTTTAAAGCCATTGATTTACATAGGCTGATGTTTATATTAGGATTGATTGTAAATCCTTGGGTCACAGTGGGATAATTTAGTGACGGGGGTTGTTTAGAAGCTGCTATGATGTAAGATTGTGTTTTAGCAGTTGATATAAATGATTTTGTGTGTTCAAGGATTAATCCTTCTGTTGAGTTACAGGGAGGTCACGGAAACTCACAGGAGTGACCCAGGCTATCTTTACTAAGCGGTAAACGGCCCAAGGGGGGTCGAGATGTACAGCTGCTTACAAATGGCTGTTCTTTTATGACAGGATGGCGTGAGATTAGATGCAACAGGAGAGAGGTCAGAGGTGAAGATGCAGGAGACAGTTGTAGAGTGAGAAAACAGTTGGCAGTTATTTTTATGACGGGGGAAATGTTGAGACAGGAAGCGGCTAATTTAAGAGGACAGGGTAGGAGGAGAGGTTGAGTAGAAGCCAGATCAGATGAGGTTATTTACATTTGATTGGGGCAGACTATTTGATTGGATGAATAACCTGGAGTTATCACCAGTTCTAGCAGGCTGGGGTGACTTCAGGTTGAAAGAGGGGTTCTGCTAGACCCTTTGAGAGTAGAGGTTAAGAAGAGATGAGTGTAGCCTGATGAGGGAGCAGAAAAGTTAAGGGCTAAACAAACTAACCTTTGTTTGTCAAAGATGTGAAGTGATTAACGAGTGTATATGTTTATAATATGAATGATGGGTGGATGATGTTGAATTGTGATGTTTGATTGGGTTTTGCTTTTATTTCTTTTTTAAAGAAAACTCTAAGGTTCAGGATTGAATGTGTTGTGACACTGTGAAATTGGATGAGTGCGTTTACTTTAGGTCATATTTTTTGGTTGAGTTGGTACAGATAATATTTTTTATTTAAATTTAATTTTTGTATGTATGTGTGAGATTGAGATGTTGTCTGTTTATGTCCTTTTGATTTCAGTGAATGACTGAGCTGGGGGTGGGGGCCAGGAAGCCTTAATTACCCATTCACACACGCACACAGACACACACACACAGGCACACACACACACACACAGACACACACACACACACAGACACACACACACACAGACACACACACACACACAGACACACACAGACACACATTCACACAATCTGATCACACATACATACACACACACAACTTAGCTTTCACTTAAGGTGAAACTAGTCTTAAAAATGACAAAATGTGTTTAAGTAAGGAGTGTATCAAACCACTTGGGTTATACCACAAATAGACCTGGGAATTATTGTCGCTTATCATTTGTTTCATGTCATTTGTTTTACTGAAGGAGTTTGTTTTTATTACTTTCATTTTGGTTTGATTTCTTTTGAATGTCTGGTATGGGTGTGGATGGAGCCTGTAGAGGGTGACTGTGCGGGCTTGAAAGGTGTCAAAATCACAATGATAGGTGTGATGAGGTTTAGATGTAGGGTTTTGGATTTCTTTTCTTTTCTTTCTGAATAACCATTGAGGTGGTCTGCGGTTGGAGCTGGTTAATTTCATTGATCTGCTTTCACATCTGTTGGAATGTTTTTTTGATTATTTGCCTTTTGTTGTTTCTCTGTTATGATCTGGTGAGAGGACTGTTGAAGGCTGGGATACGTTGGAACAGATGGAGGCTGGGATGCATTGGATCAGATCAATGACAGTTAAGTAGTGCCACCACGATTTGCATATGGAATTAATGGCTTCCCTTATTGAGTATGTTGACATATTGTGTAAAAAGTTGGCTCTGTGCTTGTGTTTTCAACAGCTCAGAAAAAGGGAGGGGGAAGGCAGATCGACGATGGGGGAGACATGAATACATTTCATTAGAAGCGGTAACGTAGGATTTCATTTTTCCCTGTTACTCTGCAGTCCAATGATGGTGAGAGAATTCTTGTACACAGAGACCCCTGCCTATACAAACCCCATGCGGGTGGGGCCAGGTTGTAAAAACTGAACAGATGTGGTTTGGAGGAACTTCCACGCTATAATCGTCTGACGACGGGTTGTCATGAGATAATCGATGACTGGACCTGGGATGACCTGGCCTAGGAGGGCGGGGCCAGTCTAAAGACTGAGCTGACAGTGTGTGAACAAGGTTCTCTGGGGAGTTGTGGAGTTGTGGTTGGACTGCAGGGGACAGGGACGGGACTGAATAGGTACTGATGGGCTTTGTCTTGTGCACATTGATTTGGTAGGGCGCAAGCAAAGGGCGGATAAATTACACAACGCAGGGTCAGATAGAGATGCATTCACATAAGTGAGGATATGGCCGGAGTGAGGAGAATGGGTGAAAGAAAATTTTCGTTGAGATTCTGCTTTCCTCTGCCAAAACTGAGCTGGGGAAACAAGAAGTGACAAGGTTATGACCAATATATGTGTCATAAAAGGGGGGAGGATAGGTGGGAAGCAATTGATTGATTATGCAGATGTGATTGTACTATCTTAAGGAATAAATTAGCAGAAAGAAGAGATTATTGAATGAATGTAAAAATGAAAATATTGTGATACTAATGTATGTTTTCTCTCAACCAGATCATCTAGAAGAGTGTGGGAACAAACTTTGATGTTTAGATTAAAATAATTTTTAATTGTTGTTAGCATATTCAAAGTTTTTGTTTAAAATGGAAAAAGAAAAAATGTGGAAATTTTGAAAAAATGAATTTTAATTTTGGAAAAAATTAATTTTATTATGTGTGGTTAGTATGTATAGAAAATCAAGTCAATATATCATATGTGACAATAAGAATCGTCAAAACGGGGAAATGTGGTAAATATTGACGTTGAATTTCATAAATAATATGTGTGAATAATTAGAGAGTCATAATGTAGGAGAAACAGACATTCCACACCAACCCCCTCTCATGAAAAGGCTGCTTACCCAAATGGTATGTAGGGGAATAGTTACAGGTCACAAAGCCCTCACTCAAACTGACTGTATGTAGATGCTGATTACATGCTGAAGAGTCATGAATCTATTAATCAACTGTTTAGTATCAAAAGAGTAAACCATAATATAAGGTTAGACGGGTGATTACACTCTTGTTAAAGAAATCATCACAGCTACTCTGCCAACTAGCAGAGTGGGTTTTCAGTGCTAAATATGGATGGAACAGGGGTGACAGAAGAGCCATTCTCCACCCCCACTATGTGACCAGATTAGTACTGTATGGTAATGGCCCAAAAGGTCAAAGAGTATTCACACCCCCCCACCAGAGGACATCATGCCAGCCCCCCCCTCGTGAGACAAGACCCAACACCGCGACCACACGGACAGGGGCCACCAGCAGAACCCCTCTGTGCTCAGCGGGGGACCACACGGACGGGGGCCACCGACGGGCCCCACAACCCAGGGGGGGGGGGGGGGGGGGGGCTGGCAGCCCCCACAGGAGATCGCCCACAGGAGACCGCTCACAGAAGACGCCCACGGACCAACTGAATTCTATTATTGGCTAGAAATTATAGTATATAAGAGGAGACAAATTGGTAGTTCGGGAGCCCTCAGACCGGACCGACCCCAGGGGTCTGTTGGGCTCCACCGCTCCTTCCACCAGAGAGACTGTGCTGCTTTTTATGTGAGTAAATCATGGACCCTTGGTTGGTTAAAATAGAATGTAAAGATACTTATCTTAGAAACCAGGCTTACTCATATAAAAAAAAGGGGCCTACAGTAAACTATGTATGTTCAAATTATGTTACCAAGTGACTGTTTATGTACATTATTGAGGTTTGAGAATGCAAACCTGATTGTGATTTCTGTACAACAGACAGCCCTGTTAATGTTCTCTGATAATCTTTTGTCCTATTCACCTTGGTCTCCTGGCTCTGATCAAATAAATGTTGAATTGGACTATAGTTCATGGTTTGTCTGGCCTACACGTTTATTCCTCATCTGCTTAAGTCAGATGAGGAGATCAACAATTCTATCAAGTATGATCCCTTTCTCCTCCTTCCAGATAATCAATCTCATTGTATTGTACTACAATAACCTCAAATTATTGTAGAAGTTCTGTGGGAATTTACCACAACTACAATGATGGATTAAAAACAATTACATGATTCAGTACATAGGTCAAGTGCAATGCCTTTAAACTCCATGAATGACAGGAATGTTTCCAAGCTTTAGAGTCTTTTGCAGGGTATTCCATGTGTATGGAGCATCGTAGGAGGAGGCAGATTTTCCAAGCTCAGACCGAACTCGAGGCACCCTGAGCACAAGCCGATCATTCGAACGAGTTTGGTAGGTGACAGCACTCCAGACCAACAAAGATGTAATATAAGGTGGAAGGTTGCCAATAATTGCTTTGTAGATAAAAAGATACCCATGATAACTACGTCGCAACGAGAGAGATGGCCAGCCTACCCTCTCATACAAAAGACAATGGTGAGTATCATATTTGTCACCCGTAATAAATCTTAGGGCGGAGTGGTAGGCAGAATCCAAAGGCCTTAATGTAGACGCAGACGCATATAAGTGAATTGTATATAGAAACAACTCACCAAAATTGACTTGCACAACTGATTTAAAAAAAAAATCTACGAAAAGGGGAGACGTGCTGCAGGGAGACGTGCTGCAGGGAGACGTGCTGCAGGGAGACGTGCTGCAGGGAGACGTGCTGCAGGGAGACGTGCTGCAGGGCTACAGGGAGACGTGCTACAGGGCTACAGGGAGACGTGCTACAGGGAGACGTGCTACAGGGAGACGTGCTGCAGGGAGACGTGCTACAGGGAGACGTGCTACAGGGAGACGTGCTGCAGGGCTACAGGGAGACGTGCTGCAGGGAGACGTGCTGCAGGGAGACGTGCTGCAGGGAGACGTGCTACAGGGAGACGTGCTACAGGGAGACGTGCTGCAGGGCTACAGGGAGACGTGCTGCAGGGAGACGTGCTGCAGGGAGACGTGCTGCAGGGAGACGTGCTGCAGGGAGACGTGCTGCAGGGCTACAGGGAGACGTGCTGCAGGGCTACAGGGAGACGTGCTGCAGGGAGACGTGCTGCAGGGAGACGTGCTGCAGGGAGACGTGCTGCAGGGCTACAGGGAGGCAGATGGTCCATCGTGGGGGGGGGTCACCATGGGAGAGATACGAGGTGATGGGAGGAACGGGGAGGAGAGGACAGGAAGCGAGCGGGAGAGATAACATCGGCAGATGCTTCCTCGATCAGAGACTCGACACACACGCACGCAGACACACACAGACACACACATGCACGCACGCGCGCGCACACACACGCACACACATGCACAGAGAGAGAGAGAGAGAGAGAGAGAGAGAGAGAGAGAGAGAGAGAGAGAGAGAGAGAGAGAGAGAGAGAGAGAGAGAGAGAGAGAGAGAGAGGGAAGATTGTCAGGTTTTAAGATGTGGATACCAAAACAGAGAAGGTAAAGACGACTTTGAACTGTTAAACAGTAATCCAGAACTATTTTATTGCACTGTAAAACATTTAGATTTTATAGTATGTCTGCACTTTATGTTCTCATTTTATCATTCATATATTTTCTATTCTACTAAAAACTGAATCAAACCATAAACAAAGTGGCCAAAGTATATGACGGTGCTGGTACATTGTGATCAAACCGGATTTATTCAGGGACGCTTAGCCGCAGATAACCTCAGAAGATTATTGCATATAATTGACAACAGTAAGGACAATATAACTTCAGCCACGGTTCTGTCTTTGGATGCGTGAAGGCCTACGATAGACTAGAATGGTCATATCTTTGGGACGGTGCTGGAGGCTATGGGACTTGGAAAGAAATGTATACATATGATTAAAGTACTTTATGCCTCGCCATCAGCAATGATAATGACTGGCAAAATATGCTCCTCACTCTTCCCGGTCTCTAGGTCTTACGTAGGACTTTTCGCGCTTTCCCTCGAACCATTAGCCCAATTTATAAAACAAACAGAAGAAATTGCCCCTATAATAATTAGAGACACCCCACACAAAATTGCACTTTATGCGGACAACTTACTAACTTACTCATTGGACGCCTGACCCGAGATAAGTCGGGTTAACTCGCCAACGCTTGGGGCGCCAAACCCGAGAAAAGTCGGGTTTTCTATCGTTATTTATTTTATTCGATGTTCCCATTCATAATCCATCGAGGCATTGTTATGCTGTGTTATCATTGGGAATGAGTCTGAGATTGCAAACGTCCAATACCGCCGCCTGCCGCCTTGATGCCGGTATTGCACATCCTTTGAAACTGTCTGGCTTGGGCTGTGTGTCGATATAAACAGTCCGGTCCAGGTTTTCCTTGTCGGGCAGGACAAGCGTTTATAATGCATGGATTGAGGAGAATCAAGCACTCTTGGTCCATGTTCTTTGGTGGATTATGTTGGCAACACGATCGACATCAATACTTGGAATGACGATCAGATAATTGGAATATTCTTTTTGGAGCTCATCCTAGTCAAGGTAAGGGCTATATGGTATCAATATTGCGTTGATCGAAGAATACCTTCCCCAGGATCCGAACATATGTCTGTAATGTGTGTGTAACATATTCGCGTTTAATTTTTTTATTAGCGATCTGATTTCATATTTCATCAACAGTCTCCCGTTGGTACAGCAGCTCCTCCAGCAGCTCAGAATGGAAAAAAGCGCCCCCTATTGTCTATCCCTGTGTAACTGCAGGTCAGTCGCTTAGACATGAAAATATATACTGTGTGTAGGGGGCTCAAAGATCTGAAGACGTATTCCCTCTTTAATTCATAAAAAATACATTCATGGTATTTTATATGCAATGCTTTACAAAATAACATTCACCACAACATTTTAAGACGTAAAATAAATACTTTATTTAACTGCAATCTCACAACTCGGCAGACAAATCAACAGTATATTGTTATTTTATTACATATGTACCACTTTATTACATAACAAAATCTTGAGTGCAACATCAATAATATAACTGTCACTCATAACGCAAAATCTTATGCACATTACTCTAGACAGTGCTTCCCAATCCTCTCCTCGAAGCACCCCAGCCGTTCCATGTATTTGTTAAATTCCACCACCAGCACCACACCTGATTCAACTTAACAAGCCCACAATACGGACAAGTTAAACAGCAATCAATTAATTTAATATAACAGTCCGGTTCTGTGTTTGTTGGTGTCTGTAGATTGTTGGTGAACAACTAACTTTAGGTTAGTTTAACTTGTCCGTGTCCAGTCCTTTCGATTAGCCCCACCGTTCATTGTAAACAATGATGCATAACCACCGGTTATTTCGTGATTTTTTATTGGGTTGTCATGACAAACCAATTACATAATCCAACATATGTGTAAAGAAACAACATATTCCAGTTAACGGTATATTTTTTTAATGATTCGTTACGGCGAAATCAATACTTCCATTTGTATGAATTAGGTTAACTGGAGTTTAGTATTCCTGCCTGGCTGAGGGGCTTATCGCGGCTAATGCGCGTGCGCACGCTCGGCCAATCAGAGCAACGCGGAAGGGAAGGTTGCTTGCCGAAAGGATACAAGCGTCCAGGAGGGTGACTTGGAACAGCTAACTTGCTTAAATCAAAATGTATTTGAATAACAAATACAATACAACAATCAATCAAGAACAAATATAAGTAGAAGCATCTGCCCCCAGCACCGCGGCTGATGGGGCTGTAACTTGGTCCAGGAGGGTGACTTGGAACAGCTGTAGGGGGAGAGGAGAGGAGGATGACAGATCAGACAGACTTCTAGGTATTTTGTTTGCTGTGTGTGAGAGGAGTGTGTGTGTAATGAGTATATGTGTATATAAAAGCAGCGACGCTGTAAGCTTGGCACTGTTGTTTAGGGAGGGAGGGAGGGAGGGAGGGAGAGGAGAGGAGAGGAGAGGAGAGGAGAGGAGAGGAGAGGAGAGGAGAGGGAGAGAGAGGGAGGGAGGGAGGGAGAGGGAGGGGGAGGAGGGAGAGGGAGGGAGAGGAGAGGGGTGGGAGGGGGAGAGGGGGAGGGGAACGGGGGAGGGAGGGAGGGGGAGAGGAAGGGAGGGAGGGGGAAGGAAGGGGAGAGGGAGAGAGGGGGAGGGAGGGAGATGGAGCGGGAGAGGGGGGGAGGGAGAGGGGAAGGGAGGGAGAGGGGGAGAGGGAGAGAGAGAGGGAGGGAGAGGGGGAGGGAGGGAGAGTGGGAGAGGAGAGGGGAGGAGGGAGAGGGACGGAGAGGAGAGGGGTGGGAGGGGGAGAGGGGGAGGGGAAAGGGGGAGGGAGGGAGGGGGAGAGGAAGGGAGGGAGGGGGAAGGAGGGGGAGAGGGGGAGAGGGAGAGAGGGGGAGGGAGGGAGATGGAGCAGGAGAGGGAGGGAGGGAGAGGGGAAGGGAGGGAGAGGGGGAGAGGGGGAGAGGGAGAGAGAGAAGGAGGGAGAGGGGGAGGGAGAGGGGGAGGGAAAGGAGGGAGATGGGGTCGTTGGAATGGTTGTTTAGTTTATTTAGCACGTTCAAAAAACATCCAAAGAACAAATACAAAAATGTTAAAGGATCAGTGCCAAAGCAGAGGCAGGAGGCGTGTTGCTTTATGACAGGTCATGAATGCAAGAATGTGACAATTTGACCATGTGACCGCGGCAACGCGGGAGAGCGGCAGTGCGGAAATAGGCTGTCTCTAAGACAAACTCTAACCTTAACCAGCTCCTTAACAGCGCCTAAACTTAACCGTTCTAACCTTAACCAACTCCGAAACAATGCCTAACCTTAACCTTAACCTTAACCATGCCTAACCTTAACCATAGGAAGAATATTGCCATTCTCTTTGACAAACTCTAACCTTAACCAGCTCCTTAACAGCGCCTAAACTTAACCGTTCTAACCTTAACCAACTCCGAAACAATGCCTAACCTTAACCTTAACCTTAACCATGCCTAACCTTAACCGGCGAAAGAATACACGTTAAAAAAAAAATCACGTTAAAAAAAAAAAATTCATGGGATTCGAACTCGTCAACAACGAACCGCAGGACCGCAGGACCGCTGCTGTGCCAGGTGAGCTGAAGCGGCGAATGAAAGTCATGGCGGATTACTGCGGCGGTTACCTAATTCCGCTCGCGCTCTGCCGCTCCGCTCGCTCTGCCGCTCCGCTCGCTCTGCCGCTCTGCTCTGCGGTTGCCGCGCCTGCCGCGGGGCATGGCACAGCCAATCAGGGAAAACGCGGAAGCAAAAGCAGCACTCATGACATGTCATTAAGCAATAGGCAGGCAGGAGGCAGAGGAACCTCCACTTGAAAACAACATTAAACACAAAACAACAACGTTATGTTCGCTTCCTATGAGCTCATATTAAAGACAATGATAAAAAAAACTAAACATCACAGAAGTGTGGGCACCTGTAACACTTCCTCCGGTCCTGGTCCTATGGGACCAGGATCCAGACATTTATATTCACAACCTCCCATCAATAACAATAACTCTCAGTCATCATTTCCAACCGGTGGGCTGATGCCGATCTGGCATCAGCTCACACACCAACTCATTATTGTTTATTGTCAGTTGTGTCTGTTATGTGTACTATCTGTGTTGTTGTTGTTGTTGTTGTTGTTGTTGTTGTTGTTGTTGTTGTTGTTGTTGTTGTTGTTGTTGTTGTCTCCACTGTGTTAGTCTTGTGTTCCCCTGTCTGTGGGTTGTAATTATGTTTAGTCTGGTTGGTTATTTGTTATTGTTTTCCAGTGTACTCTGTGTTCTATTGTTTCTGTCTACCACACCTGTGTCTTGTTTGTAAATTACCCTCTGTGTCTTGTCAATTAGTCTGTGTGTATATAGTCCTGTCTGTCCTGCCCTGCTGGGCGCGATCATTGATAAATGTTACCTGTGTGTGTACGTGTATGTGTTGTGTAGTAAACTGTTAATCGTCACGTGCTGTCTCCGGTCTCATCAATCCATACTCTGCCATCTGGGTCCAACATGACTAAGAAGCGTACTAATCGTAACAGAATGATCGCGCCGAACTTGGACCCGGCAGAGAGGAGAGACGGAGCCAGCTTCGCGCTCGGGATCCTGGGCGCTTCCGTCCTGCGTGCCGACCAGGCGACCGCTCTGGGTCTGGCACCATGGGACGCAGTGGCTGGGCCAGCGGCACCGTTGATATCGGGTGCTTGCGCCGCGGCCACACCGGTGCTGGATCCCTGGGTGGGAAGTCGCCTGGTCTGCAGGGGAGCGTCGGGGACGGGGCGCGGATCCCGACGCCACAGCCCCAGGGGAAGGGGTTCCCAGGACCGCAGGTCTTCCTCGCCGGTCTGGTCGAGGTCTCCTCCGCCCTGGGAGGTTCCAGAGAACGAGCCACCACCATGGCAGACCTGGAGGACGACGTCGGATTCCGCTGCCGGAGGGACCCCGGTTGGGGGTCCTGCACCGCGTCCTGTCGCCAGGGAGCCTCCGGTTCAGGGTTCGGCGGGGGGTCTCGCCACCGTGGAGACCCCAGCCCCAGGTCGCGCTCCGGAGCCGTCGTCTCTTCCTCCCATCCTTCCCTGCTCCAGCCCTCCTCGTCAGCCCCCTCCCCCCGTTCCTGTTCCCGCAGGCCCCGTCCCTCGAACCCCCGTCCTCCCCCCTCCTCTTTTCGCTGATGCGGCTTCCGTCCCCCCCACCCTCCCCGTTCCCGGGGGGCCTGTTGGGTCGCCTGGGAGTCGACCTTCGAGGGCGGGGTACTGTAACACTTCCTCCGGTCCTGGTCCTATGGGACCAGGATCCAGACATTTATATTCTTAACCTCCCATCAATAACAATAACTCTCAGTCATCATTTCCAACCGGTGGGCTGATGCCGATCTGGCATCAGCTCACACACCAACTCATTATTGTTTATTGTCAGTTGTGTCTGTTATGTGTACTATCTGTGTTGTTGTTGTTGTTGTTGTTGTTGTTGTTGTTGTTGTTGTTGTTGTTATTGTTGTTGTTGTCTCCACTGTGTTAGTCTTGTGTTCCCCTGTCTGTGGGTTGTAATTATGTTTAGTCTGGTTGGTTATTTGTTATTGTTTTCCAGTGTACTCTGTGTTCTATTGTTTCTGTCTACCACACCTGTGTCTTGTTTGTAAATTACCCTCTGTGTCTTGTCAATTAGTATGCGTGTATATAGTCCTGTCTGTCCTGCCCTGCTGGGCGCGATCATTGATAAATGTTACCTGTGTGTGTACGTGTATGTGTTGAAGTAAACTGTTAATCGTCACGTGCTGTCTCCGGTCTCATCAATCCATACTCTGCCATCTGGGTCCAACATGACTAAGAAGCGTACTAATCGTAACAGGCACCTTCAGTTCGGCCAACATGGAGTTAAATGGGCACAAAAAAAAAAATCAAAATCAAATTTATTTATAGGGCCCGACAACACACGTTAATGTCCCCATGGGCCGTACAGATCTTCTTTAAACAAGTCAAGAAGAAAACATAACAATAAGTCAAGAACAGAACAAGAACACCATAAGGTCCAAACATTTTTAGATGAATACAAATAAATGAAAGAATGCAAGCACTCCCAGACATACCCCACGCGAAGGTAAGGAAAAACTCACTAAAACCTAACTATAGGGGGAAAAAAGCTCCACAGGCAGTGTGGAGTAGAGAAACCTTAGAAGGGCCATTCAAGGGGGATCTCCCTTCTTAGATGTTGGTGATAGTAGTGTTGCAGACGGACAGTTGGTAAGCATGCACTCATGTGTGTAGTGGAACACAGATGAGTGCATGCAATAGCAACTGTACATTTTGAAAAATTAAAGATAGAGCTAATAGCGATAGCAACTGAACATTTTGAAAGATTAAAGATAGAGCTGATAGCGAATCTATTTGAGGCACAGGGGCGGCGCAAAGAGGGTCATGTCCTCCCCGTCTTAGTCAAGGGACATTTAACACTCCGGTCGTTGCTCAGGGACAGCCGGAGACAGGGAGATAGGGGGCGGCGCAGAGAGGGTCGCGAACTCCCCGACGTCATCGCGGGACATCCGGCACTTCGGTCACCACTACGAGACCTCCGGAGACAGGGGGGCACGCAGAGGGGGTCGCAACCTCCCGGCCTTCGTCACGGGACGTCCAACACTCCGGTCAACACTCCAGGACAGCAAGTCATAGGGAGACAGGGAGACGGGACAGGCGTTAGACAGCTCATGAGATTGTAGTAGGCGGACATAGCAATAGATACAAGTGGTAGGCATATATGTGAATGGAGTAGATATATGAAGTAGGCGTATTATGTGAATAGAATAGAAGTACTTAACCCAGCAATGAAACCGCGTTGACTGTTAATCTGTTAACAGTCTGTTGATACTGTTAATCAGTTGACAGGACCACGGACAGACGGCGGTGAATAACTGATCCAAGGCCTCGGAGGTGCATGTAGAGCAGTCACTACAATCTTGGCCAAGACCCCGAGGCATCCATCACCTTAGTCAGCGCCAGGAGACGGGCACTCAGAGAGAAGGGGGAGGGGGGGGGGGGGGGGGGGGGAAGAGGGGGGGGGGGGGGGGGAGAGTTAGAGAGTTCCCATGTTTGTGGTGCTGCAAAGGAGCAGACATGTAGTACCCTGTAGTGCCATGTAGTACCCCGTAGTGCCATGTAGTACCCTATAGTACCCTGTAGTGCCATGTAGTACCCTGTAGTACCCTGTAGTACCCTGTAGTGTCATGTAGTACCCTGTAGTGCCCTGTGGTACCCTGTAGTGCCATGTAAGTAAGTAAGTAAGTATTTATAAAGCACCTTTCATACATGTCATGTAGCTCAAAGTGCTGTACACAAATATAGGCATATATAACGATAAAAGCAATAAAATCACAGTGATCAGTTAAGATCAATGTTTAAAAATAATAATAATAATAATAATAATAATAATAATAATAATAATAATAATAATAATAATAATAATAATAATAATAATAATAATAATAATAATAATAATAATAATAATAATAATAATAATAATAGTAACGTAAAAATGAAAATAACGTAAAAACAGTCATTTGCTTACCAGTTTGGGAGAACAGGTCCGCACAAACATGTCCGCTCAGTAGCAACCGGAAGTGCACTAAACCAATGCACTTGTATGGTAGGTAGCAATGTTTAGCTCTTATAACGCTAGTGTAGTTACGTTTTTATCAGTGGTCATAGTTGGGTCCATAGTGCTTTACCAAGTCCCATGGATCCATCAGTGGCCGTGTATTGTGTGCGTATGTACCCGTTCCCTCATGTGGTCAGTGGCCAGAGTTGGGTCCACAGGACTTATCCAAGCCCCATGGACCCATCAGTGGCCGCGTCTTGTGTGCGTATGTACCCGTTCCCTCATCTAAAGAGTTGGGTCCACAAGACTTTTCCAAGCCTTACGAGCCATGTAGTGCCACGTAGAGCCACGTAGAGCCATGTAGTGCCATGTAGTGCCATGTAGTACCATGTAGTACCATGTAGTACCATGTAGTACCATGTAGTACCCTGTACCCTAACTAAACTACCCTGTAGTAAACTACCCAGTGGTACCATGTAGTACCCTGTACCATAACTAAACTACACAGATTAATCTAAAGGTCAGTCCCCGACCAGGTGAGATCAGGGTAGGTTGAAGGAGAGAGAGAAAAGATGAGTCTTAAGCAGGGATTTAAAAGCTTCGACAGAGCAGGCGCCCCTGATGACGGCAGGTAATTTGTTCCACAGGTAGGGAGCGCGGTAGACAAAGGCTCTGTGGCCGGCGGATTTCTTTTTAACCCTAGGGGTCGATAGAAGCCCCGAATTTTGTGAGCGCAGAGCACGAGCGGGCGAGTATCGGGAGATGAGATCGGATAGATAGAGCGGTGCAAGCCCATTTAAAATTTTGTAGGTGAGGAGTAGCACTTTAAAGTCAGAACGGGCTTGGATAGGAAGCCAGTGTAGGGCGGACAAAACTGGTGTGATGTGATCAAATTTTCTAGTTCTAGTTAGTATCCGTGCAGCCGCATTTTGCACGAGTTGAAGATTTTTGATGCTTGAATTAGGTAGGCCTGAAAAAAGTGCATTACAGTAGTCCAGACGTGATGAGACAAAAGCATGAATCAGGGTTTCAGCATCAGCCAGAGTTAAAATGGGGCGTATTTTTGCGATATTACGAAGATGGAAGAATACAATTTTGGTGACATTTTTTATATGTGCATAAAATGAGAGGGAGGAATCAAAAATGACTCAGAGGTTTTTTATGGTGGAGCTCTGGGATACATGACAGGTATCAAAGTTGAGGGAGATGTCCTGAAACAGGCCTCTGTGGTTTGGGGGGCCAACAATTAACATCTCAGTTTTATCTGCATTAAGGAGTAGAAAGTTTTGCGACATCCATTTTTTGACGGCAAGCAAGCAGGCCTCAAGGTTTTGTAGTTGGGAGGAATCATTTGGCTTAATAGGTATATATAATTGGGTGTCATCAGCGTAAAAATGAAAGTTTATGCCAAATTTGCGTATGATATCGCCGAGGGGTAGCATGTAAATCGAAAATAGCAAAGGGCCCAGGACAGAGCCTTGTGGGACACCACATTGCACTGGGAGGGTCTCAGATGTTAAATCATTATAGACCACGCAGTGTGTTCTATCAGTTAAATAGGATTTAAACCAAGCTAGTGCGAGACCCCGAATGCCAACATGATTCTCAAGCCGACCTAGAAGAATCGAGTGATCGATAGTGTCAAAGGCTGCACTGAGATCAAGCAATAAGAGCACAGAAGTGAGGTTTGAGTCAAGAGAGAGCAGTAAGTCATTTGTGACTTTGGTAACCGCCGTTTCGGTGGAGTGTAAGGCTCTAAAGCCAGATTGAAATGATTCATTAAGATTATTGTTTGATAAATGGTCAGTAAGTTGCGTTGCGACGATCCGTTCTAACACTTTGGATAGGAATGGAAGATTGGAGATAGGT
>NC_140174.1:3016381-3073881 GCF_963971535.1 Notolepis coatsorum
ATCCTTGTATTTAAAAGATAATTTGCCATGAGAGGTAATAAGGGGGCTGGAGACGGGATGACTGCCTGGTGTTCTGCCTGTAAACTTGTGAATTAATGTGGAAATAGTTATTGAAGGGTTTGTGAACGGACTCTGGGACACACTGATACTTGAAAGGAAAGGACAATGAACTAGACTTACAGCATTGGATAGGACGACCAACTCAGACTTCATCCTCATTTCAATTGGAAAGGGTTTACTTTTAATCCAGTACATGTTTGATAGTTAATACTAGCGTGCCGCTAATGATAACCAACAACCAAAAGAGGATGTTAGACACTTTGCATTGTGGGCTAGATTAGGACGACTGAATGGCATCAAACATGGGGGCAGTCATAGTTAATACAGTGTCAAATAAAAAAAAACTTTAAAAACACTAACCGTGGTACTGTTGTTTACTATTATGCATACTCTGCTACTAAGGAATCTACCTTGCGTATACTACTATCTACTATGCTAGTATGTCTTTACACTGTAGCACTCAAGTTCAACACTGTTTGACGAACAATGTTATTTACTTGGCTGCCAGAGTTGTACTCTTCCTGCTGACTTGTTGTACACAACTTGTAAGTCGCTTTGGATAAAAGCATCAGCTCAATGACTAAATGTAAATGAGGGGGGGGGGGGGGGGCATGGTGCAGAGGAAAGGACTGTGTGCCTGCAACTTGATTTGATTTGATTTTATTAGGGATTTTAGTAAGGGTTGTGTGAAAGTGAAACACCCTTATATTAACTTGTCAACCTACCTTGGGCATCAACAGCAGACTCCAGCAGCAGCACTGGTCCATCTTCTTTGTAGTTCATGGCGTCGTCAAGCAGCTGTTGTGATCTTCGCCTGCTTACTTTTTTGTAGATCAGGAACGCGATCAAGCCAAGGCCAGCGGTCGCCCCCACAGCCAGTCGTATCGAACCACTTCTGCCCAACGACGGGTTCATTATCTTCGCAGCAACGGACACACAGACACGGCGGTCAGAATAATATAGAAAGAGGCTGGAAATAATATAAAATATCCAAATATAGCCAAGGTTTCGAGGTGTAACGTTATGTGTTAATTTCAGTGGGTGATTGAAACTGTGATGTGAGCGAGGGACACGTCGGAGGACAGGTTAGAATTAAAGATACACATAGTCATTTGCAGAGCAATAAGAATTAGAGTGATTTTATTCACCTAGGTTACCATGTCCAGAAGTATTGGAGGATAGGAGTTTTGTTTTATTGCTTTCATTTGGTATTGTTTCTTTTAGAATGGGTTGTCACTCAGTACATATGTTTATTTTAATTTTTGAGTGTGTGGCCTGACATGTGTGAATGGAACAGTGGTGTGATGAGTTTTGGATGTAAGGTTTTTAAATTTCTTTTCTTTTCTTTCTAAATAACCATTGAGGTGGTCTAAGTTTGGAGCTTGTTGATTTTATTGATTTGCGGTTTTGGGTATGAATGGTAATTTAATTTCACATGTGAGGTCTGTTGGGATGTTTTTTTTGATTATTTGCCTTTTGTTTCTTATTTCTCATCTGTTATGGTCTGGGTGAGTGGAGAAAGCTGGAGGCTGAAGGAAGTGGCGTCAGAACGTCAACAGAATGTCAACAAAAGCTAAGTGGCCCCATCACGTTTGCATATGATTACCATTTGGCTTCTCTTGAAAATATTTGACATGTTATGTGAAAAGAAATTTGTTTTGTGTTTGTTCCCTCGCAGATTTCAGTAGAGGGGGGAAGACGGACCGTCACAGGTAGAGGAATCATGGAGGATGTGTAGGAATACATTTCATTAGATTACGACACAATGGTGTGAACCTGTTCAGTTATTTCCTGTGGGAGATTGTTGGATTGTGGAAAGAGGTCGCTTGTGGACACTGGCCCCTCCTTCATCATAGCCCCGAGAGCAGCGGCCAAAGGTTTGGGAAAAACCGCCAGGCTGGCAGAGTCGTCTGTAGATCCAAGGAAATACAGTCAGGGGTCAGAATGTGACGAGATCACAGGCCTACAAACGGGGTGAAGGGGGAGGCAAAAACGGTCAGAGACTGTGCAAGAAAGATGAGCGAGGGCCTCTGTGGAATGTGGTGTTTGATTAGTATGATGAACGGGAGGTAACTGAACGGTAGCAACTGATATAGATTATGACACAACGCAGAGGTACTAAACACATTCACATAGGTAGAATATTAGGCGTAGATTATGGCCAAAGTGGGGTGGTGACATTTTTTTTTCTCCTTGGTGATTCTCCGCCTTCCCTGCCCGACTGGATGTGACGACGAGGTGGTAGGATTTGTGAGGGGGGTGGATAGGTGAGAAGACCAACTGATTGATTATGCAAATGTGATTGTGCTGTCTTAGAAAAGGAATTAACAGGAGAAAAAAGCTAAATGTATGTAAAAATGAATACTAATTTTTGTGTCTCCCCCAGATCTTATGAAGGAATGTGGAATCAAAAGTGCAGTAACTTAAGAAAAATGAGTTTTTAAAAATTGTGTTTTATTTAAAGGTATAATGATTAGATTAAATTGTTTTATTATTTTCAACAAACCCAAAAGTTGTTGTTTAAAGAAGTAGGCCTTTGGCTATGAGCCTTGAGGAGCAAAAGCTAATTGATGATATGTACCAAAGAATAATGGAAAAAGAAATGTGAGAAAAAAGGAAAAAATTGAGAATTTTGAAAAAAATTATTTTTATAATTAAATTGTATGGTTAGTATGTATAGAAAATCAAGTCAATATACCGTAGGTGACAAAGAGAATTGTCAAAGTGGGGAAATGTGGTATATTTATGTTGAATTTCATAACTAAAATTTGTGAATAATTGGGAAACCATAACATTATGCCTTGTATACTGTTTAGCAGCAGAGTGGGCTGCAGGGCGAAATGAGGAACGATTCTAGAGACAGTGGCATCAGATAACAGCAGGGAGTTATTTCAACCCCCACTAGAACAAAGAAACTGAAAAGTCACACCCAAATGATAGCAGATGTCTGCACTGACAGAGCAGACACCAGATAGCTGGCTCTGATAAGTATCAGACAGGATTAAAAGATCATTAATCAATAAAGACATGGTTTAAAGCTAAATGAAAAAGCATGATACTTGATTGGCTTTGATTGGATAAAGAACCCAATAAAAACATCTATATAGATATTTAGAGTTATCACAGCTATATGATCTGGTCACTAAGGGTACACACAGGAATGTTTATTCAGTCAGAGGATTTGAGCAGCCAAGGAGGGGGGCCATTAAAAGTGCCCTCCTCGATACTCATCAAAGGAACCACACCGACGGGGGCCATCAGGTGGCCCCCTCTGTTTATTGAAAGAAGACTCACACAGGAACCACACCGACGGGGGCCATTGATGATGACTTGGATTTATATAGCGCTCTTCATGAGACCCAGAGCGCTTCACAGAGTCCATTATTCATTCATACACAGTCATACCGGTGGTGGTAAGCTACAATTGCAGCCAGAGCTGCCCTGAGGCAGACTCACGGAATTGGCGGCCCCCCTATGTTTAAAGGAAGACCCACACAGGAAATCGAGGAGGTGGGGGCAACCAGCCCCCCCAGAGGAAACCAGGGGGAAGGGCGGACCGCCCTTCCAGAAGAACCAGCCGGATTGGAGGACCATATTAGTAAAATGTGCTATTATTGGCTAGAAATGATAGGATATAAGGGGACACAAAGTGTTAGTCTGGAGCCCAGATCCCTGCCCCAGATCTGCATGCTCCAACCGCTCCCCACCATCGAGAGACTACTGCTGTGCTGTTTTAATGTGAGTAAGCCGAAAATGGAACCACCCTGTTTGGTTAGAATATAATGTAAACTTAGCTTAGAAACCAGGCTTACTTACATACAAAAAGGGCTTACAGTATTGTCAATGTATGTTCAAATTATGTTAACGAGTGACTGTTTCTGTACATATTGGGGTTTGAGATGCAAACCTGATTGTGATTTCTGTACACGGCAGCCATGTTGATGTTTTCTGATAATCTTTTGGATGTAAAAGGCAACTTCTTATTCACCCTTGGCCGCTGGCTCAAATAAATGTTGAGTTGAACTATAGTTCATGGTTTGTCTGGCTACACGTTTATTTCTTCATCTGCTTTAAGTCAGGTGAGGAGACCAACAATTCTATCAATATGATCCCTTCCTCCTCCTTCCAGATAAGCAATCCCATTTGTCCTGTACTACAATAACCTTAGATTATTGTGGGATTCTGTAGGAATATACTACAGACATTCACCTTTCCACAGCTAAACGGTAGGCAAGGCACCTTGGTTGAGAAATGCAGGCTTCAATCTATGTTGTTTAGTCTGTCTGTTCAGTACTGTTCAGTACTGTTCAAAGACACACAATGAGATATTCTGAGAGAATTGTTGAATATGTGTGATTATGACATCATACTGTGACATCGCAAATGTTCTAGAATGTTTGATTATGACATCATACTGTGACATCACAAATGTTCTAGAATGTTTGATTATGACATCATACTGTGACACAGGGGCGTAACTAAGGGGGGGGACACATGGGACATGTCCCCGGCATGTTTTCAGAATGCAGTTATTGTCCCCTGCACGATAATAAACGGTGACGCGACGTGATAGGGCCACACGGAAAACAGCTGCTTGTCCATCTCTGAGCCAATTGTCATGCAAAGTCAAGTAGCCAGGTGTCGTGAGCACCCGGTGCTAAGTACCACCGACCAGAGCTTTGTATATCAACAACAGCCCAGTCTTCAGGTGTGCTCAAATAGGCTACATAACACCCCTCCCCTCAAAGTTTGATGTGAAACTGTGAACGATGGTCTGTGTGACTGAGATTGCCATGAAATGCAACAGCATTGCTTGGTGTCTGTGAAATATCTGTCTGTATTTAAAAGCCCCTCTCTCTCTCTCTCTCTCTCTCTCTCTCACACACTACGCAGTATGCACGGTCCGAGACTCGCGTGGCATTATGACTTGTCATAAGTGAATTGTATATAGAAACAACTCACCAAAATTGACTTATTTAAAAAAAATTATCTACGAAAAGGGGGGACGTGCTGCAGGGCTACAGGGCCATGGGAGAGATACGAGGTGATGGGAGGAACGGGGAGGAGAGGACAGGAAGTGAGCGGGAGAGATAACATCGGCAGATGCTTCCTCGATCAGAGACTCGACACACACGCACGCAGACACACGCAGACACACACATGCACGCACGCGCACACACACACACACACACACAAACGTGTGCTTTGAGAGAGAGAGAGAATGAGAGAGAGAGAGAGAGAGAGAGAGAGAGAGAGAGAGAGAGAGAGAGAGAGAGAGAGAGAGAGAGAGAGAGAGAGAGAGAGAGAGAGAGAGAGAGAGAGAGAGAGAGAGAGAGAGAGAGAGAGAGAGAGAGAGAGAGAGAGAGAGAGAGAGAGAGAGAGGGAAGATTGTCAGGTTTTAAGATGTGGATACCAAAACAGAGAAGGTAAAGACGACTGTTAAACAGTAATCCAGAACTATTTTATTGCACTGTAAAACATTTAGAAGATTTTATAGTATGTCTGCACTTTATGTTCTCATTTTATCATTCATATATTTTCTATTCTACTAAAACTGAATCAAACCATAAACAAAGTGGCCAAAGTATATGACGGTGCTGGTACATTGTGATCAAACCGGATTTATTCAGGGACGCTTAGCTGCAGATAACCTCAGAAGATTATTGCATATAATTGACAACAGTAAGGACAATATAACTTCAGCCACGGTTCTGTCTTTGGATGCGTGAAGGCCTACGATAGACTAGAATGGTCATATCTTTGGACGGTGCGGGAGGCTATGGGACTTGGAAAGAAATGTATACATATGATTAAAGTACTTTATGCCTCGCCATCAGCAATGATAATGACTGGCAAAATATGCTCCTCACTCTTCCCGGTCTCTAGGTCTTACGTAGGACTTTTCGCGCCTTCCCTCGAACCATTAGCCCAATTTATAAAACAAACAGAAGAAATTGCCCCTATAATAATTAGAGACACCCCACACAAAATTGCACTTTATGCGGACAACTTACTAATATCGTAAAAGGAATAAGGGTTTTATCTTAAAAAAAACATCTAATCTAAATTACTCTGCGTTGTGTTCTAAAGTACACCTTAAAACCTATTTACTGATAATAAGACCAACCCTGTCTTATAGCACGGCAGTGGAGAAAGCACCAAAATGAGGAGGAGCGAGAGTTGTTTACTGTTAGCATCTAGTTTTATTTCAGAGTCAAAAAGTGAAATAACAAGGATCTGGTAAAATGGAAAATGAATTGTGCAATGATATTTGATGGACGCAAACTCTATGCCATTTGTCACCAAACATCAGACTAATCGAACACAGTTTCTTCAATGTAGGCTCGATGAGCGAGCCTCGTCTGGCTTGTTGATTTTCTCTGTGTCCTCGGGAGACAAAGAGATCCGGTTTCTCGTCCTCAGCTTCAAACAGTTCCTCCAGCCGTCTCTCCTGTGGGGGTGGTCAAAAAGCGTCTGTGCGAAAAGCGTGTGTGTTCCTCTTCCTTCTGTCGTGCAAGCTATTTTAAACCTTAAATCCCTCCCCTGTGAGAACGACGACCCGATTCGTCAGGGGGCGGAGCTCTACATCCTGATTGGCTAAGGCGCATAGCGGCCATTTTGAGTAGTCACACAAGCACCAAATATGGAGTATTATTTGAATCTAGAGGTAGTCCTGTCTATTTTTAAGCACAAACGTACTGTTCTGTTTTAACGTGTTTAAAGTATACAGTATTTCATTTTACTGACTAATAGATTAAAGATTAGTTATGACAAGACTTAAACAATTATTTTAAGTCTTTTCAGAAATCTGTGGCTTTTCTAAAGCCCCAATTTAGCCCTATTGGTTGGTTTTAACAAGAACAAAGGAATCTATAATTCTGATTTATAGAATCTTCAAATGATTACTTATTTTAGTCTACTTGGTTTTAAGCCAACCTGTTGTATTTAACATTATCCTTGAAGTTAGATTACTTTTGTAAGTGTAGTTACCCCTATTTTGCCACCTTAATCTCCTATTTTTCCTATATTACTGGCTTAATTATACTTTGCAAAGGTGAATAAGAGTCTAGTTTTCCTTATGGGATTCATAAAGGGTTCTGGTTGTCTTTTACCCACTTAAAACTAAAATGCATAGTTTAGAATCCCTATCTCCCTCTCCCCGTTTGCCAAGGGGGTGAGAAAAAGATTCTTGTCTGCAGGACAGCTGCATCTCTGGTATGTCCTGTTTGTGGTATCAGTGTTGAGTGCCTAAGGGCCATCTCTTTGTTCTACTTTGGCTTGATCAACAGACCACTCTATTCAGATGCTAACTTTTAGCCAGCTAGCCGCTCAGACTTTTGTTTCTAAGTTCCAATGTGGGGGAAGAAGACAAAGTCTGTGTTTACTGTTACCACTGTAATGCTAAATCACTTTGTCTCAAGACCTAAATTATGTTTACCGTGGCAGGGGCCAAAGGACGTGAGAGGGATTAAATCACTCTTCTCAGACCTGCTAGAATACTCTTTGGTGGACTAGCAGAACAGTTATATCTTAATCTATCTAGGGTGTGTGCACTGCATCTTACAGTTATCAGATTCGTCCAGTAGCGGCCGACCTTGGGGAAAATCAGACTCATACAACAGTTTGACCCTGAAATGATACTACACTAACTTACTCATTGGACGCCAGACCCGAGATAAGTCGGGTTAACTCGCCAACGCTTGGGGCGCCAAACCTGAGAAAAGTCGGGTTTTCTATCGTTATTTATTTTATTCGATATTCCCATTCATAATCCATCGAGGCATTGTTATGCTGTGTTATCATTGGGAATGAGTCTGAGATCGCAAACGTCCAATACCGCCGCCTGCCGCCTTGCAGCCGGTATTGCACATCCTTTGAAACTCTCTGGCTTGGGCTGTGTGTCGATATAAAAAGTCCGGTCCGGGTTTTCCTTGTCGGGCAGGACAAGCGTTTATAACGCATGGATTGAGGAGAATCAAGCACTCTTTGTCCATGTTGGCAACACGATCGACATCAATACTTGGAATGACGATCAGATAATTGGAATATTCTTTTTGGAGCTCATCCTAGTCAAGGTAAGGGCTATATGGTATCAATATTGCGTTGATCGAATACCTTCCCCGGGATCCGAACATATGTGTGTAATGTGTGTGTAACATATTAGCGTTTTATTTTTTTATTAGCGATCTGATTTCATATTTCATCAACAGAGTCTCCCGTTGGTACAGCAGCTCCTCCAGCAGCTCAGAATGGAAAAAAGCGCCCCCTATCGTCTATCCCTGTGTAACTGCAGGTCAGTCGCTTAGACATGAAAATATATACTGTGTGCAGGGGGCTCAAAGATCTGAAGACGTATCCCCTCTTTAATTCATAAAAAATACATTCATGGTATTTTATATGCAATGCTTTACAAAATAACATTCACCACAACATTTTAAGACGTAAAATAAATACTTTATTTAACTGCAATCTCACAACTCGGCAGACAAATCAACAGTATATTGTTATTTTATTACATATGTACCACTTTATAACATAACAAAATCTTATATAACTGTCACTCATAACGCAAAATCTTATGCACATTACTCACAGTGCTTCCCAATCCTCACCTCAAAGCACCCCAGCCGTTCCATGTATTTGTTAAGTTCCACCACCAGCACCACACCTGATTCAACTTAACAAGCCCTTTATTAGTTGAATCAGGTGTGCTGGTGGCGGAATTTAACAAATTCTCGAGGAGAGGTTTGGGAAGCGGAGTCTAGTATATATAGGCAGGTCTTTGAAACTAAAAAGGGACAGTTCACAGAAAAACAATGCAGATTTATTTTGCACACATCCGAAAACTCAAAAGTGGAACGCGAAGGGATTAATGATTTACAGGAACCAAAGAGCTTCCCATTTCTCAGCCAGAACGTACCCCTTTTATATATAAAAAAAATGATAAAAAGGTAGCCATCCCTATAAGACAAGGTATTGCCATTCTTTCATCTACATCCTTTCATGGAGCTGTAATTAACACAACACTCAAGATTCATTCATATTCAAATAACCAATAATGAGATTATGTGCTAAATAAATCAGCATAGCTTTTTTTGGTGAAGTGCCCCTTTAAATTATTTACAATAGGAAGTAAAAAGCTTACAATATAATTTAGCCATTGGACTAAGGAAACTATAAAAGAAGGAAGGGTCATCGCCCCAATTGTGGGAACCTTCAGTTGGGCCAACATAGAGTTAAATCACCCTCTCCTCGCTAATATGACCTCATTTAAAAACAGGTCATGACCTCGGATGTCAGAATAATCAGCTATTTGTTGCATTGCTAACCTGCTAACTTTAGATATATCGGTTGGTGTATATTTCCAATAGAACTGGCACCAAGCAGAGCGTAAGAGCGCTGGTATTCCGACGCAGTGTGACCCTTCCTTCTTTTATAGTTTCCTTGCGTAGGACTGGGTCATCGGGTCTAAAAGCTTCCTTCTGGTTCCAGTGGCTCATACTGTATCACAGTGCTTTAAACATCCCATAATACTGGCATTCGGTTTCTTGTTCCTCGCTTCGATTCTCGGCACTCCCAACAAAACAATGGTAACGTCTTAAAAAGCAAAGCAGCGATAAGCCTTAACGGAACAGTGTGAAAGAACATCATTTAAACATGACGAGTAACAGCTCTTAAACATGACAAGTAACAGCTCTTAAACATGACAAGTAACAGCTCTTAAACATGACAAGTAACATCATTTAAACATGACGAGTAACAGCTCTTAAACATGACAAGTAACAGCTCTTAAACATGACAAGTAACAGCTCTTAAACATGACAAGTAACATCATTTAAACATGACAAGTAACAGCTCTTAAACATGACAAGTAACATCATTTAAACATGACAAGTAACATCATTTAAACATGAGAAGTAACATCATTTAAACATGACAAGTAACATCATTTAAACATGACAAGTAACATCATTTAAACATGACAAGTAACATCATTTAAACATGACAAGTAACATCATTTAAACATGACAAGTAACATCATTTAAACATGACAAGTAACATCATTTAAACATGACAAGTAACAGCTCTTAAACATGACAAGTAACAGCTCTTAAACATGACAAGTAACATCATTTAAACATGACAAGTAACAGCTCTTAAACATGACAAGTAACATCATTTAAACATGACAAGTAACATCATTTAAACATGAGAAGTAACATCATTTAAACATGACAAGTAACATCATTTAAACATGACAAGTAACATCATTTAAACATGACAAGTAACATCATTTAAACATGACAAGTAACATCATTTAAACATGACAAGTAACATCATTTAAACATGACAAGTAACATCATTTAACCATGACAAGTAACAGCTCTTAAACATGACAAGTAACAGCTCTTAAACATGACAAGTAACAGCTCTTAAACATGACAAGTAACATCATTTAAACATGACAAGTAACATCATTTAAACATGAGAAGTAACATCATTTAAACATGACAAGTAACATCATTTAAACATGACAAGTAACATCATTTAAACATGACAAGTAACATCATTTAAACATGACAAGTAACATCTCTTAAACATGACAAGTAACATCATTTAAACATGACAAGTAACATCATTTAAACATGACAAGTAACATCATTTAAACATGACATGACAAGTAACATCATTTAAACATGACAAGTAACATCATTTAAACATGACAAGTAACATCATTTAAACATGACAAGTAACATCATTTAAACATGACAAGTAACATCATTTAAACATGACAAGTAACAGCTCTTAAACATGACAAGTAACATCATTTAAACATGACAAGTAACATCATTTAAACATGAGAAGTAACATCATTTAAACATGACAAGTAACATCATTTAAACATGACAAGTAACAGCTCTTAAACATGACAAGTAACAGCTCTTAAACATGACAAGTAACATCATTTAAACATGACAAGTAACATCATTTAAACATGACAAGTAACAGCTCTTAAACATGACAAGTAACATCATTTAAACATGACAAGTAACATCATTTAAACATGACAAGTAACATCATTTAAACATGACAAGTAACATCATTTAAACATGACAAGTAACATCATTTAAACATGACAAGTAACATCATTTAAACATGACAAGTAACAGCTCTTAAACATGACAAGTAACATCATTTAAACATGACAAGTAACATCATTTAAACATGACAAGTAACATCATTTAAACATGACAAGTAACATCATTTAAACATGACAAGTAACAGCTCTTAAACATGACAAGTAACATCATTTAAACATGACAAGTAACATCATTTAAACATGACAAGTAACATCATTTAAACATGACAAGTAACATCATTTAAACATGACAAGTAACATCATTTAAACATGACAAGTAACATCATTTAAACATGACAAGTAACATCATTTAAACATGACAAGTAACATCATTTAAACATGACAAGTAACATCATTTAAACATGACAAGTAACATCATTTAAACATGAGAAGTAACATCATTTAAACATGACAAGTAACATCATTTAAACATGACAAGTAACAGCTCTTAAACATGACAAGTAACATCATTTAAACATGACAAGTAACATCATTTAAACATGACATGACAAGTAACATAATTTAAACATGACAAGTAACATCATTTAAACATGACAAGTAACATCATTTAAACATGACAAGTAACATCATTTAAACATGACAAGTAACATCATTTAAACATGAGAAGTAACATCATTTAAACATGACAAGTAACATCATTTAAACATGACAAGTAACATCATTTAAACATGAGAAGTAACATCATTTAAACATGACAAGTAACATCATTTAAACATGACAAGTAACATCATTTAAACATGACAAGTAACGGCTCTTAAACATGACAAGTAACATAATTTAAACATGACAAGTAACATCATTTAAACATGACAAGTAACAGCTCTTAAACATGACAAGTAACATCATTTAAACATGACAAGTAACATCATTTAAACATGACAAGTAACATCATTTAAACATGACAAGTAACATCATTTAAACATGACAAGTAACAGCTCTTAAACATGACAAGTAACATCATTTAAACATGACAAGTAACATCATTTAAACATGACAAGTAACATCATTTAAACATGACAAGTAACATCATTTAAACATGACAAGTAACATCATTTAAACATGACAAGTAACATCATTTAAACATGACAAGTAACATCATTTAAACATGACAAGTAACATCATTTAAACATGACAAGTAACATCATTTAAACATGACAAGTAACATCATTTAAACATGACAAGTAACAGCTCTTAAACATGACAAGTAACATCATTTAAACATGACAAGTAACATCATTTAAACATGACAAGTAACATCATTTAAACATGACAAGTAACATCATTTAAACATGACAAGTAACAGCTCTTAAACATGACAAGTAACATCATTTAAACATGACAAGTAACATCATTTAAACATGACAAGTAACATCATTTAAACATGACAAGTAACATCATTTAAACATGACAAGTAACATCATTTAAACATGACAAGTAACATCATTTAAACATGACAAGTAACATCATTTAAACATGACAAGTAACATCATTTAAACATGAGAAGTAACATCATTTAAACATGACAAGTAACATCATTTAAACATGACAAGTAACAGCTCTTAAACATGACAAGTAACATCATTTAAACATGACAAGTAACATCATTTAAACATGACAAGTAACATCATTTAAACATGACAAGTAACATCATTTAAACATGACAAGTAACAGCTCTTAAACATGACAAGTAACATCATTTAAACATGACAAGTAACATCATTTAAACATGACAAGTAACATCATTTAAACATGACAAGTAACATCATTTAAACATGACAAGTAACATCATTTAAACATGACAAGTAACAGCTCTTAAACATGACAAGTAACATCATTTAAACATGACAAGTAACATCATTTAAACATGACGAGTAACGGCTCTTAAACATGACAAGTAACATCATTTAAACATGACAAGTAACATCATTTAAACATGACAAGTAACATCATTTAAACATGAGAAGTAACAGCTCTTAAACATGACAAGTAACATCATTTAAACATGACAAGTAACATCATTTAAACATGACAAGTAACATCATTTAAACATGACAAGTAACATCATTTAAACATGACAAGTAACATCATTTAAACATGAGAAGTAACATCATTTAAACATGACAAGTAACATCATTTAAACATGACAAGTAACATCATTTAAACATGACAAGTAACATCATTTAAACATGAGAAGTAACATCATTTAAACATGACAAGTAACAGCTCTTAAACATGACAAGTAACAGCTCTTAAACATGACAAGTAACATCATTTAAACATGACAAGTAACATCATTTAAACATGACAAGTAACATCATTTAAACATGACAAGTAACATCATTTAAACATGAGAAGTAACATCATTTAAACATGACAAGTAACATCATTTAAACATGAGAAGTAACAGCTCTTAAACATGAGAAGTAAACCCGTATTTGGGGAGACGAAGGTAAAAACAAAATGTGTCTGGAAGGAGAACTGTCTCTGTCGTGCGTCAAGTAAGGCCTCTTGCTGAGGGGGTGGGTTCAGGGGTCAGAGGGGGAGGGGGAGATGGGCAACACTGGAAGCTGGGGGGAGGAAAGAGTATTTTTGACTGCACACAATCAGCAATTATCTACCTCATCATTTTCAGTATTCGTTTACATCGATAATGGCTCAAAAAAGGTGTTAACGGAACATCAATTTGTTGTTAAGTTAATATTTAACGACATAACATAATACCGTCTTGACATTTATGTCTTTGGTCTCAGAGCAGCTCGTCTTCGATCACATCGTCAACACTTCGTGAGATCGAGGCAACTTCTGTGAAAAGGGAGGGCACAATCGTTAAACGGAATTCAGGGTAAAAAAAACCCTCTCCTTCAATTCAGTGCAGAACTCCAGCGCCACCTTTAGGAGGAAGTAGGAAGTGGATTGGTGACCCACGGGAGCAGTGCCAGCAGCGTGTTATTTTTCCGTAGCCGCAGTTTGCGAAGACGCTCGCTGATTGGCTAGCCCGCGTACAGCGAAGACCCTCTCTGATTGGTTTAGCTCCGAAGGGTCTCTTCTGCCTTGTACATATTATATTCTCTGCTTCGAAGTGATAAAGCTGGGAACGAGGTTAGCTTCAAAGTGGTTATGCTTTGGCCCTCTTTCGAAGTGGGTTATGCTTAGAGTTAGGGTTAGGGCCGTAGTGAAAAACAGCTTTTACCACCTTAGACTCCTGGCGAAGACAAAGACATACCTCTCCCAAAGTAACCTGGAGACGGTGATACATGCCTTTGTCACCACCCGCCTCGACTACTGCAATGCTCTGTACACGGGCATCGACAAGTCCCTCCTCCGCCGCCTACAACTGGTGCAGAACGCAGCCGCGCGCCTCCTCACCAAAACAAGAAAACACAAACACATCAGCCCAGTTTTGGCCTCGCTCCACTGGCTGCCTATTAGCTTCAGGATCGATTTTAAATTAGCACTAAATGTTTTTAAATCATTAAATGGCACGGCTCCCTCCTATCTGTCCGAGCTCCTGCACCGCCACACCCCCCACCGATCCCTCAGATCAGCTGACCAGATGCTATTGGTGGTACCCAGAACCAGGCTCAAGACTAGGGGAGACAGAGCTTTCTCCACCGCAGCGCCTAGACTGTGGAACAGCCTCCCCCTCAGCGTACGGACTGCCCAGAACGTACAGGCTTTTAAATCACTCTTGAAAACCTACCTGTTCTCCTTGGCCTTCCCCCCTACTTAACCACCACTAGACCCCTAGCCCCTCTATCCTCTTTGTTTTACTGTGTCCTACCAGTTTTTATTACTTTCATTGCTTTATTATGTTTTTAAATCCTATATCTTGCACCATATTGTTTTGTTTTTGTTGCTTTCATTGCTTTGCTATGTTTTTTTTTTTTTTTTTTTTTTATCTTATACCTTGCCTCACACTAATTTGTTTTTATCAACTTGCTTGTGAAGCACTTTGGTGTCAGCTGCCGCTGCCTGGAAATGTGCTATACAAATAAAACTGACTTGACTTGACTTGACCCTAACCATAACTCAAAGCATAACCCACTTCGAAGCAGAGAATATATATGTACAAGGCGGACATTTCTATCCCAGAGCCCTTCGGAGCTAAACCAATCAGAGAGGGTCTTCGCTGTACACGGGCTAGCCAATCAGAGAGCGTCTTCGCAAACTGCGGCTACGAAAAAAAAATCATGCGTGCCAGCGCCACCTTTAGGAGGAAGTAGGAAGTGGATTGGTGACCCACGGGAGTCCAGGAAGATGCTGTCGCCGAGCGCCGTCGAGCCAGACCCGGGGGAGTCCGTCACCGAGCCCAACCTGGAGGTCGTGACCCCGACACCAAGGGAGGACGTCGAGGAGGAAGCGGAGTCGCCGACCATCACTGAGCCCAAACTGGAGGTCGTGACCCCGACACCAAGGGAGGACGTGGAGGAGGAAGCGCCGCGGCTCCGGGGAGCTCTGGGAATGTGACGGAGTAGCAGACTCTTGGTGCCGCTGTGAAGTACCTTTAATTCAATAACCCACAGATTGAACATGGAAGGCTGCACAACTAAATTGTGTGGCTACCCTCTCTAGTCGACTAGAAGACTACATCAGTAGGGAGTTATTCACTTTTGGTCATGACTAGAACGTCACGTCTCCGACATCACAAACCACTGGTTTCTAATTAACACAGGATGCTTTGGCACGACATAAGGACTAGACGTGAACAGGTCCTTCTGCCGTGACTGTATTCATTCACGGAAGGACAATAATACACACTTTTACACATTTGTCACACTTTTCAATTAGTCTGAAAAAATTCAGGGACCATTAGCTGATAAAGAGTTTCTTTCAAAATCGAGGACAGACCTATAACATACAAGTGCAGCTCAATAAATTAGAATATCGTGGAAAAGGCAGACATTTCTATATTAAAAATACATTTGGTCTTATGTAATGTATTTCTTTGTGATAAAATTTTTGTCATTTGTTGCAGCAAAAATACATAAAAAAAAAGAATGTTCACCTTTATGAAAAGTAACTATATACAATAAAGATTCACATGGGTAGGGGAGGGGGGAGGGAAAGAAAAATAACCCACTTCTTAAGCTACCATTCAACTCCTGCAAAAAGTAGTCCACGCCAAACCAACACAGAGCCGTCATACTTCCAGGCACATCAGGTTGAACCAAGTGAAGAAACACCTTCACATTAAAAAGGGACCTTCTCCTAGACCTAGACAGACGTCATAGAAGCTAATAAACTAAATTGTGTCCGCTTGAGTTAGGTGTTGCCAGACGATAGTATTGCTACTAGGGCTGCAAATAACTATTATTTTACTAATCTGTCGATTATTTTTTCGATTAGTCGACTAATCTAACGATTATTTTTGTCACACCCTCCATCTCTGCTTCCTGTGGGCGCGGCTCCTTCTCCGGGCTCCAGTGCATGTTTTACCTCACGTGCTCAAGTCTGCACACCTGTGAATGTCACCCTGTTGTCCAGTCCCTCTGCCTTAACAGTTAGCCTTAACATAACATGATCCCATAGCAAATTAAAATAATGACTCTGAATTTGGATCTTAAGCAATAGTTTTATTTCAATAGTTTTATTTCAAATCAGTGTTGGTTTGGCTACATTTACCATTGTCCGGCAAAACAACATTTGAAAAATAAATGAAATGGGAAAGGAGGAACCCCCCCCCCCCCCAAAAATTTACAAATAAAACAGCCAGAAACTATACACTGTTTGAAAAGGAGATGGAAGAAGCAAAGCTTATCTTGAGCTTAAGCAACTTGCTTAAATCAAAATGTATTTGAATAACAAATACAATACAACAATCAATCAAGAAAAAAAATAAGTAGAAGCATCTGCCCCCAGCACCGCGGAGGGAGGGGGAGAGGAGAGGGAGAGGGGGAAGGAGGGGGAGGGAGAGGGAGGGAGGGAGGGAGGGAGGGAGGGAGGGAGGGAGGGAGGGAGGGAGGGAGGGAGAGGGGAGCGAGGGAGGGAGAGTGGGAGGAGAGGGGGAGGGCGGGAGGGAGATGGGGTCGTTGGAATGGTTGTTTAGTTTATTTAGCACGTTCAAAAAACATCCAAAGAACAAATACAAACATGTTAAAGGATCAGTGCCAAAGCAGAGGCAGGAGGCAGAGCCCCAAACGGGCCGCGAGGAACCTCCACTTGAAAACAACATTAAACACAAAACAACAACGTTATGTTCGCTTTCTATGAGCTCATATTACATTTACATTTACATTTAGTCATTTAGCTGACGCTTTTATCCAAAGCGACTTACAAGTTCTGTACGACAAGCCATCAGGAAGGGCACAACTCTATCAGCTGAGTAACAATGTTCATCAAAGTGTTGAGTGCTACAGTGTAGGTTAGTTTATTAGGACAAGTGCATGACAGTACGGTTAGTTAGGGTTAGATTTTTTTTTTTTTTTTTTTTTTTTTTAATTCAGATAATGGTTGAAGAAGTGCGTCTTTAGTCGACGGCGAAAGATTGGACGTGATTCGGCTGTCCTAACTGGGGTGGGTAGTTCATTCCACCATTGTGGGGCAAGGACTGAGAATAGGCGACTTCTCTTTGATGACCCTCCCGGAGCTTGGATAGGAGTAGGTCTGAGGCGGCCAGAAGATGCAGAGCGTAGGGGTCTTGAGGGTGTGTAGTTAGACACCATTGACCGGAGGTAGGCGGGAGCGGTTCCCTTTGCCGCACGGTATGCTAGGTCGAGGGCCTTGAAGCGGATTCGTGCAGCAATGGGGAGCCAGTGCAGGTCCCTAAGAAGTGGGGTGACATGGGCCGACTTCGGTAGGTTTGAGATCAGGCGGGCCGCTGCGTTCTGAATGAGTTGAAGAGGCTTAGTGGCAGTGGCCGGGAGGCCAGCGAGCAGTGCATTGCAGTAGTCGAGGCGGGAGATGACTGTTGATTGGACGAGGAGTTGGGTGGCTTTTTTTGTCAGGAAGGGGCGGATCCTTCTGACGTTGCTCAGGAGGAATCGGCAGGTTCTGGTCGTCGCTGCGATGTGAGCAGAGAAGTTCAACTGGTCGTCGAGGACAACACCAAGGTTCTTGGCGGTCGGGGACGCAGTCACAGCTGCATTCTCGACTGTGATTGAAAGGTCGGTTAGGGGGGAGGATTTGGCCGGCAGGTGGAGCAATTCTGTTTTACTTAGGTTCAGTTTGAGGTGGTTGGACGTCATCCAGGCGGAGATGTCGGACAGACAGGCCGAGATCCGCTCAGAGACGTGGATATCTGAGGGAGGGAAGGAGAGGAAGAGTTGAGTATCGTCGGCATAACAATGGTAGGAGAAGCCATGAGACGTGATAATGTTACCCAGTGATTTAGTGTAGAGGGAGAAGAGAAGGGGTCCTAAAACCGAGCCCTGGGGGACACCCGTCCGCAGGGGGCGGGTGGCCGACAGGGTCCCTCTCCATGACACTTGGTAGGAGCGGTCATTGAGGTATGATGACAGCCATGTCAGCGCAGAGCCAGCCACTCCCATTCCTGCGAGGGCCGCAAGGAGGATCTGGTGGTTGACTGTGTCGAAGGCTGCAGATAGATCTAGGAGAATCAGGACAGAGGAGAGGCCTTTCGCTTTTGCTAAGTGAAGTGCCTCTGTGACCGCAATGAGGGCTGTCTCTGTGGAGTGACCAGTCCTGAAGCCTGACTGATTAGGGTCTAGGAGGTCATTCTGTAAGAGATAAGCAGTAAGTTGGTTGGATACAGCACGTTCAAGTGTTTTAGAAAGGAAGGAGAGAAGAGAGACAGGACGGTAGTTGCCTATGACGGTAGGGTTCAGGGTTGGTTTTTTTATGAGCGGCGTGACTCTGGCTTGTTTTAGGGAGGTAGGGACCACCCCCGAGTTGAGTGAGGAGTTGATGGTTGCCGTTAGGAATGGGAGGATGTCCGGTGCTATGGTCTGGAGGAGTGGGGAGGGTAGCTGGTCCAGCTGGCAAGTAGTCGGACGGTTCGACGTTACCAGTGTCAGGGTCTCTGCTTCTGTAATGGGAGAGAAAGATGACAGAGTGAAGGATGAGGTTCTCGATTCAGCATTTGGAATGGGTGGGGGTTGGGAGAAGGAGCTGCGGATGTTCTCCACTTTTTCCTCAAAGAAGATCGCAAAGTCTTCGGCAGAGAAAGATGAGGGAGGGGGGGGTGGGGGGGGAGTGAGGAGGGAGGACATGGTAGCATGCAGTTTGCGAAGATTCTTTGCAGAGGCCTCGATCCTATGGTGGAAGAAAGAAGCTTTGGCATTAGTGATGGTTTTGGAGAATGTTAACAAGAGGTTGTGATATGTGTCGATGTCAGCAGTGAGGCGTGACTTTCTATACTTCCTTTCAGCTGCTCTCAGGACCTGTCTTTGTTCTCTCACTGGATCTGTCAGCCATGGACTGGGTGGGGAACGACGGGCAGGTTTCTCAACGAGGGGACAGAGCTTGTTGAAGGAGGTTGCAAGGGCTGAAAGGAGGGTGGAGGTTGCCATCTCTGTGGAGAGAGCAGAGAAGGTGTCACTCAGAGGTAGAGCGGATAGTATGTCAGAGGAGAGGGTGGAGGGGGATAGGGAGGGCAGGTTGCGTCTGAGTGAGACTGTTTGAGTTGGGGTGAAGACCTTTCGGTTAAGCATGAGAGTTAGTGAGAAGGATATGAAGGAATGGTCAGATACATGTAGGGGAGTTACCGTGGTGTTAATGATGCTGGAGTTACGGGAAAATATGAGATCCAAAGACAATGATAAAAAAAACTAAACATCACAGAAGTGTGGGAATCTTCAGTTCGGCCAACATGGAGTTAAATCGGCACTAAAGCCCTCTTCTTCCTCTCCTCATCCTCCTCGTCCTCCTCCTCGGTTCATTAGTTATGTTGAGAGGTCGCAGAGTGGTCAGCACCTCGCCCAGTGTGTTGAACACACCCTGCTGATTCAGCAGCTCCTCGTCCACCTCTGCCAGGACATCGATCACCTGCTGCTGGGTCCCCTCATCTGGAGGAGGGAGGGAGGGATGGAGGGAGGGATGGAGGGATGGAGGGAGGGAGGGAGGGAGGGAGGGAGGGAGGGAGGGAGGGAGGGAGAGAGGGAGGGAGAGGGATGGAGGGGGGAGGGAGAGGGGGAGAAGGAGGGAGGGAGAGTGGGAGGGAGGGAGTGAGGGAGGGAGAGGGGGAGGGAGGGAGAGGGGGAGGGAAAGGGAGAGGGAGAGAGAGGGAGGAAGAGTGGGAGAGGAGAGGGGGAGGGAGGGAGGGAGAGGGGGAGAGGGAGAGAGAGTGGGAGAGGAGAGGGGGAGGGAGGGAGAAAGGAAAGGGGAGGGAGGGAGGGGGAGAGGGAGTGAGGGAGGGGAGGGAAGTAGTTGGAATGGTTGTTTAGTTTATTTAGCACGTTCAAAAAACATCCAAAGAACAAATACAAACATGTTAAAGGATCAGTGCCAAAGCAGAGGCAGGAGGCAGAGACCCAACGGGCCGCGAGGAACCTCCACTTGAAAACAACATTAAACACAAAACAACAACGTTATGTTCGCTTTCTATGAGCTCATATTAAAGACAATGATAAAAAAAACTGTACACATCACAGAGGGAAGGGACAGAAATACTGACAAAAGATATGTTTTCTATCTACGTTCAATCTTGGTCAATTAGGAACTTAGAGATATACAATTGTAAACATTCAGAGAAGAAAATGTGATTGCATTGTTTTGATAGTCATTCCAATGAATCACATCCTTGTATTTAAAAGATAATTTGCCATGAGAGGTAATAAGGAGGCTGGAGACGGGATGACTCATTTTTTTGGAGCAGAATCTGAGACACACTGATACTTGAAATGAAACTAGACTTACAGCATTGGATAGGACGACCAACTCAGACTTCATCCTCATTTCAATTGGAAAGGGTTTACTTTTAATCCAGTACATTTTTGATAGTTAATACTAGCGTGCCGCTAATGATAACCAACAACCAAAAGAGGATGTTAGACACTTTGCATTGTGGGCTAGATTAGGACGACTGAATGGCATCAAACATGGGGGCAGTCATACTTAATAGTGTCAAATAAAAACAACTTTAAAAACACTAACCGTCTTACTGTTGTTTACTATTATGCATACTCTGCTACTCAGGAATCTACCTTGCGTATACTACTATCTACTATGCTAATATGTCTTTACACTGTAGCACTCAAGTTCAACACCGTGTTACAAAGGGTCAGATTAAACCGAATATATATATTTATTGCTTGAGATCCCATGTATAATATTTGTATATCGTCTGATATCCCTTGTATATTCTTTGTACATATACACGGAATATCCCTTTACCTAGGTACAGGCCAGACCATAATATTCGTTCTCCTATTGGACAGCGATCCCCTAGGCGCCAACGGCCATACCCCCAATGCCGAGTTCAAAGCCACCGCCAAGGCTTGTCTCAACATGCCCAGTTTTGCGCAGGAATACGAGACAGAAATGAGGTTGGCACTAGATTATTCATCTTACGTATAAATACGTCGCAGGTGGATACAGAAGCACTTAGTCTTAGTCTTAGTTACCCTCAAACGAGTTAACCCAACAAGTTGAAGCCTTCATCACGAGTCAACGACCAAGTGAAGTGAGCAACCTTGCATCTAAATAGAGCACTTATAACCGCGTGCAAATAGGATAGTAAAAGTCTCAGAGCTTAGTGAAATAACGTCAAGTTCGACCTAGTTAATGTGAAGTACCGTGCACCGGAGAATCTACACCGGTGAATGCAGAGCCTTTTCCGGCTGGATTATTGCTTTGGTACTGTGGCTGCTGGAGCAGAGAACCGTCTACCCCGCTGCTGTGTGGGATTTACCCGTGAGGAGCATCACTCGAGCCCGTCTCTAGGAGAGGCTGGCTGGCTTTCACCTATGCTGTCGCGCATACTTGGATTATAGCTGCTGCTTTCGTCTGCCGATCAAGGGAGTAATGTACCGCCTCCCGTAGCTGGAGCTTATTGATTCCCCGTTGTTCCAGACTTTTGCTACCGACAAATCCTCCCCCCTGCTGGCTTACAACCGGAGGGAACCCCCTTAGTATCTCCAGCTGACCTACTAGTGTACCATATATAATTCTTATGATACAGGTGGTATTAATTATCCCCTGCGTAATATGCTCATGGACTTACGCTCTTGACCTATTCATGCACATTCTTCGCCTTACAAGCGCAACTCTCAATCTTGATAAATAATGTAAGATAATCATGGTGCTCTTCTAATAAATATTATTATAAACAGTATTTCTTGTGAAGCCGTGTTATTGTGGGGGTGTTCATCACATATACCTGTGTACTGTATGGCCAGTAGTAATGTACATAACGCAGTAGTGGTTTAATGATACCATACTTATTCAATACAGTCAGGGAATTGTACCCCTCAGTTACAACCGTTTGACGAACAATGTTACTTACTTAGCTGCCAGAGTTGTACTCTTCCTGCTGACTTGTTGTACACAACTTGTAAGTCGCTTTGGATAAAAGCATCAGCTCAATGACTAAATGTAAATGAGGGGGGGGGGCATGGTGCAGAGGAAAGGACTGTGTGCCTGCAACTTGATTTTATTTTATTTTATTAGGGATTTTAGTAAGGGTTTTGTGAAAGTGAAACACTCTTATATTAACTTGTCAACCTACCTTGAACATCACCAGTCTGAGCACAGGCAGCAGCAGACGCAATAAGGGCATTAGCAGCGTCCACTAGCTGTACTAGACCGCTATCTGGCAGCTCGGAGATCAGCATCTTCACCCAGGTCATCAGCTTGTCCATCTGGCCCGTCACTGTCATCTGCATGTTTACCAGCTGGGCCATGCTGTAACCCAGAGCTTCTGCAGGGAGGGGAGGGAGGGAGGGAGGGAGGGAGAGGAGGAGGGGGAGAGGGAGAGAGAGAGGGAGAGGAGGAGGGGGAGAGGGAGAGAGGGAGAGGGGGAGGAGGAGAGGGAGAGAGGGGAGGGGGAGAGAGAGAGGGAGAGGGGGAGGTGGAGAGGGAGAGGGAGAGGGAGAGGGAGAGGGGGAGGGGGAGGGGGAGGGAGAGGGAGAGGGGGAGGGGGAGGGAGAGGGAGAGGGGGAGGGAGGTAGAGGAGAGGGAGAGGGGGAGGGGGAGAGAGGGAGAGCGGGAGGGGGAGAGAGAGAGAGGGAGAGGGAGAGTGGGAGGGAGGGAGGGGGAGAGGAAATGGGGAGGGAGGGAGGGGGAGAGGGGGAGGGGGGAAGGGAGGGAGGGGAAGGGAGGGAGAGGGAGAGGGGGAGGGGGAGAGAGAGAGAGGGAGAGGGGGAGGTGGAGAGGGAGAGAGGGAGAGGGAGGGAGGAAGAGGGAGAGAGAGAGAGGGGGAGGGGGAGAGGGAGAGAGGGGAGTGGAGGGAGGGAGAGGGAGAGGGGGAGGGGGAGGGGGAGAGAGTGAGAGGGGGAGGGGGAGAGAGAGAGAGGGGAGGGAGGGAGGGAGGGAGGGAGGGAGGGAGGGAGGGAGGAAGGGAGGGAGGGAGGGAGGGAGGGAGGGAGGGAGGGAGGGAGGGAGGGAGGGAGGGGGAGAGAGAGAGAGGGGGAGGGAGGGAGAGGAGGAGGGGGAGAGGGGAGGGAGGGAGAGGGAGAGGGGGAGGGGGAGAGAGAGAGAGAGAGAGGGAGAGGGAGAGAGGGAGGAGGGAGGGAGGGGGAGAGGAAAGGGGGAGGGAGGGGGAGAGGGGGAGGGAGGGGAAGGGAGGGAGAGGAACAGATGTGTCCTTCAGCTATTGGTGTAAAGTTGTGGAATTCTCTCCATAGCGAGCTTAAGGGATGTAATAGTGTTTATCAATTAAAAAAAAATTAGATTTTTTTTTAGTCAGTATGAAAATCAAATGTGATCTGAATAGTGAGATATTTTCTTATTTTTTTTCTTCTCTTTCTTTTATTCTTTATTCTTTATCATTATTATTATTATTATTATTTAATTTTTTCTTGTTTAACTGTGGATTGTGTGTTTCTTTTATAATGGTATAAATGATTATTTGTGTAAATTAGGTTGTACGCCGACCATTAAGTAAATACTTGTTAGTTTAGGAATAAGGGGCAGGTAACTATATTCTTCTTCCTGCTCCTTTTGTCCATGGAATGACTATTTATGATTGTGTAATGAAGAAACTATGATTGTATGATTCCATGTGGCAAATAAAAACTCTGAACTGAACTGAACTGAACTATTATGCATACTCTGCTACTCAGGAATCTACCTTGAGTATACTTCTATCTACTATGCTAATATGTCTTTACACTGTAGCACTCAAGTTCAACACTGTTTGACGAACAATGTTATTTACTTAGCTGCCAGAGTTGTACTCTTCCTGCTGACTTGTTGTACACAACTTGTAAGTCGCTTTGGATAAAAGCATCAGCTCAATGACTAAATGTAAATGAGGGGGGGGGGGGGGCATGGTGCAGAGGAAAGGACTGTGTGCCTGCAACTTGATTTGATTTGATTTGATTAGGGATTTTAGTAAGGGTTTTGTGAAAGTGAAACACCCTTATATTAACTTGTCAACCTACCTTGAACATCAACAGACTGAGTAGACGCAATAAGGGCATTCGAAGACGCCACTAGCGGATCTAGACTACTATCTGGAAACATGGTATACAGCCCTTCCACGCAGGTCATCATCTCGTCCATCTGGCCCATCACGTTCATCTGCAGCTCTAACAGCTGGACCACGTGGTCACCCAGAACTGCTATAGGGGGGGGAGGGACTGGGGAGGGAGAGAGAGGGGGAGGGACTGGGAGGGAGAGGAGGAGGGGGAGAGGGAGAGAGGGGAGGGAGGGAGGGGAGGGGAGGGAGGGAGAGGGGGAGGGGGAGGGAGAGAGGGAGAGAGAGGGGGAGGGGGAGAGGGAGAGAGGGGAGGGAGGGAGAGGAGGGGGGGAGAGGAGGAGGGGGAGAGGAGGAGGGGGAGAGGGAGAGAGGGGAGGGGAGGGAGGGAGAGGGGGAGGGGGAGGGAGAGAGAGGGAGAGAGAGGGGGAGGGGGAGAGGGAGAGAGGGGAGGGAGGGAGAGGGGGAGAGGGAGGGAGAGGAGGAGGGGGAGAGGATGAGGGGGAGAGGGAGAGAGGGGAGGGGAGGGAGGGAGAGGGGGAGGGGGAGGGAGAGAGAGGGAGAGAGAGGGGGAGGGGGAGAGGGAGAGAGGGGAGGGAGGGAGAGGGGGAGAGGGAGGGAGAGGAGGGGGGGAGAGAGGGGAGGGAGGGAGAGGGGAGGGAGAGAGGAGAGGGGGAGGGAGGGGGAGAGGGGGAGGGGGAGAGGGGGAGGGATGGAGGGGGAGAGGGAGGGAGAGGGGAGGGAGGGAGGGAGAGGGAGGGAGAGAGGGGAGGGAGGGGGAGAGAGGGGAGGAAGGGGGAGGGAGAGGAGATGGGGAGGGAGGGAGAGGAGAGGGGGAGGGAGGGAGACAGGGAAGGGGAGGGAGGGAGAGGGGGAGGGAGAGGAGAGGGGGAGGGAGAGGGGGAGAAAGAACAAATACAAAAATGTTAAAGGATCAGTGCCAAAGCAGAGGCAGGAGGCAGAGACCCAATGGGCCACGAGGAACCTCCACTTGAAAACAACATTAAACACAAAACTTAGAGATTTACATTGTAAACATTCAGAGAAGAAATTGTTATTGCATTGTTTTGATAGTCATTCCAATGAATCACATCCTTGTATTTAAAAGATAATTTGCCATGAGAGGTAATAAGGAGGCTGGAGACGGGATGACTGCCTGGTGTTCTGCCTGTAAACTTGTGAATTAATGTGGAAATAGTTATTGAAGGGTTTGTGAACGGACTCTGGGACACACTGATACTTGAAAGGAAAGGACAATGAACTAGACTTACAGCATTGGATAGGACGACCAACTCAGACTTCATCCTCATTTCAATTGGAAAGGGTTTACTTTTAATCCAGTACATGTTTGATAGTTAATACTAGCGCGCCGCTAATGCTAACCAACAACCAAAAGAGGATGTTAGACACTTTGCATTGTGGGCTAGATTAGGACGGCTGAATGGCATCAAACATGGGGGCAGTCATACTTAATACAGTGTCAAATAAAAAAAAACTTTAAAAACACTAACCGTGGTACTGTTGTTTACTATTATGCATACTCTGCTACTAAGGAATCTACCTTGCGTATACTACTATCTACTATGCTCAGGGCTGCCTCAGGGGGTGTGCGAGCAGTGCGGTCGCACAGGGCCTCGCGGGAAGGGGGGCCTCGAAAAAAAATAAAATAAAAATTATTTATTATTTTTTTTATTATTTTTTTATTTTTTTTAATTTTTTTTTGCGAGGCCCCCCTTCCCGCGAGGTCCTTTTTCATTACAGACCTAAAATCTAGTTTTGCTTATATGCTTATATATTTCACATTAGACACGTTCCTGGCTCTGAGGCTCTGCAGGCAGCAGAATTGTTTTTCAATGAGGGGAGGGGTTACAGCCAGGTAAGGTAGCGTCTGTTGAGTTCATTGTGTGTCTGTGTGCGTGCCGGGGGGGGGGGGGGGCGTGAACCGACTCATTGCCAGACGTGAGCGATTCGACTCACGCTCACGGCAATGAATCGGCTCTTATGAACGAGTCGCTCATGACCGACCCATCACTAGCGTCTGACTATTTCGCGCCTGCAGCATTGGAGGTTATGCCAGCCAAGATGAAGAGGACATCGTTCGGCAGATGGACTGAAGATGAAAGTTGTTGCATGTTAGACAGTTCAGTCAGGCTAGCCATCCCGGCTAAAGACAGGGACAGCTAGTTAGCTTTAGCTACATTATAATATTAAGTGTGGTTCAGTCGGGATATAGCCATGATGATGTCGGCTAGTAGCTAGCTTAGCTAAAGGCTAACTAGCGTTAGCTAACCTAGAGACAGCGCGTGCAGCATTGTTATGCCAAGATGAAGAGGATGGTCGTTCGGCAGATGAACTTCGTCAACTCCACGCGGTTGTCTCCATGTTGTCTCGATGTTTTTTTCCAGGCAAAACATATGTTACTTCACAAGATTTGGAGATACGACATGTGCTGTGTGTGAATTGTCTTGGTCGTTTGTGTAGCTTGGGTAGCGTTGGGCCGTTGGCCAAAGCTGTGTGTGGCCTGGTGTCAGTACCTGGCTAGCCTATTTAGCTGATGTCGGCCATTGGCTCCTTGCTACTTTGTTTCCTCTGGTATAGACCCTCTTCTCTTTGGATTCACGTTTAAATCTCGCACAGGGCCTCGCATTTCTCCCCGGCGGCCCTGACTATGCTAGTATGTCTTTACACTGTAGCACTCAAGTTCAACACTGTTTGACGGACAATGTTACTTACTTGGCTGCCAGAGTTGTACTCTTCCTGCTGACTTGTTGTACACAACTCGTAAGTCGCTTTGGATAAAAGCATCAGCTCAATGACTAAATGTAAATGAGGGGGGGGGGGGGGGGGCATGGTGCAGAGGAAAGGACTGTGTGCCTGCAACTGGATTTAATTTGATTTTATTAGGGATTTTAGTAAGGGTTGTGTGAAAGTGAAACACTTATATTAACTTGTCAACCTACCTTGGGCATCAACAGACTCCAGCAGCAGCACTGGTCCATCTCCTTTGTAGTGGGTAATGGGTATCAAACCACTTCTGCCCGACGGGTTCATTATCTTCGCAGCAATGAACACACAGACACGGCGGTCAGAATAATATAGAAAGAGGCTGGAAATAAATATGCACCCTGCTATCCGACCATGGCGGTTTGATTGACAGCTCGCTGTCAGGTCTATAGGAGGTTCGTGCTGATGTTGTCGTGACAACGGCTAAAAAAACAACACTATCTGTCATTAACCGCTCATCTCTTGTACACAGGTACACACAAAGCAGTAGTTAGTTCCTTTTTCTAAATTATTTGTGGATAACGTTAACGTTACACACACTGGCCCACACACCGACTCACACACCGACCCACACACCGACTCACACACTGGCCCACACACTGACTCACACACCGACTCACACACTGGCCCACACACCGACTCACACACCGACCCACACACCGACCCACACACCAGCCCACACTCTGGCCCACACACCGGCCCACACACCAGCCCGCACACCGGCCCACATTAGTGACTCACACACCGACTCACACACCGACTCACACACTGGCCCACACCGGCCCACACACCGGCCCACACACCGACTCACACACCGACTCACACACTGGCCTACACACCGGCCCACACACCGACTCACACACCGACTCACACACTGGCCCACACACCGACTCACACACCGACTCACACACTGGCCCACACACCGACTCACACACCGACTCACACACCGGCCCACACACCGACTCACACACCGACTCACACACTGGCCTACACACCGGCCCACACACCGACTCACACACCGACTCACACACTGGCCCACATTAGTGGCCCACATTAGTGACTCACACACCGACTCACACACTGGCCCACACACCGGCCCACACACCGACTCACACACCGACTCACACACTGGCCCACATTAGTGGCCCACATTAGTGACTCACACACCGGCCCACACTGGCCCACACACCGGCCCACACACCGACTCACACACCGACTCACACACTGGCCCACATTAGTGGCCCACATTAGTGACTCACACACCGGCCCACACACTGGCCCACACACCGGCCCACACACCGACTCACACACCGACTCACACACTGGCCCACATTAGTGGCCCACATTAGTGACTCACACACCGGCCCACACACTGGCCCACACACCGGCCCACACACCGACTCACACACCGACTCACACACTGGCCCACATTAGTGGCCCACATTAGTGACTCACACACTGGCCCACACACCAGTGGGCCACCAGTGGGCCGGTGTGTGAGTCGGTGTGTGGGCCAGTGTGTGAGTCGGTGTGTGAGTCGGTGTGTGGGCCAGTGTGTGAGTCGGTGTGTGGGCCACTAATGTGGGCCGGTGTGTGGCCCAGTATGTGGGCCGGTGTGTGGCCCAGTATGTGGGCCGGTGTGTGGGCCAGCAGTAGCGCCGGCAGGATTACATTCCATAGTATGCATGCTTGCTCGCACAGAAACAGTCCATCCAGATGATGTAGCCTACACAGCGCTCTACTACAGATACACTACCCAGAGCGCAACGACACACAGGTGACAATAGTGTGTGTGCGTGTGTGCGCACGGGCCGGAGTGACTCTGAACGTCTCAGGCTGAATTTGTGAAACACAGAAAAAAGGCATTTATAATGCATGTCCCCTTTAGATCAACTTTCCAGCCCCCTGTCAACTGTCAAATGATGTCAACTGTCAACCTGAATTAACATTCAGTATTCAATATTGTCTGATTCAATATTAACATTCAGTATTCAATATTGTCTGATTCAATATTAACATTCAGTATTCAAGTAGAACAGCTAGCTAGCCGTTGTGGACATTCACCTTTCCACAGCTAAACGGTCAGCAAGGCACCTTGGTTGAGAAATGCAGGCTTCAATCTATATGTTGTTTAGTCTGTCTGTTCAGTACTGTTCAAAGATGCACAATGAGATCTTCTGAGAGAATTGTTGAATATGTGTGATTATAACATCATACTGTGACATCGCAAATGTTCTAGAATGTTTGATTATGACATCATACTGTGACATCACAAATGTTCTAGAATGTTTGATTATGACATCATACTGTGACACAGGGGCGTAACTAAGGGGGGGGGGGGGGCACATGGGACATGTCCCCGGCATGTTTTCAGAATGTCCCCTGCACGATAATAAACGGTGACGCGACGTGATAGGGCCACACGGAAAAACAGCTGCTTGTCCATCTCTGAGCCAATTGTCATGCAAAGTCAAGTAGCCAGGTGTCGTGAGCACCCGGTGCTAAGTACCACCGACCACAGCTATCTTTGCATATCAACAACAGCCCAGTCTTCAGGTGTGCTCAAATAGGCTACATAACACCCCTCCCCTCAAAGTTTGGTGTGAAACTGGGAACGATGGTCTGTGTGACTGAGATTGCCATGAAATGCAACAACATTGCTTGGTGTCTGTGAAATATCTGTCTGTATTTAAAAGCCTCTAGGCTGTTGTTTTATACATTGTAGATAATAAATAGCGTGATCTCTCTCTCTCTCTCTCTCTCTCTCTCTCTCTCTCTCTCTCTCTCTCTCTCTCTCTCTCTCTCTCACACACACACAAACACTACGCAGTACGCACGGTCCGAGACTCGCGTGGCATTATGACTTGTCATAAGTTAATTGTATATAGAAACAACATGGGCTTGATTACTCCTGTGTCACTGTGCAGGCAGGTGAGGGCTGCTAATTAGCTGATTGCTGCTGATTGGATACCTGCCACTTCCTCAATGCACACATGCAGGCTGACTGTTGCTAGAAGAGTTTGTGGAAACAGTCTTTTCACGTTCCACCATTCTTTGATCGTTAGTTTGTGCTATTATTCATAGTTAGAGTATTCTTTTGGTTTAAACACAGGCATTGGGGTCTGTTTGCACTTATGTTGCGTCCCTTTGAGCCAGGGTCGTAACAGTTGGGGGCTCGTCCGGGATTGAATTTGGAAACAAATACCCCTAGAATTTGTTTGGTGTTTTGTTTTGTTTTGCATGGTGTGTCGTGGTGCTATAGTGTGGGTAGTGATCATTACATGTTGTGTAACGTGGGGGCTTGAGCCGATCGTCAAACAGGTGAGTATGCCCTTATTTTTTGTAATTTGATTTGACTACTTATATGCTGTTAAAATATATAGTTTAGTGGACACCACAGGTAGGTAGGGTCCTTATTTTCTGGTTGTTTGTCAGCTTCCTGTGTACCACTTACTCCAGGGGCAGTCAGAGAAGTGATTAGTACCATCTACTTGTCTTGTACCATACTATATGCTTGACGGATGGATGGTCAATATGATCTTTGGCTGGTAGCAGGTGTGGTTGAAGAGGGTTAGGTCTACAGGGCGCTAGCTTAAGGGTAGGTAGGTTAGGGTGCCAGAAAATACAGGTAGTGTGGTAGGGCCTGATGTAGTTTTTTTTAGGGTAGACATGTGGTGGGCCGTTTGACTGCAGTTTAGATGTAGAAGCTGTAAGTAGTCATGTCAGGTTATAAGGGGCACCTGTTTGAATTTGTTTGTTGTATTTAAAAAAAAAAATAGTGTAACTCAGTGTTTGGATAGCCTACCTATTAGCACCTGACCTCCTGCGTGTATGACACATCTACTTATTTCAGGGTGGTTGTTTTTTAATTTTTTTTTGCAAACTAGAAAGGTGCGCTCAGTAGAGCACACATCACCACCACGTCGCACGCCGATCACACAGGCGGACAGGCACAAAGGCTGACTGCTCTCCTTGTAGTTAGTAGTATTAGAATTAGCGTGTTAACAATAACAAGGGGTGCTTCAGTGGTTCCTCAGTGGTTCTTTAGTAGCTCTTCAGTGGTTATTTATGGTTCTTCAGTGGTTCTTCAGTGGTTCTTTAGTGTTTCTTCAGTGGTTCTTTAGTGGCTCTTTAGTGGTTCTTTAGTGGTTCTTCAGTGGTTCTTTAGTGGTTCTTCGGGTAAATTGTGTGTATGCTAGCATGCTTTTGGCAGTTTTGGTAACTCTAAGGTTAGCAGTTTGTGTGAGCAGTTTGTGGCGCTGGTGCAGTAAGGGTGGCTTCCATTAAGGATTTTGTTGATCACCCTTCTCATGAGATGTTGGAGAGGTTTTCCAAAGAACAGCTTCTGGAGCTTGCTGTGCACTACAAGGTAGAGCTTACTGCCGGTGAGAAACGTTTGAAACCAACTGCCTTGAGTGCTTTGAGGGTTTTACTCATTAGGGAGCAGGTGCTTGTGGCGAGGGTGGAGGAGCCTCTTGTTTCTGACGTGTCTCCGCTACTATCTGGGGTGGCGGAGGGTGAGTGGAGGCTTAGAGAGTTAGAGTTTAAGGAGAAACAGCTACAGCAGGAGGAGAGGAGAATGTTGCTGGAGCACGAGTGTGCGCAGAAGGAGCGTGAGCATGAGCGTGAGCTTAAGGAGAGACAGCTACAACAAGAGCGTTACTTGAAGGACTTAGAGCACGAGCGTGCGCAGAAGGAGCTTGATTATAAGCATGCTGCCTTGCGGGCGGGTGCTCTGCCTTCAGAGTCGCGTTTCGGTTTTGATGTAGGCAAAAATATTAGGATGGTGCCTCATTTTTTTGAGAAAGATGTGGATAAGTATTTTCCCCTTTTTGAACGGGTGGCAACCACGTTGAAGTGGCCTGATACGGGCTGGACGCTGCTGCTGCAGTGTGTTCTTGTTTGTAAGGCACAAGAAGCGTATACTGCTCTGTCCCTTGACCAAAGTGCTGACTATGAGCTTGTTAAGGCTTCCATATTGAGGGCTTATGAGTTGGTCCCCGAGGCCTATCGTCAGCGTTTTAGAGGCTATTGCAGGTCGGAGGGACAGTCGTATGTTGAATTTGGAAAAGAGAAGGAGAACCTGTTTGACAGGTGGTGCACCTCTCAGAAAGCAGAGTCAAGAGAGCAGCTTAGACAGTTGATTCTCCTAGAGGAATTTAAACGATGTGTTCCTGATACCGTTTCCACTCATCTAAACGAGCATAGGGTATTGAAGATAGGCGACGCCGCTGTCTTCGCTGATGAGTTTGTGTTGACACACAAGTCCGTCTTCGTGAAGGAATACCGTGTTGAGTCCAGGGGTAGGCGTCCTTTTCGGGGGGGCCGTTTCCCAAAACCTGTGTCTGCTGGTCAGTTTACTTCACCTCCTAGGCGGGGTGGTTCTGCTATTGCATTCCGAGAGGGGATTATATGTTTCTACTGTAAAGAGCCTGGTCATATTGTTGCTGGGTGCCCGGTGCTTGAACAGAAAAATGTCAAAACTGTGGCTCTGGTAGAAACCGTATGCAGAACACCTATGCCAACGTTAGAGGGTGATGGGGAAAGTATCAAACGTGTGGACAAAGAGCTCGAGGGTTCCTCAAGATTTATGATGGATGGATTTGTTTCCCTGACTGATGCACTAGAGTCCAAGCAGGCTATAACAATTTGGAGAGATACCGGAGCTTTTCAGTCCCTCATTCTGGAGGGGATTTTGCCGTTTTCAGAAAAGTCTTCTTTGCATTCCGGTGTCGTTGTTCGTGACTTTGGAGGTGGATTTGTGGATGCACCTTTGCATGAGGTCACACTCAACTCTCCCTTAGTATCAGGCAATGTTGTTGTGGGGGTATGTTCTCACATTCCCATAAGAGGGGTGTCCTTCATTCTAGGGAATGATTTGGCTGGTGACAAAGTGCTGGCTACTCCAGTTGTAACTCCCATTCCTGTGGTTTCTGAGGTCCCTGATGAGCTGGCACAGAAACATCCAGGAGTGTTCCCTGTGTGTGCTGTGACACGGGCAATATCAAAGGACAAAAGTGATGTTGTTGATACTTCAACTTGTGACATTACACTTAGTGACACATTCTTTGTTGAATTGAAAAGTGAACCTGTTAAGAATTTTGGAAAGCACACTGTGGATGTACCTCTGCATAATGATTTTCTTGATTGTGCCTTTGTGTCAGGCCCGGTGGTGGAACCAAAGGTGACATGCGTGCCGGATATGCATGTGGCAGGAGATGATCTGGCAGCGCAGTGTCTCAAGGTCTTCCCAGCCTGTACGGTGGCTGAGGCCACGAATGAATTGGAGGATGAGTGTGGGAAGGATGCTATGAGAGATGCTGTTGATTCATGTGACACCGTTCTAGTTGAAGAAGCTACAAGGCCTGGCTTAGGCTGCCAGCCTTCCCACAGTAGCTCGATTGTTCATGATGTTTCACTTGTGGGCAGGGATGGTCCCAGTATGTCAATTGATGATTCTGACATTGATTCACATGTCCACACTGACTCTCTGCCACACACTAGGTGTGCTAGTCAACCTAGTTACCTGTGTCCTGTACGCGTGAATATTAAAGGCAACCAACTTGTGTTCGGCTTTTCTCTGATTGGCCGCGCCCCCCCGCCCCCACGCGCAGACAAGCGCAGCCGTCTCACGTCCCAAATGAAATCCAAAGAGCAAGCGCGGCAGCGCGGCAGCGTGGGCAACCAACTTGGGCTGCTGTTCCAACGCACTTGTGTTGGGCTGCGGTAGCAGTGGAGCCTGCTGACTGATTATTATGTTTCGCGTTTTTAACAACCAACGGTAGATTCACTCGTCACTGTACATGTATAAACACTGTTAGGACTATCTGACTCTTACTAATAAACACTGTGTTACTGTTAGGACTATAAACACTGTTAGGACTATCTGACTCTTAATAATAAACACTGTTACAGTGTTAGGACTATCTCGAGTCACGCGTCACTACTGTAACTAGAAACGCCATTACCTGCTACGCTGTATGCAAGCAGAGGTACAGTAAGCGCACATGTACAGTAAGGTACAGTAGGTTACAGGTTACATATTCCATTGATTAACGCCATTACCTGCTGTGCTGTATGCAAGCAGAGGTACAGTAAGTTACAGTAGGTGTAGGTTACATGTTTCATTGATTAACGCCATTACCTGCTGTGCTGTAGGCAAGCAGAGGTACAGTAAGTTACAGTAGGTGTAGGTTACATGTTTCATTGATTAACGCCATTACCTGCTGTGCTGTAGGCAAGCAGAGGTAAAGTAAGGTACAGTAGGTTACAGGTTACATTATGTCCTGATGAATGTCCTGATGAATTGAAAATGGGGGACCCTGATGTAAACAAGACGAAAGTCTTTCTCTGGTCTGCATCCCCTTAACAATTGTGTGTATTGAGCTGTACTGTATTGTACCCATTCTACAATCTGTTAATAAAGTTATCAATCAATCAAACATGTTCCATTGATTAACGCCATTACCTGCTGTGCTGTAGGCAAGCAGAGGTACAGTAAGTTACAGTAGGTGTAGGTTACATGTTCCATTGATTAACGCCATTACCTGCTGTGCTGTAGGCAAGTAGAGGTACAGTAAGGTACAGTAGGTGTAGGTTACATGTTTCATTGATTAACGCCATTACCTGCTGTGCTGTAGGCAAGCAGAGGTACAGTAAGTTACAGTAGGTGTAGGTTACATGTTTCATTGATTAACGCCATTACCTGCTGTGCTGTAGGCAAGTAGAGGTACAGTAAGGTACAGTAGGTTACAGGTTACATGTTCCATTGATTAACGCCATTACCTGCTGTGCTGTAGGCAAGTAGAGGTACAGTAAGGTACAGTAGGTGTAGGTTACATGTTTCATTGCCATTACCTGCTGTGCTGTAGGCAAGCAGAGGTACAGTAAGGTACAGTAGGTGTAGGTTACATGTTTCATTGATTAACGCCATTACCTGCTGTGCTGTAGGCAAGCAGAGGTACAGTAAGGTACAGTAGGTTATCAATGACTTCGCGACAGCCATATTAGACACATAGCCATAATTTAAGATATAGTTTATGCATTCGCAAATATGAGAGCTCTGTCATTGAAGTGGGTGGTGGCAGCTTACTAACAGTAGCGATTTCTATTGTTTTGTCATGACCAAACATAATCCCAACATAGATAGGAGGTGTACTGTATGTCAAATGTCGGTCATGTGGTGGAAGAGTTTAGCACAGTCGCACAACAGAACACCAGTGTTTCTAGTAGATATGTTTATACATATATATATACATACATATATATAGTAGTTACATAATCCACACAGACAATAACAGTACATAATCCACACTGACAATAACAGTACAGTTACACACACCACGTGATGACACAGGGCCACAGTGGCTCAGGAGTTAGAGCAGTCGTCTGGGGGAAGGTAATGGGAAGGTTCCCGATTAGATTCCAGCTCCGTGAGCAAAGACACTTAAACATACATCAGAGGGAGGAAATTCTATGTTAAACTAGGAGATCACATGTCTGATATATACAACAACAACTATGGAGTTGCACAAGGGAGTTGCTTAAGTCCTTTACTCTTCTCCCTTTACATGTTACCGCTGGGTGATATCATCAGAGAACATAATGTAGATTTCCATAGCTATGCGGATGATACACAACTGTACATATCTGCTGAACCAAATGATACAGCGATTAGCTCCATTACAGACTGCTTACTGGCAATAAATAAATGGATGAGTAAGAACTTCCTGAAACTAAACGAGAACAAAACTGAAATTCTAATTATCGGCTATGCGGATGATACACAACTGTACATATCTGCTGAACCAAATGATACAGCGATTAGCTCCATTACAGACTGCTTACTGGCAATAAATAAATGGATGAGTAAGAACTTCCTGAAACTAAACGAGAACAAAACTGAAATTCTAATTATCGGCTATGCGGATGATACACAACTGTACATATCTGCTGAACCAAATGATACAGCGATTAGCTCCATTACAGACTGCTTACTGGCAATAAATAAATGGATGAGTAAGAACTTCCTGAAACTAAACGAGAACAAAACTGAAATTCTAATTATCGGCTATGCGGATGATACACAACTGTACATATCTGCTGAACCAAATGATACAGCGATTAGCTCCATTACAGACTGCTTACTGGCAATAAATAAATGGATGAGTAAGAACTTCCTGAAACTAAACGAGAACAAAACTGAAATTCTAATTATCGGCTCCAAAACTAAAAAAGAAACATTAATAAAGAACCTGGGGGGACTAACCCCTTGGATCAAATCTGAGGTCACTAGTCTTGGGGTTATCATAGATTCAGAACTGAACTTCAATTCTCATATTCTCAATGCTTTTTTGCCCCACTAATGTTCAAAGCCACAGACGCGCTCAGGTTGTGTTGCTTCGCACGTTTCTTCGCAGGTTGCCCAGCTTCAACTCGCCTCCGCGAGCCGGCTGGCAACTTCCTGCGTGCCACTGCAGTTGGCTGGCAGCCAATGATCGGGCCCTGACGTCTTGCAGCTCGTCGTAATATGGCAGCCCTCCTCATCGGCAGGCTCCCGGACTTGGCGAATGTGTGGAGGGCTGACTCCAATGCAGAAGGGTTTCTCCTCACCAGCAGATACTGTTTTATCATGGCCTTGAATCCAGAAGTGTGGAGAGGGTCCCGTCTGCGTCGCCTCATATCTGAGATCATCTCCTCGAAATCAGATTCGTCATCATCTGAATGTGTGACAATAAGAAGGGAATAGGTTTATTTTGAATGTGTATGCTGGTATTGTACATGCATTATAGTATAGGTAATAATTACCATTATAATTACACTGTCACAAACAGACGCGTTCATAACTCACCTGGTTCTTCCATGGGCCTACTGCTTGACCCAGGGGTGGCTTCTGTTGACACAAAGACACGCGCATATCAACGCCAGTATCTCACATCTTATGGTGTGTGTGTGTGTGTGTGTGTGTGTGTGTGTGTGTGTGTGTGTGTGTGTGTGTGTGTGTGTGAGAGAGAGAGAGAAAGTGACACTGTCACAAACAGATGCGTTCATAACTCACCTGGTTCTTCCATGGGCCTACTGCTTGACCCAGGGGTGGCTTCTGTTGACACAAAGACACGCGCATATCAACGCCAGTATCTCACATCTTATGGTGTGTGTGTGTGTGTGTGTGTGTGTGTGTGTGTGTGTGTGTGTGTGTGTGTGTGTGAGAGAGAGAGAGAGAAAGTGACACTGTCACAAACAGATGCGTTCATAACTCACCTGGTTCTTCCATGGGCCTACTGCTTGACCCAGGGGTGGCTTCTGTTGACACAAAGACACGCGCATATCAACGCCAGTATCTCACATCTTATGGTGTGTGTGTGTGTGTGTGTGTGTGTGTGTGTGTGTGTGTGTGTGTGTGTGTGTGTGTGTGTGTGTGAGAGAGAGAGAGAAAGTGACACTGTCACAAACGGATGCGTTCATACACCTACTGTACCTTACTGTACCTCTGCTTGCCTACAGCACAGCAGGTAATGGCGTTAATCAATGAAACATGTAACCTACACCTACTGTACCTTACTGTACCTCTGCTTGCCTACAGCACAGCAGGTAATGGCGTTAATCAATGAAACATGTAACCTACACCTACTGTACCTTACTGTACCTCTGCTTGCATACAGCACAGCAGGTAATGGCGTTAGAATGGGTACAGTACAGTACATCTCAATACAGCTGTTAAGGGGATGCAGACCAGAGAAAGACTTTCGTCTTGTTTACATCAGGGTCCCCCATTTAACCTACCTACTGTAACTTACTGTACCTCTGCTTGCATACAGCACAGCAGGTAATGGCGTTAATCAATGGAATATGTAACCTGTGGAATATGTAACCTGTAACCTACTGTACCTTACTGTACATGTGCGCTTACTGTACCTCTGCTTGCATACAGCGTAGCAGGTAATGACGTTAATCAATGGAGGTTTCAGGTTACCTCTGTGCTACGGCGGCGTTCCTACAGCACAGCAGGTAATGGAATGAAACATGTAACCTACACCTACTGTACCTTGTTACTGTACCTCTGCACAGCAGGTAGCGGCGTTAATCAATGGAACATGGAACCACATGGAACCGCGCGTGGCTTACCTCTGTGCTGCTGCGTTGTGCAAAGCCGACGGCGGCGTGGCCGTGGGCGAATTGCTCTGAATGTTGGCGGCAGGGTCCATCGCGAAATAGGTAGGAAATAGTTAGTTTAGTTATAGTTATGATATGATTAACTCTCAAACGCACAAGTGATTAACCAACAACCTCTCTCTCAACGCAACCTCTCAAACCAACAACCTCTCAACGCAACCACACTCTCAAACACACAAGGACCTCCTCCTCTCAAGAGCACCTGGGGGAGCTTCATGCGCATGCGCGCACTCTGCCGCGACTGCCGCCGCATCTCGCCGCATCTCTCTTGTCTCTCTTGCCGCAATGCCGCGTGCTAGTGGATTGATTGATTGGCCGTGTGGCCAATCAGAGAAACGCTGAACGAAAAGCTGAACACAAGTTGGTTGCCTTTAATATTCACGCGTCCTGTACAGCAGGAGCCGCCTTCACGACCTGGTCTGATGAGTGGCAACCATTTTGATCAGGACAATGTTATTTTGTGTGACGCCATTTTGGATGGTATTCCAGACGCTTTTGTGACTGATTTATTGCCATGTTCCAGGGACGGTGGGGCTGTACCTGAGGCGGTGCATCCTACTCTGGATGTTCACGGTTTGCAGTATCCTGAACTGCCAGTGCCAGGTGGGATGGATATGGGCGCTGTGGTGGTATCAGAGATCTATGGTTTTTGTTTTTCTGTGTTCTGTGTTGAGCGCAGTGAGCTTAGCTCTCATAGTGATTTTGGTTTACAGTCTCTTTTTGACAGGTCGGTATCGGTGGAGAGGCCTGTTGAAATGGAGCTCATATGTGATAAAGTCTTGGTTTGTCGATGGGGTCCTAAGCCTTACGCCTCAGTGGAGGAGGAGCCTGCCCCACTCCAGTCATATACCGCAGTGGAGGAACCTTTTGTGAGGTCTAGTTTGCCCGAGAGTCGGGACAGGGTTGTTTTTTGTTTTACACAGCATTGGCGAATGTTCCACAGTGGGGAGCATGCGGCAAGGTTGATGGTCGTGTTCGACAGGGGCCGGCCCGTTATTGCTGTTGTGGTAGTGGCCCTGACAATTAATGGGTCACAATATTTTTTGTTTACGGGTTTGATGTGTAGTGGTTGCCTCTTGGGTCACTGTGCAGGCAGGTGAGGGCTGCTAATTAGCTTATTGCTGCTGATTGGATACCTGCCTGGCAGGTTAAAGCCACTTCCTCAATGCACACATGCAGGCTGACTGTTGCTAGAAGAGTTTGTGGAAACAGAGTCTTTTCACATTCCACCATTCTTTGATCGTTAGTTTGTGCTATTATTCATAGTTAGAGTATTCTTTTGGTTTAAACACAGGCATTGGGGTCTGTTTGCACTTATGTTGCGTCCCTTTGAGCCAGGGTCGTAACAAACGATAATAATTCGCGATAAAAAGCCACATAAGGTAACGTTTTTGACAAATATTGAAACGCAGTTAGTTTCTCCTCCCTATTGTTAGCATGTAGGAACAATTAGATCTGAAATTAGTTTCAAAATGGTTGCACTGTGAGGAAAATATAAAAACTACAGTAAATTACAGTTAAATTATGTTATTATGCACGCCTGGTGATACTAAATCCAAATTGAACTCGGGCATTTGAAAGATACTATATATATATATATATATATATATATATATATATATATATATATATATATATATATATATATATATATATATATATATATATATATAATGTGTGCGAATTGGCTATAATAAGGTAATGTATTAGCATATATTCTATATTCTATAATAATATTTCAAATTGCATTGGTCCGGATGGGAGAATTCAGTACTGTATCTACAGAACCTTCGGTTTTATCATCTTCCCTTTATTAATTTCCTTCGATTTTTTTGTACACATGATCTCAAGAGGGTACTGAACGAGGTCATTGGCAGTTTTTTAAGTTTGGTCATTAATATCATGGTGTTATTCACTGTCAAATATGCAAAGAAAAATCATAATTCATAGTTTCCTTTGTTTCATCACAATTTAAGCAAGCCTAGTAATATACACAATATTTCTGACACTGTGAATACATTCCCTGAGGTCCATAGATGTACCTAGATACCAAGAATATGCAAATAGCCCTTGTAGAAGTGGAGCAATATTCCATTTAATAATAATAATAATAATAATGACTTGGATTTATATATCGCTCTTCATGACACCCAGAGCGTTTCACAGAGTCCATTATTCGTTCATACACAGTCATACCGGTGGTGGTAAGCTACAATTGCAGCCAGAGCTGCCCTGAGGCAGACTCACGGAAGCGTGGCGAATAATCATCGCCTACGGCCCCTCCGACCACCACCAACATTCATTCACATGCATACAAATTCATACGAGGCAAGTAGGTTAAGTGTCTTGCCCAAGGAAACAACGGCGATGGGATGGACATGGGCTTGAGCGGGATTCGAACCACGAACCCTTCGATCGTTGGACGACCCGCTCTACCCCTGAGCCACGCCGCCTAGGTATACATTTTATGCGGATTTTCACCTGGGGTGGAACAGGTTAAAGCTTGAGATTCTCCCCTCTGTTGCAGAGTTTAAAACCTTGATCTCCAACCTTTGTCAATCAAGTTGTACATGTTTTTTAATTGATTGTTATCCTTACTTGTTGTATTGTTGTGATTTTATATGCGGTGTGATTTTATATGCCTTTTTTTCTATTTGCTTAACTCTGTATGTTTCGCTTAGCTCTGTGTGTACAGTACACTCGACGTGACGTGTAAATGAGGGAAACCTCCGTTGCCTTTCCAGTTTAAATAAAGGTTTGAAATTAAATAAAAACACGGTCAGTAGCAGGAACAGATCCTGCTCGGCTGGGCCATTGTTTTCCTATGGGGAGAGGGCGGGGCAACATATTTCATCTCGGACCGCGTTTGTGCCCTTGACCACTAGTGAGATTACCAAGTGACCAAGTGAGAGCCAGCACTCTTTGGGGGCGACAGTGGCTCAGGAGGTAGAGCAGTCGTCTGGCAATCCAGAGGTTCCCGGTTCGATTCCCACTCCTCCCGGGCAGTGTGTCGATGTGTCCTTGAGCAAGACACTTAACCCCTAACTGCTCCCGATGAGCAGGTTGGCACCTTGCATGTGAGTGAACGGGTAATATGTGAGGAACAAATTGTAAAGTGCTTTGGATAAAAGCGCTATATAAAAAAGCAGCCATTTACCATTTACCGTCTTAAAACCCCTCTGGGTTTGAGCGTTCACAGCACAGCACACAGTCGTACCAAATAGCGGAGGGTGTTGTTGCACGACCCACTTTCTTCCATTTCAAACCTTTATTTAGACTCAAGGGCCGCATAGGGTGACCCCTGTTTACACTGATGTCAATTATGCAAATTCAAGATATTTTATACGGAGGTTCCGTCACTTTCTTGGTCCTGCCTCTCTCTATCTCCAATCAGTGTCTGAACCGAGCCACCCTAACCCACCGTACAGCCAACCCCCCCGGCTGTAGTTTCAAGTTTTGTTTTATTTGTCACATATAAGGTACATTACAGTGAAATGCTTGGTTCTGTATGAGCCCCCTGTGAATGTGCTTCATACAGTAAAATATACAATATACAAACTAAAGTATAACCTAAAATACAAAATTAAGTACAAAATGCAAACAATGAGGTACAAAATGTTTAGTTTTTCAAAATGCTAATGCTGAATGTTAAATTCTAAGTGCTGAATGCTGAATGCTGAGTGCTAAGTGCTGAATGCTAAGTGTTAAGTGCTTAATGCTAAGTGCTGAATGCTAAGTGCTAAGTGCTAAGTGCTGAATGCTAAGTTCTAAGTGCTAAGTGCTGAATGCTAAATGTTACTACCTGTACCTGTACTTCTGGCTGCTCATCGCGCACACTGTCTCCACGCTGTCTCCTTCAAACACCCCGGTGTAACAGGTAAGTATATACTCTGCAGGCACGTCATTATTATTTTTTTTTTCGTTGGTCTTTTTCCCCCTCCATTTTTCCTCCGATTTTCTCCCATCCCAATGTTAGTCGTATGCCAATTCCCAGTCCCTTCCTGGTCGCTGCGCACTTACCCCCCACAGTCAGATCATCTGGGAGAGTGGAGGCTACCCCGTGCTTCCTCCGACACACGTCCAGCCAATCACCGCTTCTTTTCACCTGGCAGCGCGGATTCTCACTGAGAGGGCGTAGCGTGTGGGAGGACCACACTATCCCCCTCACGTCCAATCCGCGCTGAGCAGGCGCCCCGACCGAACTGTAGGAGTCGCTGTTTACAACGACCCGGACCCACCCCGCCAGCTTCTCCCACCCTCTGATACAGCCAATTGTATTAGTGTGAACGGCCAGCCAAGCTGGTGACAACCCCGGAGCTGTGAGCTGGATTCGAACAGGCAAATCCAGCTCAGCTCCGGGGCTGGTGACGAACGCAATCTCCGCTCGGCCACCTAACCGCCTTTGCAGGCACGTCATTCTAAGTATTCTCTACGTTCTCCTAGATGGCCCACATACATGGCCTAATTATACTCTCCTCCGTTCCTATTCTCTCCATAACCTTCGCTCCACAGGTTGTATCCACGGAGATCAGAACAGGTAGTTATATTCTCATCCTAAATGCCAACATATATATATATATTATATATTCTAAGTATTCTCTGCATTCTCCACCACATACATGGCCTAATTATACTCTCCTTCACTTCCTATGCTCTCCATAACCTTGCGTCCCGAGGGTACACTAAGCACAGGTAGGTGTATTCATACATATATACTCATCGTAAATGCCAGCATGTCATTCCAAGTCTTCTCTGCGTTCTCCATCTACCCATCTACACCGCCTAATTATACTCTCCTTGTCACTATCCTAGATCTGGCTTGTACCATCGCTTGCAAACCATGCTAGTAAGGCCCACATTCCTGCAGGATAGCTCCGTGGCCTCAGAGAGGGGTCAGGGACAGGCCCGGACTGGCCATCGGGAGCACCGGGAGTTTTCCCGGTGGCCTGGCCTGCACAGATAAAAAAAAAAAATTATAATATTTTTTTATTATAATAATTTTTTTTTTTTTGCCAGGCCATTGTTTCTAGTTGAGGCGGCGGCGCAGCGCGATAGTTAGATAACCAGGTGGGTGGGGAACAACCAGGATTTCAATGTCTGCGACAGAGTTGGACTCTCTCCCTCACGCGGATCACACACACACAATGGAGCCGTGCTGCCGCTTGTGATTGGTGGAGGCGGGACCAGGCGATACAACTGATTGACAGTGGAGGCGGCGAATGGAATGGCAGATGGCACTCAGATGCAGAATAACAGCCAGGCAATGAGCCAGGTAGTGAGGGACTCGGGAGAGATACAGTAGTGCGAAAGTAAATTAACGTTGATGTGAAGATGGACAGTGGAAGAAAGAGAAAGGGTGGAGGAGAGAGGGATAAAACAAAGAAAAAGAAAGGCCCTTACAGGAGAGAGTGGTTAACTGTAGTATAGTAAATAGAAAAATATGTTGTGCTCTTGCTTTTTTCTTTTTGAAGGTGGAGAGAGTAGCATTGCTAGTGCCACAACAGTTTTATTTGAGGTTCATAACAGTACATTGTACTAAGCAATTGTTGGCTCATTAGTTTGTGATTCACATGCACTAAAATTCACCAGAATGCAGGAAATTAAGTCTTTGTAACAAAAAAATTCCTGGTGGGGGACCCCCAGACCCCCCGCTTAAAAAGTGGCCTGATTGGGGCTGATTTCGCGCTATATCTCCCGGTATGAATGATTTCCCCAGTCCGGCCCTGGTCAGGGAAGAACCTTCCCCATGGATTCCCTGTCGTCCCGGGATACCTGGTTTTTCACGTCCCCCTGGAACGGAGTTTACATGACTAAATGTACATGTACTGTATTGTAAATGTATGCACTAATGATTTGGACACATTTGGACTAGATACCTGTGCACTGTACCTTGCGGTAAGCAGAATGCAGAATGAACGAGTATTTTTAACCAACAAAGATAGCCTCTATTCATACACATGTTGCTGTGTACCCAGTAGCGCCCACAAGCCAATGGAGTGCATTCATTAACCCTCATTTTCAGCACAGGTCGAATTTTCAGCTAACAATACAATAGCTAATTGTGAAACATTAATCACAATTATGGTTCACAGTGGGTCGGGAGGTAGAGCAGTCGTCTGGCAATCCGTGTGTGAATGGGTGAGTGAATGGGTCAAATGTGAGTAACAAATTGTAAAGCGCTTATGGATAAGGGCAGCCATTTACCATTTAGAAATGTCACATTATCAAAACAAATGAATGCAGACAATGGTGTCCATATGCAGAATGTAGGATATGCAAAATATTCAATCATCTGGCAAATGAACGCCTTGTTATTGTTGTTATCATCATTCTCCACCTGGCGCCATCAGCCGAGAGCACTTTATCCTCGCTGTCCCTGCTGCGTCTATAGTAATCCCAGCCGAAGAGTGCGTCGCGTTTCTCTGATTGGCCATGACGCCCATGTGACCGCGGCAGCGCGAGAGAGCGGCAGTGCGGAAATAGGCTGCATCCTCCACGTCAAGAAAGACGGACAGGCATTCTCTGTGACAAACCCTAACCTTAACCAACTCCGAAAGAATGCCTAACCTTAACCCTAACCTTAACTTAACCCTAACCTTAACCAACTCCGAAAGAATGCCTAACCTTAACCCTAACCTTAACTTAACCCTAACCTTAACCAACTCCGAAAGAATGCCTAACCTTAACCCTAACCTTAACCAACTCCGAAAGAATGCCTAACCTTAACCCTAACCTTAACTTAACCCTAACCTTAACCAACTCCAAAATAATGCCTAACCTTAACCCTAACCTTAACTTAACCTTAACCTTAACCAACTCCGAAAGAATGCCTAAACTTATCCAGCGAAAGAATGCACGTTTATAGCGAGAGATGATAAACGTAAAAAAGAAGAAGAAAAAAATTGAAGTGATTCGAACTTGTGACCAACCGCACCGCAGACTCCACAGCACGGCGGCGTACCAGTTGAGCTAAGCGTCGATGGAACAACAGCGGGGATTACGGCTACATAATGCCGCAAGCTCTGCCGCTCCGCTCTGCCGCAGCCGCGCTGCCGCGGGGCATGTCGCAGCCAATCAGGGAAAACGCAGAAGCACTCGGCAGCACTCTTAATCTTAATCGGCTGGGATTAAAGAATAGGCGTCCCTGCTTACATTTCCTCTGAAGTAGCCTAATTTTCCCGAATTAACACAGAAAATCTGGTTTTCGGGCCCCTGGTTCACTGGGATCACAGGGTGGAACGGCTGCAGATAGCGGCATAATGTGGAAGAGGGGCCAGACGTCCACAGATTAGAGGACACTACAGTCTCTAATAGCCTTAACCATGTAGAAGGCTTTAGGTGTGTCTGGGTATATACTGTAGACTTTAGGTGTGTCTGGGTATATACTGAAGGCTTTAGGTGTGTCTGGGTATATACTGAAGACTTTAGGTGTGTCTGGGTATATACTGTAGACTTTAGGTGTGTCTGGGTATATACTGTAGACTTTAGGTGTGTCTGGGTATATACTGAAGACTTTAGGTGTGTGGGTATATACTGTAGACTTTAGGTGTGTCTGGGTATATACTGTAGACTTTAGGTGTGTCTGGGTATATACTGTAGACTTTAGGTGTGTCTGGGTATATACTGAAGACTTTAGGTGTGTCTGGGTATATACTGAGGAAGACTTTAGGTGTCTAGTTTATTTGCGTTTTTTTTTCGTTAGTTTTTTTGCGTTTTCGTTTTAGTTCGTAATTTTTTTTGCATTCATATTTTGCATACTTTTTTTGCATACTTTTTTTGCTTTGTCGTTTTAGTTCGTTAATTATTTTGCGTTCTTTTTCGCATAAAATTTTTTCGTTCGTTTTTCTTGCGTTTTCGTTTTAGTTCGTACATTTTTTTGCATTCTTTTTTTGCGTTCTTTTTATTTTTCGTTTTTTTGCGTTTTCGTTTTAGTTCGTTCATTTTTTTGCGTTCTTTTTTTGCGTTCGTTTTTTTCCGTTCTTTTTTTTGCGTTCGTTTTCGTTTTAGTTTGTTAATTTTTTGCATTATTTTTTTTGCTTTTTCCTTTTAATTCCTTAATTTTTTGCGTTAGTTTTTTTGCGTTTTCGTTTTAGTTCGTACATTTTTTTGCATTCTTTTTTTGCGTTCTTTTTTTGCATTCTTTTTTTGCATTCCTTTTTTTGCTTTTTCGTTTTAGTTCGTACATTTTTTTGCATTCTTTTTTTGCGTTCTTTTTTTTCGTTCGTTTTTTTGTGTTTTCGTTTTAGTTCGTAAATTTTTTTGCGTTCTTTTTTTTTGTTCGTTTTTTAGCATTTTCGTTTTAGTTCGTACATTTTTTTGCGTTCTTTTTTTTTTCTTTCTTTTTTTTTTCTTTTTTTTGCGTTCATTTTCGTTTTAGTTCGTTAATTTTTTGCATTCTTTTTTTTGCATTTTCCTTTTAATTCACAAATTTTTTGCGTTAGATTTTTTGCGTTTTCGTTTTAGTGCGTTCATTTCTTTGCATTCTTTTTTTGCATTCTTTTTTTTGCTTTTTCGTTTTAGTGCGTTAATTTTTTTGCATTCTTTTTTTGCGTTCTTTTTTTTTTTTGTGTTTTTGCGTTTTCGTTTTAGTTCGTACATTTTTTTGCGTTCTTTTTTGCGTACTTTTTTGTGTTTTTGCGTTTTCGTGTTAGTTTAATTCTTAAATTTGTGCGTTATTTTTTTTGCGTTTTCGTTTTAGTTCGTTAATTTTTTTGCATTCTTTTTTTGCGTTTTTTTTAAATTTTTTGTGTTTTTGCGTTTTCGTTTTAGTTCGTACATTTTTTTGCGTTCTTTTTTGCGTTCCTTTTTTTGTTCGTTTTTTTGCGTTTTCGTTTTAGTTTGTTAATTTTTTTGCATTCGTTTTTTTTCTTTCTTTTTTTTTCTTTCTTTTTTTGCGTTCGTTTTCGTTTTAGTTCGTTAATTTTTTACATTCTTTTTTTATGTTTTTGTTTTAATTCGTTAATTTTTTGCGTTAGTTTTTTTGCGTTTTCGTTTTAGTTCGTTAATTTTTTTGCATTCTTTTTTTGCGTTCTTTTTTTTTTGTTCGTGTTTTTGCGTTTTCGTTTTAGTTCGTACATTTTTTTGCGTTCTTTTTTGCGTTCTTTTTTTTGTTCGTTTTTTTGCGTTTTCGTTTTAGTTTGTTCATTTTTTGCGTTCGTTTTTTTTCTTTCTTTTTTTTGCGTTCATTTTCGTTTTAGTTCGTTAATTTTTTACATTCTTTTTTTGCGTTTTGGTTTTAATTCGTTAATTTTTGCGTTCTTTTTTGCGTTCTTTTTTTTGTTCGTTTTTTTGCGTTTTCGTTTTAGTTTGTTCATTTTTTTGCGTTCGTTTTTTTTCTTTCTTTTTTTTTCTTTCTTTTTTTTGCGTTCGTTTTTTGTTTAAGTTCGTTAATTTTTTACATTCTTTTTTTGCGTTTTCGTTTTAATTCTTAAATTTCTTGCGTTATTTTTTTTGCGTTTTCGTTTTAGTTCGTTAATTTTTTTGCATTCTTTTTTTGCGTTTTCTTTTTTTTTTTGTGTGTTTTTGCGTTTTCGTTTTAGTTCGTACATTTTTTTGCGTTCTTTTTTGCGTTCTTTTTTTTGTTCGTTTTTTTGCGTTTTCGTTTTAGTTTGCTAATTTTTTTGCATTCGTTTTTTTTCTTTCTTTTTTTTTCTTTCTTTTTTTGCGTTCGTTTTTTTCGTTTTCGTTTTAGTTTGTTCATTTTTTTGCGTTCGTTTTTTTTCTTTCTTTTTTTTGCGTTCATTTTCGTTTTAGTTCGTTAATTTTTTACATTCTTTTTTTGCGTTTTGGTTTTAATTCGTTAATTTTTTGCGTTAGTTTTTTTGCGTTTTCGTTTTAGTTCGTTAATTTTTTTGAGCGCTCAAAGCATCATCACAGACACAGAGGAGGAGGAGACTGAAGACTTTAGGTGTGTCTGGGTATATACTGTAGACTTTAGGTGTGTCTGGGTATATACTGAAGACTTTAGGTGTGTCTGGGTATATACTGTAGACTTTAGGTGTGTCTGGGTACATACTGTAGACTTTAGGTGTGTCTGGGTATATACTGAAGAAGACTTTAGGTGTGTCTGGGTATATACTGAAGACTTTAGCTGTGTCTGGGTATATACTGTAGACTTTAGGTGTGTCTGGGTATATACTGTAGACTTTAGGTGTGTCTGGGTATATACTGTAGACTTTAGGTGTGTCTGGGTATATACTGTAGACTTTAGGTGTGTCTGGGTATATACTGTAGACTTTAGGTGTGTCTGGGTATATACTGTAGGCTTTAGGTGTGTCTGGGTATATACTGTAGACTTTAGGTGTGTCTGGGTATATACTGAAGACTTTAGTTGTGTCTGGGTATATACTGAAGAAGACTTTAGGTGTGTCTGGGTATATACTGAAGAAGACTTTAGGTGTGTCTGGGTATATACTGTAGACTTTAGGTGTGTCTGGGTATATACTGTAGACTTTAGGTGTGTCTGGGTATATACTGTAGACTTTAGGTGTGTCTGGGTATATACTGAAGAAGACTTTAGGTGTGTCTGGGTATATACTGTAGACTTTAGGTGTGTCTGGGTATATACTGTAGACTTTAGGTGTGTCTGGGTATATACTGTAGACTTTAGGTGTGTCTGGGTATATACTGTAGACTTTAGGTGTGTCTGGGTATATACTGTAGACTTTAGGTGTGTCTGGGTATATACTGAAGGCTTTAGGTGTGTCTGGGTATATACTGAAGGAGACTTTAGGTGTGTCTGGGTATATACTGAAGGAGACTTTAGGTGTGTCTGGGTATATACTGTAGACTTTAGGTGTGTCTGGGTATATACTGTAGACTTTAGGTGTGTCTGGGTATATACTGAAGGAGACTTTAGGTGTGTCTGGGTATATACTGAAGGAGACTTTAGGTGTGTCTGGGTATATACTGTAGACTTTAGGTGTGTCTGGGTATATACTGTAGACTGTAGGTGTGTCTGGGTATATACTGTAGACTTTAGGTGTGTCTGGGTATATACTGTAGACTTTAGGTGTGTCTGGGTATATACTGTAGACTTTAGGTGTGTCTGGGTATATACTGTAGACTTTAGGTGTGTCTGGGTATATACTGTAGACTTTAGGTGTGTCTGGGTATATACTGAAGAAGGCTTTAGGTGTGTCTGGGTATATACTGAAGAAGGCTTTAGGTGTGTCTGGCTATATACTGTAGACTTTAGGTGTGTCTGGGTATATACTGTAGACTTTAGGTGTGTCTGGGTATATACTGTAGACTTTAGGTGTGTCTGGGTATATACTGTAGACTTTAGGTGTGTCTGGGTATATACTGAAGACTATAGGTGTGTCTGGGTATATACTGTAGACTTTAGGTGTGTCTGGGTATATACTGTAGACTTTAGGTGTGTCTGGGTATATACTGTAGACTTTAGGTGTGTCTGGGTATATACTGTAGACTTTAGGTGTGTCTGGGTATATACTGTAGACTTTAGGTGTGTCTGGGTATATACTGTAGACTTTAGGTGTGTCTGGGTATATACTGTAGACTTTAGGTGTGTCTGGGTATATACTGAAGACTTTAGGTGTGTCTGGGTATATACTGTAGACTTTAGGTGTGTCTGGGTATATACTGTAGACTTTAGGTGTGTCTGGGTATATACTGAAGAAGGCTTTAGGTGTGTCTGGGTATATACTGTAGACTTTAGGTGTGTCTGGGTATATACTGAAGAAGGCTTTAGGTGTGTCTGGGTATATACTGTAGACTTTAGGTGTGTCTGGGTATATACTGTAGACTTTAGGTGTGTCTGGGTATATACTGTAGACTTTAGGTGTGTCTGGGTGTCTCTACTGAGGAAGGCTTTCTGTGTCTTACTGAGTTTGGAGTTTTCCTAGACTAGATGTCATAGACTAACATGTTGCCGACCCTACTGGCTTTGTTTACATAGGGATTTCTTAAATTGAATAATATAATTTTTACTCTAAAAATTTTTTTGTGTGGAATGACAGCAATGTGACAGCATAAGGAAAACTCACAAGTTTTCTTTTTGTTTTACATTCATATTTATTATAATTTATTACAGTAATCAGACTTTATTTAAAGTATTTAAAGTTATGATTATTATTAAGTTACAATGCTGAGAAAGTTCTAAAACGCGTATCAACTCAAACTCTTCAAGAGCATATTATATAAATAGTATGCCCACAAATAAATTCTGGATTGTAGCTCTAAGGGTCGTAAATTGCGTGGAATGAATTCCAAACTCCATTTGTACGTCACAGGACATGCCCTTTAAGGAACCACGTCTCTAAGACTTATGTCAGCTACTTATAGTCCCCTCCATACTCATAGCCAAGGTACCTGGGCTTGGGCTATGACCTCTGCCAGTGGGTCTTGGACTTCCTGACTGGCAGACCCCAGGTGGTGAGAGCAGGCAACTGCACCTCCTCATCCATCACCCTCAACATAGGGGCCCCCCAGGGCTGTGTTCTGAGTCCCCTCCTCTACTCCCTGTACACACACGACTGTGTGGCTCAGCGGAGTAGCAATACAATCGTCAAATTTGCTGACGACACAGTGGTGGTGGGCCTGATCTCTGCCAACGACGAGAGGGCCTACCTGGAAGAGGTCAAGGTCCTGGCGGGATGGTGCCAGGAAAACAGCCTCTCCCTGAACATCAGCAAAACAAAGGAGATGATTGTGGACTTCAGGAGGTCGGGGGTCAAGGACTACAGCCCCCTCAGCATCGACGGGGCACCGGTTGAGAGAGTCAACAGCTTTAAGTACCTCGGAGCCTACATATCCGAGGACTTGACATGGACCACACACATTAACAGTGTTGTGAAGAAGGCATGACAACGCCTCTACTTCCTCAGGCGCCTAAGGAAGTTCCAAGTCAGCCAGAAGATCCTTAAGAACTTCTACTCATGTACAATAGAGAGCATCTTGACCGGCAACATCACCTCCTGGTTTGGGAATAGCACTGCACAAGACCAAAGCAGACTACAAAGAGTGACACGTTCAGCCGAACGCACAATTGGAGGGGGGCTCCCCACCCTCCAGAACATTTACTACAAGCGTTGCAAGGGCAAGGCTAAGAGAATCATTAAAGACTCCAGTCACCCGAACAACTGCCTCTTTGAACTGCTGCGGTCAGGCAAGCGATACAGGAGTCTCAAGGCGAGCACAGAAAGACTCAGAAGAAGCTTCTATCCCCAGGCCATCAGGCTGCTAAACGAACAATGAATGAACACTACACAACAACAACCACCAAACGCACATAGCACACACATCCACACGCACACACTCACTTTAAACAAACACACTGTAGCACCCACTCCACACACTTATAGCACACACCCACTTTAAACAAACACACTGTAGCACCCACTCCCCACACTTTATATTTATGGATGAAGGATTGCACTACAACTCGTACACCTTACTGTAAATTGTACCTAAAATTGTACCTCATCCCATTTCTGCTTTGCACTAGATAGTACTGTACATTAGTACACTGCATAGTATTGTGTATTGTATATTATATGGTAACTCAGAACATTGTACATATGTCTATACCGAACACTGTGACCTCATTTTCTTCTTCTAAATTCATGCTATATTCATTGCTATATTATGTTATTATGTTATTTGATACTATCTTGTCTAGCACAGTCTCTGGAGCGTAACAGTAAGAAGCATTTTGTATGAAAGTATTCTGTACTTCTGTATGACAACTATTAAAGAACTTGAACTTGAACTTGAACTTGAACTATCTCTTATCACAGGGCATATGGCCAATATGGCACAGAGAGGCAAAGGACAGTCTTATCCCTCATTACTCCTGCGTTCCCATCATGCCCCTGGTCTTATCCCTCATTACTCCTGCGTTCCCATGCAGCCCCTGGGCGTTATCTGAAGACAATTAGGATTATTATTTTGTATTACTCCTGGCAAACTTTTCAAAGAGCATAGCTTTGGGATGTTGTACTACTGTATATTTGACAGTCACGTTACTACAGACGGATCGCATTATTGCCTTCCTTGGTTGGCTGCACCACACCGGGTCCCTGTTAAATCAAAAGGGCATTTCAGCCCCCAAAAATAAAAAATGTAAAACATATTTTCCCCTTTACCCCCAGAGTATTAATATCTATCCATCCAGATTGTTTAGTTTTGGAGGTATCTGCTGTAGAGATATCTGTCATCACTCCAATACCATGGAGTTGAGCAGCACTCCACACACGCTCAAAGCGTCCATCTTCCACAGAGTCAGATGCGAAGATTGATATACATTTAATCTCTAGATGCGTCAGCTTTGGAGTTGTTGGACGTTTCTTCACGTTTGACGGAGCTATGTCATTTTTGTTTATTTTAGACAGTTCTTATGGTTTTAAAGTACTTAAAATGTTTGAGTTATTTTAGGATTTCTGTTTTTTTTATACTTTTTTTAAGGATGGGTTCTTTTATCAAATTGTATATTGTTTTATGGTAATCAGTTTGTTCTTTTTTTTTAAAACAGTTTCAGTTTGTTTTAATCTTTTAAAACAGTTTCAGTAGTTCCTTTATATTTGTATTCTTATGCTTATATATGTTATATCAATGTTTGTTGTCTTGAGGACCACAAGTCCTCTGACTTTATTGTGTTTTTAATCATTGATGTTGTTTGCCTGAGATGCATATCTTTTTTTGTATAATGTCCTCTACAATTAAAATAATAAAATCAATCAATATGTACATCAATAAATCAATAAATCAATAAATCAATCAATAAATCAATCAATCAATCAATACATACATCAACCAATAAATCAATTAACAAATCAATCAATCAATAATGTAATAAATCAATAATGCAATACATCAATCAATAAATCAATCAATAAATCAATCAATAAATCAATCAATAAATCAATAAAATAATAAATCAATAAATCAATCAAAGGCTAGCTGCTAGCTAGCTTCCAGTCCTTGTGCTGAGCTAGGCTAGCATGGACCTGGACCTCTCTCTGGGGCTACTGGACACACAGAGATTAAACTGATATCAAACTTAATGTCTGAAGATATTGCAAATATGTATAGTTCCCAAAATGTTGGAGTGTTCCTTTAAATTCATTATTTCCTTCCCACCCACACGCCCAAGAGCAACAACATGTGCACACACGCAGTGCATTGGGTAAGCAATGTTCCTGGCTGCAAAAAGAACAGCTCACTGATTAATCAGCTCAAAATGTCATCTAATTCATTGCTTGTTGACAGTCGGCTATAATTCTGAACATCTTGTTTAGGCTTTGGCAATCTGAACATGTCAAACCATGGCCAAGTGGCAGGGAGTAGCTATTCCTCACAAGTGCCTAAATAACATTTCAGACTGCCAGATCCGTGCAGACTAAGGCACAACCCATTCTCCATAATATGACCCCCTTAAGAAAACCACACCCTGTATTGTTTCAAAACATTTTGACGGAGCAGAAAACACAAGAGAAACGTATTTGTGTGTATAATGAAATATATGTGGGTCATGGTACACATGTGGATTGTCTCCTGTGAGTTACTGTATGTTTATCAAAGTCTAATAAAACCTTCCATTCTACACCACCACCACCACCACTACCACCACAACCACCACCATCACCACCACCACCAACACCACCACCACCACCACCACCACCACCACCACCACCACCTCTACCACCACCACCACCACCACCACCACCACCACCACCACCACCACCAACACTACCACCACCACCACCACCACCACCACCACCACCACCACCACCACCACCTCTACCACCACCACCACCACCACCACCACCACCTCCACCACCACCACCACCACCACCACCACCACCACCACCACCACAACCACCACCACTACCACCACCACCACCACCACTACCACCACTACCACCACCACCACCACCACTACCACCACTACCACCACCACCACCACCACCATCTTCACCACCACCACCACCACCATCACCACCACCAATATCTTTCATTAAAGAAGTTTCCCTCTTGTTATAGACTCACTCAGATGCAGTCAGCAGCTGTTTGAAGTCACTGTTTCCGATCATTATTCCTCCTATGATCCAGAAGACATGACTCATATCCGTTGAAAGTTAAAAAGAACAAGTAAAGAGATTTCTGATCGTAGGATATGATCTATCTTATTCTCTTACATGTGCTGCTGGCACCTCTGTTCACCTTTACTCCTGTGTTCTCCTCTCACAGCGCTGTGGAGCCACGTACAGCCAGGGGTCTCCGGTAGCCAGCGGTGTGATAAACGTTACGACGCTGCTATGTATCAACTGGAAAACAGACCCCTAGCTGTTCGGCCCGGTGGAGCCGATCTGGTACCCTACTGTACACCTGCCCTGTGTTGACTCGTTCTGTCTTTTCTTCTTTACCCCCCAAAAAGGGGGTCAAGTTATTATTTTTGCATACCCAAAGTAATTTGCAATGTATTAGACTTTATACTTAGAGCACATGCGTGAGTCTGGTCTCTTTTGAAAGGTAACATTCTGACGTGTCTTACACAATAAAGATAAATCACTTTGAGTGCTAATGAAATAGAGTAACAGAGGTTTGAACACACTGAAGTAAAAGTTTTGTGTGCTCACATTTATTTGTACTGGTTGCCAGATGCCTGTTTTTAAGTCCCAGCTGAGAGGTAGGAGCTGGAAAACATAACGGTTCCACAGCCTGAAGTCTTATGTCGTACAGGTCCAACGTTTACAAAAAGTACAGTCCATTCGGACTCGGAAGGTGCAGACTCTGACTTGTTAATTGATAAATACAGTTGTTTATTTTGTAGTAGGGCCTAATCATTTGGCATAAGATATTGACGGCTGGTGCATTTGTTTGGCTATTGTGTCACAAAGTAAATAAACTCCCTTTGAAACGGTGATTCATGTAGACCTTTTTTTATTTGTATGTCAGCTCTTTGACGGCCAGATTGGAGTGGACTCAACCTTGATGACTTGGACTCGGACTCGGACTATAGGGTAATGGGGACGCGACTCGGGCTCTTCTTTGGTCACTCGGACTTGGACTCGAACACTGGGGACTCGATACTCGACTCTGACTCGAGATTTCTTTCCGACTACAACACTGCTTTAGTGGTCAAATGAGTGGTCAAAACAACATTTGCAGCTTCTCTGTTTACTTTAGCTAACAGATCAATTTCCGGGCCCCAAATAATTTATTCCTGACTTCAATCCCTGGTTTAGCCTTTCCGCCTCCGCAGCCTCACCCGCTGCTAATGCATCGATCCCAGTGTCAACAGGGCCGGGCAGGACGCTCTGGTCGTCAAGGCTTCTGACCAGGCTTACCGGCCCTTCACACAGCAGGTCAAGGGCTGCCCACTCATCATCAGTGAGCTGAGAGCGCGCTGACCTCGCTTCTCTGCCAGGAAGCTATGTGGCACCTGGAGTGAAAGCACTGCCCTCCCTTTCACAGACCAGACTCATTCAGGTTCCTTTTATTGTCACGTCATTCGGCACCTTTTACAGCCAAAAAAAGAGTGACATTTGCTTTTGTTGTGGTTCCTCGACCATAGCAGCATCCAATAATATATACAATTAAATTAAATAAAAATAGCATAGTAAATAAAACAAGATAAAATAAGATGGTTATATACAATTTTTGTGTATTTTTTTGGTAGACTTTTTTTTTATTGTTTTTACTACCGGGCAGTCCGGTAGAGAGAGAGAGGAAGAGCGGGAGACAGAGCGGGGGGGGGGGGGGGACATTCGGCAAAGGACGCCGGGTCCGGGAATCGAACCTGAGTCGGCCGCTTCGCGACGCAGCGCGTTACACGGTTCGCCACTTGGGGGCGCCCCGGCTATATACAGCTCTAACAAAGTGTGCAGATAACAGGATGCGCAGTATTCAGATATTACACTATATCAAATATAAATAACAAAAGGGCTATGTACAGTTCCAACAAGAAATTTGTATGTATTGTAATCTGCGATGAGCAATGTGCAATAATGAGCAATGGGCAAAACAATATATATATATATATATATATATAGCAGCAGCAACAGTGAACAGACTGATAGCTCTCTCTCTCTCTCTCTCCAGAGCTCACTGGGATCACACTAAAGTAGCGTACAGCACGTCACCAGGTCCTCGTCTCTCTGGGATCACACTAAAGTAGAGTACAGCACGTCACCGAGGTCCTCGTCTCACTGGGATCACACTAAAGTAGAGTACAGCACGTCACCGAGGTCCTCGTCTCACTGGGATCACACTAAAGTAGAGTACAGCACGTCACCAGGTCCTCGTCTCTCTGGGATCACACTAAAGTAGAGTACAGCACGTCACCAGGTCCTCGTCTCTCTGGGATCACACTAAAGTAGAGTACAGCACGTCACCGAGGTCCTCGTCTCACTGGGATCACACTAAAGTAGAGTACAGCACGTCACCAGGTCCTCGTCTCTCTGGGATCACACTAAAGTAGAGTACAGCACGTCACCGAGGTCCTCGTCTCACTGGATCACACTACAGTAGAGTACAGCACGTCACCAGGTCCTCGTCTCACTGGGATCACACTAAAGTAGAGTACAGCACGTCACCAGGTCCTCGTCTCTCTGGATCACACTAAAGTAGAGTACAGCACGTCACCGAGGTCCTCGTCTCACTGGGATCACACTAAAGTAGAGTACAGCACGTCACCAGGTCCTCGTCTCTCTGGGATCACACTAAAGTAGAGTACAGCACGTCACCGAGGTCCTCGTCTCACTGGGATCACACTACAGTAGAGTACAGCACGTCACCAGGTCCTCGTCTCACTGGGATCACACT
>NC_140174.1:3077662-3157884 GCF_963971535.1 Notolepis coatsorum
GAGGAGGGCCCGGCACCGTGTCACAGGAGGAGGGCCCGGCCCCGTGTCTCAGGAGGAGGGCCCGGCACCGTGTCACATGAGGAGGGCCCGGCCCCGTGTCACAGGAGGAGGAGGGCCCGGCACCGTGTCACAGGAGGAGGAGGGCCCGGCCCCGTGTCACAGGAGGAGGAGGGCCCGGCCCCGTGTCACAGGAGGAGGGCCCGGCCCCGTGTCACAGGAGGGGGGGCCCGGCCCCGTGTCACAGGAGGAGGAGGGCCCGGCCCCGTGTCACAGGAGGAGGAGGGGCCCGGCCCCGTGTCACAGGAGGAGGGCCCGGCCCCGTGTCACAGGAGGAGGAGGGCCCGGCACCGTGTCACAGGAGGGGGGGCCCGGCACCGTGTCACAGGAGGAGGAGGGCCCGGCACCGTGTCACAGGAGGAGGGCCCGGCCCCGTGTCACAGGAGGAGGAGGGCCCGGGCCCCGTGTCACAGGAGGAGGAGGGCCCGGCCCCGTGTCACAGGAGGAGGGCCCGGCCCCGTGTCACAGGAGGAGGAGGGCCCGGCCCCGTGTCACAGGAGGAGGAGGGCCCGGCCCCGTGTCACAGGAGGAGGGCCCGGCCCCGTGTCACAGGAGGAGGAGGGCCCCGGCCCCGTGTCACAGGAGGAGGGCCCGGCCCCGTGTCACAGGAGGAGGAGGGCCCGGCACCGTGTCACAGGAGGGGGGGCCCGGCACCGTGTCAGAGGAGGAGGGCCCGGCACCGTGTCACAGGAGGAGGGGCCCGGCACCGTGTCACATGAGGAGGAGGGCCCGGCACCGTGTCACAGGAGGAGGGGCCCGGCACCGTGTCACATGAGGAGGAGGGCCCGGCCCCGTGTCACAGGAGGAGGAGGGCCCGGCACCGTGTCACAGGAGGGGGGGGCCCGGCCCCGTGTCACAGGAGGAGGGCCCGGCCCCGTGTCACAGGACACAGACGATGAGGATCTCTGAAGACAGGAAGGGCCCCCGGAGGTGTGACATGGAGAGGGGGGGGGCGGGGGGGGGGGGGGGGGGGGGGGGGGATGTTGACGTTGACAGATGGGCCGACGTCTCGGGTGACGTGAGGCGAGAGCGGTGATATACGTGTGAAAAAGAAAGAGAGCGCTAAGAGAATCAGAAGAAGAGCCCCGACGAGTCCGTTAGAGAGACTGACTGACGGATTAGGTGCGTTTGATATGCGGCACCACCCGGCGCGCCTCGGGGCTCCTCTCTAAGGTGAAGAGTGTGGTTGACGTCGTGTGCTGGTCTGTCACTACCTTTGACCCCTGTGTCCCCCCCCCCCCCCCCCCGCCCTGGGTAACGTGTAAACGCAGAATAACTAACAAACCGTCAACCTGATCCCCCCCCCCCCCCCCCCCCCCCCCCCCCCAAAGGACAACCTCTGTCCCATCACGTTGTCCACATGCGCCCAGGAGAGAAAACTGCAACAACAACAACAACAACACATCATGAAATTAGTTAACGGTAAATGATGCATTTATATTAGGGATGCTCGATATTGGCTTTTTTACCGATACCGATATTCCGATATTGTCCAACTCTTAATTTCGATACCGATATCAACCGATACCGATATATGCAGGGTTTCCCCCCAAATAAACTGAATAATTTCAGGTAATTAATAATTTCACTGGATGCATTCAAAAGGCTTTCTAAATGTAAGCATTATCTGTGCAAAATATGATAATTAAAAAAGTAAAAATTAACATTACATATCTCTTGTTGTTGAATTAAACCAACATGCATACTTTTGACAATAAATAAAATAAGAATTGGTTCTTACTTGCTTGCCTGGGTAAATAAAGGTTAAATAAATGTAAAAAAAAAAAAAAAAAAAAAAAAAAAAAATCTTTTTTCGATACCGATATTTTCCGATATCACATTTTACTGCCGATATCGGCCGATAATATCGGTCGGCCGATAATATCGGACATCCCTAATTTATATAGAAGCTTTTATCCAAAGCGCTTTACAATTTGTTCCTCGCATTTGACCCATTCACTCACTACGTTCACACACCGACGGCGGAGGAGACCATGCAAGGTGCCGACCTGCTCATCGGGAGCAGTTAGGGGTTAAGTGCCTTGCTCAAGGACACATCGACACGCTGCCCGAGAGGTGCCGGGAATCGAACCGGGAATCGAATCAGGAATCAAACCGGGAATCTCCGGATTACCAGACGACTGCTCTACCGGCCGAGCCATGGACATCTTTTAAAACAGACGGTGGGTGCGTAGGCGTCGTTTTACGCAGGGGTGCTAGGGGTGTTTTTCCAGCTGCGATCACCCCTCGCGTGGGATACCCTCGGCTCCAGAATATCATTGGCTGCAAAGCTGGTCAATCATTTTCGACAATTGAGGTGACCGGTCCGTTCAGGACCCCGGCCAAACCCGGACGTGGTCACTGTTGTCCGAATAAATACAGAAAGAAATGCAGAGTGAAAACTGTCGTTTTGGTATTATAATTCACAACAAGAGCCCAATTTGTATAGCTCTGTTTATAGCGTCAGCAAGCGGTCCTATTTTCTGCAACAGTCGATCAACAACTTGGACTTTCTTCCCTCCCACCAGCTCTGTCCCAGCTGCCCGCTCACACACACAAACATAGGGGTGTAACGGTGCACAAAAACCACGGGTCGGTACGTACCTCGGTTTTGAAGTCACGGTTCGGTACGGGTTTTCCGTACAGTGGGGGGGACAGTTTGGCTTTCCATGTTCCACTCAGGGGTGATGTAGTGTGCAGTAACTAATTGTACTTGTAGGGCTGTCGACGAATATTCTATATTGAAATTAATAATCGATTTGTTAAATAAAAAAAATATATATATATTGTATTAGATTGTGAAAAAAACAGCCCCCGGTTGGCGGTCGTTACTCGTTAGTGGTTAACATACCATTGTATTGGTTCGGTACACAGCCGCTCTGTACGGTACACACTGAAGCGGTTCGGTACGGATACGTGTACCTTCACACCCCTACTAGACATATATACTGTACACACAGAGATGCCAAGGCCTCCGACAGCAGCCACAGGTGGGATGCCGACCTACCGACGTAATTGCACAACCACACCGCAAAGAGCCAGGAATAACAGCTATGGTCTGAGCAGACCCACAATCAAACATACAGTAATACACCCCCGAGTGGGTGTCATGCGTATGCCCAGTGGCAGGCTTTCGACAGGCCTGCGTGACTAGGCTGCTGTTGCGATCCAGCATGATCTTCTGAGAGTTTTTTTATTTTGAAGTATGCCATGGTGGCATGTGTCGTTGTAGTGGTTAACACTGTCTCCTCACAGCATGGTGGTGTAGTGGTTAACACTGTTGCCTCACAGCTAGAAGGTGTAGTGGTTAACACTGTCTCCTCACAGCACGGTGGGTGTAGTGGTTAACACTGTCTCCTCACAGCACAGTGGTGTAGTGGTTAACACTGTCTCCTCACAGCACGGTGGTGTAGTGGTTAACACTGTCTCCTCACAGCACGGTGGTGTAGTGGTTAACACTGTCTCCTCACAGCACGGTGGTGTAGTGGTTAACACTGTTGCCTCACAGCACGGTGGTGTAGTGGTTAACACTGTTGCCTCACAGCACGGTGGTGTAGTGGTTAACACTGTCTCCTCACAGCACGGTGGTGTAGTGGTTAACACTGTCTCCTCACAGCACGGTGGTGTAGTGGTTAACACTGTCTCCTCACAGCACGGTGGTGTAGTGGTTAACACTGTCTCCTCACAGCACGGTGGTGTAGTGGTTAACACTGTCTCCTCACAGCACAGTGGTGTAGTGGTTAACACTGTCTCCTCACAGCACGGTGGTGTAGTGGTTAACACTGTCTCCTCACAGCACGGTGGTGTAGTGGTTAACACTGTCTCCTCACAGCACGGTGGTGTAGTGGTTAACACTGTTGCCTCACAGCACGGTGGTGTAGTGGTTAACACTGTTGCCTCACAGCACGGTGGTGTAGTGGTTAACACTGTCTCCTCACAGCACGGTGGTGTAGTGGTTAACACTGTCTCCTCACAGCACGGTGGTGTAGTGGTTAACACTGTCTCCTCACAGCATGGTGGTGTAGTGGTTAACACTGTCTCCTCACAGCACGGTGGTGTAGTGGTTAACACTGTCTCCTCACAGCACGGTGGTGTAGTGGTTAACACTGTCTCCTCACAGCACGGTGGTGTAGTGGTTAACACTGTCTCCTCACAGCACAGTGGTGTAGTGGTTAACACTGTCTCCTCACAGCACGGTGGTGTAGTGGTTAACACTGTCTCCTCACAGCACGGTGGTGTAGTGGTTAACACTGTCTCCTCACAGCACGGTGGTGTAGTGGTTAACACTGTCTCCTCACAGCACGGTGGTGTAGTGGTTAACACTGTCTCCTCACAGCACGGTGGTGTAGTGGTTAACACTGTCTCCTCACAGCACGGCGGTGTAGTGGTTAACACTGTCGCCTCACAGCACGGTGGTGTAGTGGTTAACACTGTCTCCTCACAGCACGGTGGTGTAGTGGTTAACACAGTCTCCTCACAGCATGGTGGTGTAGTGGTTAACACTGTCTCCTCACAGCACGGTGGTGTAGTGGTTAACACAGTCTCCTCACAGCACGGTGGTGTAGTGGTTAACACTGTCTCCTCACAGCACGGTGGTGTAGTGGTTAACACTGTCTCCTCACAGCACAGTGGTGTAGTGGTTAACACTGTCTCCTCACAGCACGGTGGTGTAGTGGTTAACACTGTCTCCTCACAGCACGGTGGTGTAGTGGTTAACACTGTCTCACAGCACGGTGGTGTAGTGGTTAACACAGTCTCCTCACAGCACGGTGGTGTAGTGGTTAACACTGTCTCCTCACAGCACAGTCGTGTAGTGGTTAACACTGTCTCCTCACAGCACGGTGGTGTAGTGGTTAACACTGTCTCCTCACAGCACGGTGGTGTAGTGGTTAACACTGTCTCCTCACAGCACGGTGGTGTAGTGGTTAACACTGTCTCCTCACAGCACGGTGGTGTAGTGGTTAACACTGTCTCCTCACAGCACGGTGGTGTAGTGGTTAACACTGTCTCCTCACAGCACGGTGGTGTAGGGGTTAACACTGTCTCCTCACAGCACGGTGGTGTAGTGGTTAACACTGTCTCAAAGCACGGTGGTGTAGTGGTTAACACTGTCTCCTCACAGCACGGTGGTGTAGTGGTTAACACTGTCTCCTCACAGCACGGTAGTGTAGTGGTTAACACTGTCTCCTCACAGCACGGTGGTGTAGTGGTTAACACTGTCTCCTCACAGCACGGTGGTGTAGTGGTTAACACTGTCTCCTCACAGCACGGTGGTGTAGTGGTTAACACTGTCTCCTCACAGCACGGTGGTGTAGTGGTTAACACTGTCTCCTCACAGCACGGTGGTGTAGTGGTTAACACTGTCTCCTCACAGCACGGTGGTGTAGTGGTTAACACTGTCTCCTCACAGCACGGTGGTGTAGTGGTTAACACTGTCTCCTCACAGCACAGTGGTGTAGTGGTTAACACTGTCTCCTCACAGCACGGTGGTGTAGTGGTTAACACTGTCTCCTCACAGCACGGTGGTGTAGTGGTTAACACTGTCTCCTCACAGCACGGTGGTGTAGTGGTTAACACTGTCTCCTCACAGCACGGTGGTGTAGTGGTTAACACTGTCTCCTCACAGCACGGTGGTGTAGTGGTTAACACTGTCTCCTCACAGCACGGTGGTGTAGTGGTTAACACTGTCTCCTCACAGCACGGTGGTGTAGTGGTTAACACTGTCTCCTCACAGCACGGTGGTGTAGTGGTTAACACTGTCTCCTCACAGCACGGTGGTGTAGTGGTTAACACTGTCTCCTCACAGCACGGTGGTGTAGTGGTTAACACTGTCTCCTCACAGCACGGTGGTGTAGTGGTTAACACTGTCTCCTCACAGCACGGTGGTTAACACTGTCTCCTCACAGCACGGTGGTGTAGTGGTTAACACTGTCTCCTCACAGCACGGTGGTGTAGTGGTTAACACTGTCTCCTCACAGCACAGTGGTGTAGTGGTTAACACTGTCTCCTCACAGCACGGTGGTGTAGTGGTTAACACTGTCTCCTCACAGCACGGTGGTGTAGTGGTTAACACTGTCTCCTCACAGCACAGTGGTGTAGTGGTTAACACTGTCGCCTCACAGCACGGTGGTGTAGTGGTTAACACTGTCTCCTCACAGCACGGTGGTGTAGTGGTTAACACTGTCTCCTCACAGCACGGTGGTGTAGTGGTTAACACTGTCTCCTCACAGCACGGTGGTGTAGTGGTTAACACTGTCTCCTCACAGCACGGTGGTGTAGTGGTTAACACTGTCTCCTCACAGCACGGTGGTGTAGTGGTTAACACTGTCTCCTCACAGCACGGTGGTGTAGTGGTTAACACTGTCTCCTCACAGCATGGTGGTGTAGTGGTTAACACTGTCTCCTCACAGCACGGTGGTGTAGTGGTTAACACTGTCTCCTCACAGCACGGTGGTGTAGTGGTTAACACTGTCTCATCACAGCACGGTGGTGTAGTGGTTAACACTGTCTCCTCACAGCACGGTGGTGTAGTGGTTAACACTGTCTCCTCACAGCACGGTGGTGTAGTGGTTAACACTGTCTCCTCACAGCACGGTGGTGTAGTGGTTAACATTGTCTCCTCACAGCACGGTGGTGTAGTGGTTAACACTGTCTCCTCACAGCACGGTGGTGTAGTGGTTAACACTGTCTCCTCACAGCACGGTGGTGTAGTGGTTAACACTGTCTCATCACAGCACGGTGGTGTAGTGGTTAACACTGTCTCCTCACAGCACGGTGGTGTAGTGGTTAACACTGTCTCCTCACAGCACGGTGGTGTAGTGGTTAACACTGTCTCCTCACAGCACGGTGGTGTAGTGGTTAACACTGTCTCCTCAGAGCACGGTGGTGTAGTGGTTAACACTGTCTCCTCACAGCACGGTGGTGTAGTGGTTAACACTGTCTCCCCCTAGTGGCACGGTGGTGTAGTGGTTAACACTTTCTCCTCACAGCACGGTGGTGTAGTGGTTAACACTGTCTCCTCACAGCACGGTGGTGTAGTGGTTAACACTGTCTCCTCACAGCACGGTGGTGTAGTGGTTAACACTGTCTCCTCACAGTACGGTGGTGTAGGGGTTAACACTGTCTCCTCACAGCACGGTGGTGTAGTGGTTAACACTGTCTCCTCACAGTACGGTGGTGTAGTGGTTAACACTGTCTCCTCACAGTACGGTGGTGTAGTGGTTAACACTGTCTCCTCACAGCACGGTGGTGTAGTGGTTAACACTGTCTCCTCACAGCACGGTGGTGTAGTGGTTAACACTGTCGCCTCACAGCATGGTGGTGTAGTGGTTAACACTGTCTCCTCACAGCACGGTGGTGTAGTGGTTAACACTGTCTCCTCACAGCACGGTGGTGTAGTGGTTAACACTGTCTCCTCACAGCATGGTGGTGTAGAGGTTAACACTGTCTCCTCACAGCACGCTGGTGTAGTGGTTAGCACTGTCTCCTCACAGCACGGTGGTGTAGTGGTTAACACTGTCTCCTCACAGCACGGTGGTGTAGTGGTTAACACTGTCTCCTCACAGCACGGTGGTGTAGTGGTTAACACTGTCTCATCACAGCATGGTGGTGTAGTGGTTAACACTGTCTCCTCACAGCACGGTGGTGTAGTGGTTAACACTGTCTCCTCACAGCACGGTGGTGTAGTGGTTAACACTGTCTCCTCACAGCACGGTGGTGTAGTGGTTAACACTGTCTCCTCACAGCACAGTGGTGTAATGGTTAACACTGTCTCCTCACAGCACGGTGGTGTAGTGGTTAACACTGTCTCCTCACAGCACGGTGGTGTAGTGGTTAACACTGTCTCCTCACAGCATGGTGGTGTAGGGGTTAACACTGTCTCCTCACAGCACGGTGGTGTAGTGGTTAACACTGTCTCCTCACAGCACGGTGGTGTAGTGGTTAACACTGTCTCCTCACAGCACGGTGGTGTAGTGGTTAACACTGTCTCCTCACAGCACGGTGGTGAAGTGGTTAACACTGTCTCCTCACAGCACGGTGGTGTAGTGGTTAACACTGTCTCCTCACAGCACGGTGGTGTAGTGGTTAACACTGTCTCCTCACAGCACGGTGGTGTAGTGGTTAACACTGTCTCCTCACAGCACGGTGGTGTAGTGGTTAACACTGTCTCCTCACAGCACGGTGGTGTAGTGGTTAACACTGTCTCCTCACAGCACAGTGGTGTAGTGGTTAACACTGTCTCCTCACAGCACGGTGGTGTAGTGGTTAACACTGTCTCCTCACAGCACGGTGGTGTAGTGGTTAACACTGTCTCCTCACAGCACGGTGGTGTAGTGGTTAACACTGTCTCCTCACAGCACGGTGGTGTACTGGTTAACACTGTCTCCTCACAGCACGGTGGTGTAGTGGTTAACACTGTCTCCTCACAGCACGGTGGTGTAGTGGTTAACACTGTCTCCTCACAGCACGGTGGTGTAGTGGTTAACATTGTCTCCTCACAGCACGGTGGTGTAGTGGTTAACACTGTCTCCTCACAGCACGGTGGTGTAGTGGTTAACACTGTCTCCTCACAGCACGGTGGTGTAGTGGTTAACACTGTCTCCTCACAGCACGGTGGTGTAGTGGTTAACACTGTCTCCTCACAGCACGGTGGTGTAGTGGTTAACACTGTCTCCTCACAGGTGGTGTAGTGGTTAACACTGTCTCCTCACAGCACGGTGGTGTAGTGGTTAACACTGTCTCCTCACAGCACGGTGGTGTAGTGGTTAACACTGTCTCCTCACAGCACGGTGGTGTAGTGGTTAACACTGTCTCCTCACAGCACAGTGGTGTAGTGGTTAACACTGTCTCCCCCTAGTGGCACGGTGGTGTAGTGGTTAACACTTTCTCCTCACAGCACGGTGGTGTAGTGGTTAACACTGTCTCCTCACAGCACGGTGGTGTAGTGGTTAACACTGTCTCCTCACAGCACGGTGGTGTAGTGGTTAACACTGTCTCCTCACGGCACGGTGGTGTAGTGGTTAACACTGTCTCCTCACAGCATGGTGGTGTAGTGGTTAACACTGTCTCCTCACAGCACGGTGGTGTAGTGGTTAACACTGTCTCCTCACAGCACGGTGGTGTAGTGCTTAACACTGTCTCACAGCACGGTGGTGTAGTGGTTAACACTGTCTCCTCACAGCACGGTGGTGTAGTGGTTAACACTGTCTCCTCACAGGTGGTGTAGTGGTTAACACTGTCTCCTCACAGCACGGTGGTGTAGTGGTTAACACTGTCTCCTCACAGCACGGTGGTGTAGTGGTTAACACTGTCTCCTCACAGCACAGTGGTGTAGTGGTTAACACTGTCTCCTCACAGCACGGCGGTGTAGTGGTTAACACTGTCTCCTCACAGCACGGTGGTGTAGTGGTTAACACTGTCTCCTCACAGCACGGTGGTGTAGTGGTTAGTTCAAGTTCAAGTTCAAGTTCTTTAATAGTTGTCATACAGAAGTACAGAATACTTTCATACAAAATGCTTCTTACTGTTACGCTCCAGAGACTGTGCTAGACAAGATAGTATCAAATAACATAATAACATAATATAGCATGAATTTAGAAGAAGAAAATGAGGTCACAGTGTTCGGTATAGACATATGTACAATGTTCTGAGTTACCATATAATATACAATACACAATACTATGCAGTGTACTAATGTACAGTACTATCTAGTGCAAAGCAGAAATGGGATGAGGTACAGTTTTAGGTACAATTTACAGTAAGGTGTACGAGTTGTAGTGCAATCCTTCATCCATAAATATAAAGTGTGGGGAGTGGGTGCTACAGTGTGTTTGTTTAAAGTGAGTGTGTGCTATAAAGTGTGGGGAGTGGGTGCTACAGTGTGTTTGTTTAAAGTGAGTGTGTGCGTGTGGATGTGTGTGCTATGTGCGTTTGGTGGTTGTTGTTGTGTAGTGTTCATTCATTGTTCGTTTAGCAGCCTGATGGCCTGGGGATAGAAGCTACTTCTGAGTCTTTCTGTGCTCGCCTTGAGACTCCGGTATCGCTTGCCTGACCGCAGCAGTTCAAAGAGGCAGTTGTTCGGGTGACTGGAGTCTTTAATGATTCTCTTAGCCTTGCCCTTGCAACGCTTGTAGTAAATGTTCTGGAGGGTGGGGAGCCCCCCTCCAATTGTGCGTTCGGCTGAACGTGTCACTCTTTGTAGTCTGCTTCTGTCTTTTGCAGTGCTATTCCCAAACCAGGAGGTGATGTTGCCGGTCAAGATGCTCTCTATTGTACATGAGTAGAAGTTCTTAAGGATCTTCTGGCTGACTTGGAACTTCCTTAGGCGCCTGAGGAAGTAGAGGCATTGTCGTGCCTTCTTCACCACACTGTTAATGTGTGTGGTCCATGTCAAGTCCTCGGATATGTAGGCTCCGAGGTACTTGAAGCTGTTGACTCTCTCAACCGGTGCCCCGTCGATGCTGAGGGGGCTGTAGTCCTTGACCCCCGACCTCCTGAAGTCCACAATCATCTCCTTTGTTTTGCTGACGTTCAGGGAGAGGCTGTTTTCCTGGCACCATCCCGCCAGGACCTTGACCTCTTCCAGGTAGGCCCTCTCGTCGTTGGCAGAGCACAGCACGGTGGTGTAGTGGTTAACACTGTCTCCTCACAGCACGGTGGTGTAGTGGTTAACACTGTCTCCTCACAGCACGGTGGTGTAGTGGTTAACACTGTCTCCTCACAGCACGGTGGTGTAGTGGTTAACACTGTCTCCTCACAGCACGGTGGTGTAGAGGTTAACACTGTCTAAAAATAAAATAAAATCGAATCATATACTATTGCAAAATGAATGGGAAAATGTTGCAAGTCAAGGAGTGTGTGTGTGTGTGTGTGTGTGTGTGTGTGTGTGTGTGTGTGTGTGTGTGTGTGTGTGTGTGTGTGTGTGTGTGTGTGTGTGTGTGTGTGTGTGTTAATCTGCATGACAAATAAAGACTTCTTCTTCATGGCCCATCAGATCTGCCGTTGAAGATTGATGAGCCGTAGTAAAAGTTTCCTTTCTACGGCTTATGTTCCTCTGTATTTGCGCAACAGCAAGGAAACCACGATATGGTTGCAATGGAAATAAGGACAACAAAGTGAGTGTTTGTGGAGAGTCACGAGGGACACGGTCTTGAATAAATGTCCTCTTAATTGAAATTAATGTGTTTGAAATTGAAATATGAATAACCATGAAAGTCTCAGGCTGGGCTTCATTGCCTTATGTGTATTCAGCGGCTGTTCTGAGGCATAATCCACTTTGCATCTCCTTGGATGTGGATCTCTATCAGTCCAGACTCAGTGTTTGTCCTGGCCTCATTTCAGCTGCAAGGCCTGGTTTGACCCTCAATATGCAACATGCTAGATGCCTATGTGTATGAAATTAGTCTATAACACATAGGCCTAATTAACATCGTCGTCAGATGATGCTAACATATTGATTCTTTTTTAGATTCTTATTTTTTTTTTTTATAAATCTGTTTATTTGCATTTAAATTTTATTTACAAATGTTATACAAAATGTATAGAAAATTAAACGTAACACCCACAACACCCCCTCCCAAGACACCACAGTTCGATATTAAACGTCTAGCTAAGAGCAAGGAGAGAGAGGAGAAGAGGAGACCACTACAGTTCACATCTCCCTGGTTGTTCCCATTTCAGGCAGAATAATCTGTCAGCTTTTAATAAAGAATAGACATAGATAAGCCACCAAAAAGCACCAAGGACCATCATGCTCTAGGTTAAGAGTTAATGGTTATCGGAGTCCCACTACTGTTGTTTCATCACCAAACAGGCCAGTGGGCCAAATGTCCTTAACTGTTAAGCCTAAGCTTGAAACAGTCCATGTGGGTATAATAGTTGTTATTGCTGTGTGATTGGCAGAGAATGTGCTCTGTGAGTAAGTGCTTTTCACCCTTTTTTCAGAACTTCTTCAGCTTTCAATGTCTGTTATTGTTTGAACTTACTGTATGTTTTGAGTGTGTATCAAACTGTTTTATTATTTTTAATAAAATATCAAACTAGACAAGGCAAACAAAAATCGGAATGGGATTTTTACAGGTTTTTAGTGAAGTAGACACTGCAATGCCCATCAATTTAGCTTATCACATGTAAATGTTGAACATGGACCTATTATGCAACTGCAATACAAATGTTTAACCCTGGCCCTTTAGATTATGCTTTTTAGGCTAATTCTGCTAAAAAAGAATTGGTGAAATTTTTACCTTAGTGGTTGACCTTGAAGCAGGTAGAATTCTACTTGTGTTTACTTCCTCAATAACTCCCACAGTTTTTGGATGATTGTAAAAGGCAATAATATGTGTAGAAAGCTCAGCTCCTGAGCTCTCAGACAGAGCTGAGCTTTTTTCGATAGCGCAGATACTCAAAGAGTTACGGTACAGAGAAGCAGCAGTGGTATTTGGGCCCCTAGGTTGGGACACCATACTTGGTTCTATTATGCATCACATCTTCTTCTTCTTCTTCTTCTTCTTCTTCTTCTTCTTCTTCTTCTTCTTCTTCTTCTTCTTCTTCTTCTTCTTCTTCTTCTTCTTCTTCTTCTTCTTCTTCTTCTTCTTCTTCTTCTTCTTCTTCTTTTTTTTTTGATCCACTTTTTCTCCCATTTTTCTATATTTTCTCCCATCCCCAATTTCGTATCATCCAATTCAACCCTCCCCTGTCACGAACGCTGTTTCTTGCCTCCCACAAGCCGGCTGCAATGTGGACTAAGTCATACATAGCACAAGTCCCCTCCGGTACTTGAGGTAACAGCAGTCGCATCTTTTCACCTGCGCAGCTCGACCTCTCAGTGTCGAGGAGTAACGCGTGGGAGGCTCACGCTGCCCCCGACACTTCCTGATTTTACTGCGCAGGCGCACCAACCGACTTGTAGGAGTCGCTTGTTCACAACGTTCGATCCCCACCCTTCAGTTTTTCCCTCCCCGTAATACGGCCAATGTGTATTACTGCGGACGACCAGCCAAACTGAAAAACAATGTGGAGAGCTGGATTCGAACACGCGAATCCTAGCGTCTCCACACTGGTGGCGAGTGCCTTAGACCACTACACCACCTAGCCGCCTTCTTCTTCTTCTTCTTCTTCTTCTTCTTCTTCTTCTTCTTCTTCTTCTTCTTCTTCTTCTTCTTCTTCTTCTTCTTCTTCTTCTTCTTCTTCTTCTTCTTCTTCTTCTTCTTCTTCTTCTTCTTCTTCTTCTTCTTCTTCTTCTTCTTCTTCTTCTTCTTTCTGTTGCGGTTGTAAAATACAGAACCTGGTTGAACGTATTGCAGAGAGTTTATCTCAGCCTTTATCTGAGACACTACAGAGCTGTGCTGCAGGGACATCGTGATAAGGCTCTGAGCGATGGTTGTTTTTGAGACGCAACAGAGATTCTCATCGGGGGCCGTCGCCCCAAGTCCAGACTTCAAAATGAGATCACCTGTTGGTTCGACTTGTTTTCGAAAGTCATCATTGGCTTCACTTAAGCGGTTGAGAGAACAGACACAAGCGAGTCGATAAGGTTAACCCTTTGACACAGCTGACGGGAGCCGTTTTAAAGCAGCTTTCCACTTATTTTAGAAAACAGAGTATAGGTGAGTGTGACTCGGTGCAAACCTTTCTCATCATCACATTCACGGTCCACAGCGTGGAGGCGGGCGTTGGGGGAGGGGTCAGGCGTTGGGGGAGGGGTCAGGCGTTGGGGGAGGGGTCAGGCGTTGGGGGAGGGGTCAGGCGTTGGGGGAGGGGTCAGGCGTTGGGGGAGGGGTCACCCTCCCTGCCCTTTCTGTCTTAGCGGCCCCCTTTCCAGTTTCAGGTGTGTAGTATTTGTATTGTGTATTCCACATGGTGTGATGTACTACCGCTGCTAGGAATATTTGCACGAAGTTCTTTCGACCTCTTTTTATTTAATTCACTCATTCATTTAATTTTAGCTACTGTTTATAATATTGTACATAGTGCTGTATATTGTGTCCTATATGTTACTTTTGTGTTTTATATTGTCTCGAGATCTTTTTATATACACCGTGGGAAGGGGGGAACGTAATTACAATTGTCTGTATGTCTTGCACGAATGGAAAACGGACAATAGAGTTGCCTTTGACATTGCATTTTGCCCATTGCTCATTTATTGCACATTGCTCATTGCACGTTACATTACATACATTTTTCTTGTTGGAACTGTACATAGTCATTTTGTTATTTCTATTGTATATGGCGTAATATCTGCACACTTTGTTAGAATTGTATATAGTCATATTACGGTTATTTTTATCTTATTTTATGCTATTTTTATTTAATTTTATATTATATTGGATGCGGCTACGGTTGAGGAACCACAACAAAGCGAATTTTACTCTTTTTTTTTGCCATTTCCTGACTGAAGGGGTTCCCTAAGAAGACACTTTCAATCGGTGAGGGGTGACGATAGCGACCTGTGGCTGTGTGGCCGGCCGGGAACCACACATTATTATCATCATATACACGCAGGGGTGTAAAAAGTACCCAGAAATGATACTTAAGTGAAAGTATGGGTGCCGTCTCAAAATCTTACTCAAGTAATCTTACTCAAGTAAAAGTCAGAGTATCTGGCTAAAAACACACTTGAGTCAAAGTCAAAAAGTTTCTACTTTTAAATGTACTTAAGTAAAAACTTTTTTTATTGCAAGGGATAGACCAGGGGTCTCAAACTCCTTCCATCGTGGGCCAAGTTTTCATTTGATATGAAATTATTCTTCTGATAGCAGGTGTTTAATCAAAGATCCCCGCTTTCTAGTCTTGCACAAGGACCAATCAGCATGGGTATGGGCGGGTTCATTTTCCATTGGTGGGGATTTGATTGGCTGTTTTTAAATAAAGCTCGGCCGCAGGATTAATACCGTTCGGCCAGAGAAACAAATATACAAATTAGAATTGTTGGACCTGGGAGATTTGTACTTTGTAGGTCTGCATTTTAAATGTAAGGAGTAAAAAGTATGTTTTTTTTGTCTGAAATCTAATTGAGTAAAAGTACAAGTATACAAACCTAATAATACTTGAGCAAAGTACAAATCCACAAAAACTGTACTTAAGTATTGTAACAACAAAGTACAATTACTCAAGTACTTTACACCCCTGTATTTGACTAAGTATACATTGATCCGGTTATATTCCTCTATCTGTGTATAAATAACGCATGTGTCAATAAGAGCCCTTCCGCCGCTTCCTGTTCCAGTTTAACTGATGCCTCTGTTGACAGTCACAGTTTCCTCCACCCCACGGCGATTCATTTAGTCAGACACCGGCATACTGGGTAGACAGACACGCCAGGGTCACTGTGACACTGAAATTGGAAAATTTGCTTTCACACGTGGAACATCTCGGGACGGTGTATTAAATCCTCAAGACGAGATCACCCCCCCCCCCCCCCCCCCCCCCCCCCGGTCTGCAATTGTCTTTAATTGTTTTATTGATCCAGTGTGCCTGCTGCCATACAGGATCTGCCACCGCATGGAGTGTATTAGTGGTTTGTTGTCTCCTAGTCTGGTGCGAGGCGAGCGTCGGGCTAATCCATCCGTCTCCCGCTCGGTATTTGTCCCGTCGACCGAGCTCAGCAAGGAGCGCCCCCCCACCTCATCAGCTAACGCACCTACCCTGGCTGACCTCCAAGGAGCCCCCCCCCCACCTCATCAGCTGACGGCCCCCGTCCATCAGACACGGAACAAAGGAGCTCCACGGAGTCTCCATCTCCAGCTTCATCTCACGGCTCTTTCCTTTCCTGTTTTGTCTCCAGTCGTCGGATTCGGACACTTTTTCCCAGCAGGCCTCATTGTTGACTAGCTAGCGGGGCGGGGGGGAGGTGTTATTTGGATGCCAGAGAGTATTATTATTGTGTTTCTTCATCTCGTGGTGTATCGGGGGGGGGGGGGGGGGTCAAATAACCCGAGGAGGGGATGGAAGTGAGACATCTTACAGGGGAGGAAGGGAGGGAGGCTACGGGCCCACAGTGAGTGGAAACACAAGGAGAAGAAAACGTCACCCTGGTGTTGTGGTTCTCCAAGTGTTTACCCTTCTACCATGAAGCTGCCCTGCTGCTGTGGGCGGAGGTGTTGACACGAGAGGACGGAGAGAGGGAGGAGAGAGAGAGGGAGAGAGAGAGAGGAGAGAGGAGAGAGAGAGGGAGGAGAGAGAGAGGAGGGGTGGAGAGAGAGAGAGGAGAGAGGAGAGAGAGAGGAGAGAGGAGAGAGAGAGGAGAGAGAGAGAGAGAGAGAGAGAGAGAGAGATGAGAGAGAGAGAGAGAGAGAGAGAGGAGAGAGAGAGAGAGATGAGAGAGAGAGAGAGAGAGAGAGAGAGAGAGGGAAGAGTGGAGAGAGAGAGAGAGAGAGAGGAGAGAGAGAGAGAGAGAGGGGAAGAGTGGAGAGAGAGAGGGAGAGAGAGAGAGAGGAGAGAGAGAGAGGAGAGAGAGAGAGGAAGAGTGGAGAGAGAGAGGGAGAGAAAGAGAAAGACAGGAGAGAGAGAGAGGAAGAGTGGATAGAGAGGAGGAGAGAGAGGAGGAGAGAGAGAGGAGGAGTGGAGAGAGAGAGAGGAAGGGTGGAGAGGAGGGAGGAAGAGAGAGAGAGCAGAGTGAGCGGGAAGAAGAGTGGAGAGAGAGAGGAGAGAGAGAGAGGAAGAGAAAGAGTGGGGAGATGAAGGAGAGAGAAAGGGAGAGAAAGAGAGGAGAGAGAGGAAGATAAAGAGAGAGATGAGAGAGAGGAAAAGTGGAGAGAGAGGGAGAGAAAGAGAGAGAGGAGAGAGAGGAAAAGTGGAGAGAGAGAGGGAGAGAAATAGTGGGGATAGAGAGAGAGAGGGAAAGGAGAGGAGAGAGGAAGAGAGGAGAGAGAGAGTGGAGAGAGAGAGGAGAGAGGAGAGATAAAGAGGAGAGAGGAGAGAGAGAGTGGAGAGAGAGAGGGAGAGAAAGAGAAAGACAGGAGAGAGAGAGGAAGAGTGGAGAGAGAGAGGAAGAGAGAGAGAGAGGAGAGAGAGAGGAAGAGTGGAGAGAGAGAGGGAGAGAAAGAGAAAGACAGGAGAGAGAGAGAGGAAGAGAAAGAGAGGAGAGAGAGAGAGAGAGAGGAAGAGTGGAGAGAGAGAGGAAGAGAGAGAGGAGAGAGAGAGGAAGAGTGGAGAGAGAGAGGGAGAGAAAGAGAAAAACAGGAGAGAGAGAGAGGAAGAGAAAAGAGTGGAGAGAGAGAGGAAGAGTGGAGAGAGAGAGAGGAAGAGAGGAGAGAGAGAGGAAGAGAAAGAGTGGGGAGAGAGAGAGGAAGAGAAAGAGTGGGGAGAGAGAGAGAGAAAGAGTGGGGAAATGAAGAGAGAGAGAGGGAGAGAAAGAGTAGTGGAGAGAGAGAGGAAGAGAGGAGAGAGAGAGAGGAAGAGAAAGAGTGGGGAGAGAGAGAGGAAGAGAAAGAGTGGGGAGAGAGAGAGAGAAAGAGTGGGGGAGAGAGAGGAAGAGAAAGAGTGGGGAGAGAGAGAGAAAGAGTGGGGAGATGAAGGAGAGAGAGAGGGAGAGAAAGAGTGGAGAGAGAGAGGAAGAGAGGGGAGAGAGAGAGGAAGAGAAAGAGTGGGGAGAGAGAGAGGAAGAGAAAGAGTGGGGAGAGAGAGAGAGAAAGAGTGGGGAGATGAAGGAGAGAGAGAGGGAGAGAAAGAGTGGAGAGAGAGAGGAAGAGAGGAGAGAGAGAGAGGAGAGAAAGAGTGGGGAGAGAGAGAGGACGAGAAAGAGTGGGGAGAGAGAGAGAGAAAGAGTGGGGAGATGAAGGAGAGAGAGAGGGAGAGAAAGAGAGGACCACCAGTCCTCTCAGCTGGCAGGCTCCTCATTCACATTCATTCACGTCTAAACAACAGCAATATTGTTCTGTGTAATATTTTTTTTTTTAGTCAAAGTCAAAATCTTTATTTATAAAAAATGTTGTAGCTAATATTGCCATTTTCAAATTATGAGTACAGGAACTATTTCTCACTCGAGGTGTATCATTATTTAGACTTGGTGAACGAATGGAAGTGAATGAGGAGCCTGACACCTGGGGGCCTCACTGGTGACGCTGACAGCAGACGAAAGGGACAGCGGTACGAGTTACGAGTTTACTTGTAGATGACTTTAGAGAGAGGTAAGACTGCTCATTTTCTTTCAAGTTCTACTAAAGTGAAACATCCCTTTAATAAGACGAGAGGGGGTTTGCTGGGCTGTGGCTTGAGTGGCTTTATCACGGCGATTCAAAAGGCAAGATGTGAAGCAATGGCCAACGTGATCACTGAGACTTCCCCGTCTGATAAAGGTCATTTTTCTTCTTCTTATTATGCTCTATTCTATTATTGTCTTTTTTCTGCCTGTACCCGCTCTCCCAGCGACCCTGACCTCTGACCTCTCTGATGAAATGCATGTGTGGGGGACTGTGTGTAACTAGGAGGGATATGAGGACTGTGTGTAACTAGGAGGGATATGAGGACTGTGTGTAACTAGGAGGGATATGAGGACTGTGTGTAACTAGGAGGGATATGAGGACTGTGTGTAACTAGGAGGGATATGAGGACTGTGTGTAACTAGGAGAGATATGAGGACTGTGTGTGTAACTAGGAGGGATATGAGGACTGTGTGTAACTAGGAGGGATATGAGGACTGTGTGTAACTAGGAGGGATATGAGGACTGTGTGTAACTAGGAGGGATATGAGGACTGTGTGTAACTAGGAGGGATATGAGGACTGTGTGTAACTAGGAGGGATATGAGGACTGTGTGTAACTAGGAGGGATATGAGGACTGTGTGTGTGTCACTAGGAGGGATATGCTAAAAAGACACATTTCAATTGCCTTGTGTACATTGACAATAAAGTAATCGTCTTCTTCTACCTATAACATTATAACACAATTATAATAATTTAAATGATACCTTATCCAATATGATATGAGTATTCTTTAATTGTTCTTAATTTTTCTACCTGTAGGCCTATATGGACTCTTATAGCTGTACTGTACCTATAATGCATTATGATTGTTATGTGTTATAAATAGGATTATAGTGTGTTATAGACACACTTCGTAGAAATTGTAACCGAAAACTATTCCAAAACATACTCTGCATAAGCAGAGTGTCCCATGAAGTCAGAGAGACCAAATCAATTCTTTACCTGAAGCGACCTCAGAGCAGTATCCTCATCCGCACCCCCCCCCCCCCCCCCCCCCCCCCCCCCCCCCCACTCAGAAATCAATACTTTGCCAGAGGGCGAACGAGAGATGTGAGTCTGCATTGTTTCCTCTCTGGGTCTCCCTTTACGCGGCCCTACTACAGAGTAACATGAACTCACAGCCAGCTCTGTGCATAATGTCGTCATGCCGGAGATATTATAGATATGAATGCTCCATTTTCCAGCTTTGCAAAGGACTACACTGAGGTGAAAAAGGGCATCGGAACACACCTGTCAAAGGTTGCCGCTAATACCAAACTCACACGAGGAGGGGGAGGGAACGGGCGGTTACTGTACTTGCGACAGTGGCTCGGGAGGTAGAGCAGTCGTCTGGTGATCCGGAGGTTCCCGGTTCGATTCCCGCTCCTCCCGGGCAGCGTGTGTCGAAGTGTCCTTGAGCAAGACACTTAACCCCTAATTGCTCCTCCTCCAGATCATTCCACAAGGTGACTCCACACAGAGAAATACACATAGCCTTCCTGGTTGTTCTTGAAGATTGCTGTTCCAGTTTGAGTTTCCCTCTAAGGTTATAATCGTTGGAGTCCCGCTCTCTCACAGAACATGTTCTGTATCTTGTCAGGAAGGCTGTGGTGTATGACTCTGTACATGAACTGGGCGGTTTTGTAATCCACCAGGTCCTTTAATTAACTGTACACTACACCACATTCAAATACATTGTACACTACATTCAAATACACTGTACACTACATTCAAATACACTGTACACCACATTCAAATACACTGTACACTACATTCAAATACACTGTACACTACATTCAAATACACTGTACACTACATTCAAATACATTGTACACCATTCAAATACACTGTACACCACATTCAAATACATTGTACACTACATTCAAATACACTGTACACCACATTCAAATACACTGTACACCATTCAAATACACTGTACACCATTCAAATACATTTTACACTACATTCAAATACACTGTACACCATTCAAATACACTGTACACCACATTCAAATACACTGTACACCATTCAAATACACTGTACACCATTCAAATACATTTTACACTACATTCAAATACACTGTACACCATTCAAATACATTTTACACTACATTCAAATACACTGTACACCATTCAAATACACTGTACACCATTCAAATACACTGTACACCATTCAAATACACTGTACACCATTCAAATAAATTGTACACCACATTCAAATACACTGTACACTACATTCAAATACATTTACATTTACATTTAGTCATTTAGCTGACGCTTTTATCCAAAGCGACTTACAAGTTCTGTACGACAAGCCATCAGGAAGGGCACAACTCTATCAGCTGAGCAACAATGTTCATCAAAGTGTTGAGTGCTACAGTGTAGGTTAGTTTATTAGGACAAGTGCATGACAGTACGGTTAGTTAGGGTTAGATTTTTTTTTTTTTTTTTTTTTTTTTTTTAATTCAGATAATGGTTGAAGAAGTGCGTCTTTAGTCGACGGCGAAAGATTGGACGTGATTCGGCTGTCCTAACTGGGGTGGGTAGTTCATTCCACCATTGTGGGGCAAGGACTGAGAATAGGCGACTTCTCTTTGATGACCCTCCCGGAGCTTGGATAGGAGTAGGTCTGAGGCGGCCAGAAGATGCAGAGCGTAGGGGTCTTGAGGGTGTGTAGTTAGAGACCATTGACCGGAGGTAGGCGGGAGCGGTTCCCTTTGCCGCACGGTATGCTAGGTCGAGGGCCTTGAAGCGGATTCGTGCAGCAATGGGGAGCCAGTGCAGGTCCCTAAGAAGTGGGGTGACATGGGCCGACTTCGGTAGGTTTGAGATCAGGCGGGCCGCTGCGTTCTGAATGAGTTGAAGAGGCTTAGTGGCAGTGGCCGGGAGGCCAGCGAGCAGTGCATTGCAGTAGTCGAGGCGGGAGATGACTGTTGATTGGACGAGGAGTTGGGTGGCTTCTTTTGTCAGGAAGGGGCGTATCCTTCTGACGTTGCTCAGGAGGAATCGGCAGGTTCTGGTCGTCGCTGCGATGTGAGCAGAGAAGTTCAACTGGTCGTCGAGGACAACACCAAGGTTCTTGGCGGTCGGGGACGCAGTCACAGCTGCATTCTCGACTGTGATTGAAAGGTCGGTTAGGGGGGAGGATTTGGCCGGCAGGTGGAGCAATTCTGTTTTGCTTAGGTTCAGTTTGAGGTGGTTGGACGTCATCCAGGCTGAGATGTCGGACAGACAGGCCGAGATCCGCACAGAGACGTGGATATCTGAGGGAGGGAAGGAGAGGAAGAGTTGAGTATCGTCGGCATAACAATGGTAGGAGAAGCCATGAGACGTGATAATGTTACCCAGTGATTTAGTGTAGAGGGAGAAGAGAAGGGGTCCTAAAACCGAGCCCTGGGGGACACCCGTCCGCAGGGGGCGGGTGGCCGACAGGGTCCCTCTCCATGACACTTGGTAGGAGCGGTCATTGAGGTATGATGACAGCCATGTCAGCGCAGAGCCAGCCACTCCCATTCCTGCGAGGGCCGCAAGGAGGATCTGGTGGTTGACTGTGTCGAAGGCTGCAGATAGATCTAGGAGAATCAGGACAGAGGAGAGGCCTTTCGCTTTTGCTAAGTGAAGTGCCTCTGTGACCGCAATGAGGGCTGTCTCTGTGGAGTGACCAGTCCTGAAGCCTGACTGATTAGGGTCTAGGAGGTCATTCTGTAAGAGATAAGTAGTAAGTTGGTTGGATACAGCACGTTCAAGTGTTTTAGAAAGGAAGGAGAGAAGAGAGACAGGACGGTAGTTGCCTATGACAGTAGGGTTCAGGGTTGGTTTTTTTATGAGCGGCGTGACTCTGGCTTGTTTTAGGGAGGTGGGGACCACCCCCGAGTTGAGTGAGGAGTTGATGGTTGCAGTTAGGAATGGGAGGATGTCTGGTGCTATGGTCTGGAGGAGTGGGGAGGGTAGCTGGTCCAGCTGGCAAGTAGTCGGACGGTTTGACGTTACCAGTGTCAGGGTCTCTGCTTCTGTAATGGGAGAGAAAGATGACAGAGTGAAGGATGAGGTTCTCGATTCAGCATTTGGAATGGGTGGGGGTTGGGAGAAGGAGCTGCGGATGTTCTCCACTTTTTCCTCAAAGAAGATCGCAAAGTCTTCGGCAGAGAAAGATGAGGGAGGGGGGGGTGGGGGGGGAGTGAGGAGGGAGGACATGGTAGCATGCAGTTTGCGAAGATTCTTGGCAGAGGCCTCGATCCTATGGTGGAAGAAAGAAGCTTTGGCATTAGTGATGGTTTTGGAGAATGTTAACAAGAGGTTGTGATATGTGTCGATGTCAGCAGTGAGGCGTGACTTTCTATACTTCCTTTCAGCTGCTCTCAGGACCTGTCTTTGTTCTCTCACTGGATCTGTCAGCCATGGACTGGGTGGGGAACGGCGGGCAGGTTTCTCAACGAGGGGACAGAGCTTGTCGAAGGAGGTTGCCAGGGCTGAAAGGAGGGTGGAGGTTGCCATCTCTGTGGAGAGAGCAGAGAAGGTGTCACTCAAAGGTAGAGCGGATAGTATGTCAGAGGAGAGGGTGGAGGGGGATAGGGAGGGCAGGTTGCGTCTGAGTGAGACTGTTTGAGTTGGGGTGAAGACCTTTCGGTTAAGCATGAGAGTTAGTGAGAAGGATATGAAGGAATGGTCAGATACATGTAGGGGAGTTACCGTGGTGTTAATGATGCTGGAGTTACGGGAAAATATGAGATCCAAGGAGTTGCCTGCTTTGTGGGTGGGAGGCATGGCAGTGGGAGTCAGGTCAAACGATTGTAGGAGGGAGACTACTACACTGTACACCACTAAATACACTGTACACCACATTCAAATACACTGTACACCATTCAAATACACTGTACACTGGTAGATGAATCAGAAAAGTACCTGACTAGCTGCTAATGACATCATTGCCTCAAATCATTCACTGAGCACATCACTCTGAAAGCACCTTCACACCCTTCTCCCCGATGTGTCGTTTCATTCCACGTTGAGCACTTTTCTTTGATCAAAGGTGGAACCTGATAACAGAGCGGTGCCTTTCATAAACACATCCATGGAGCAGCGATCAGGCCCGGCCAGCGAGGCGCCACGGAGGCCGTCATGTTTATCTACCTGTGTCTTCTTTCAGGGCGCAGAGACGTTCTCTGGGTAGCGCCGTTTCAATACCTAACCTATTCCCGTTGGCCAAATGTAATTGTTGTGAAGGGCCAGATTAAAACTGAGAATCTACCTTTATTGTTTGATATACTTTGTATATTATTTATATATACACGGAATATCCCTTTACCTGCGTTCACACCAGAGTAATATTCGCTCTCCTTATTGGACAGCGCCCCTAGGCGCCAGCTCGCAAGCCCCCAACGCCAGGTTCAAAGACAAGTTCAGGCATGTCAGAACATGCCCGGAGACAGCGTATTGATACCAGACAAGGACTGCGGTTTGGGACTAGATAATCACTTAAGTATATATACAGCGCAAGGTGCGCACAGCAGTAGTTCAAGTTCAGTAGATCACCTGCTTGTCCATCTAAACAAGCCAACGTAGTTCATCGTGTAAATTGAGCACTCGTGCGTTGAGAACATGTGCGATTAGAATAGTAAAGTGTCAGAGTTTAATGCAGTAACGTCAAGTTCGACCTAATCTAATGTGAAGTAAATAGTCGCTCATTTATTGTATATCGTGCGGCCACAGTTCGTTCGTGTGTAGCATTACCCAGCGGTTCGTCGTGTTTTAGCTAGTGTACCTTAGCCAGGGTGTGTGGCCTAAATACATGCCCACACCCGAGGAGGCCTAGTCGGAGAACCGTTGGACATGTGCACAGGAGAACCAACGTCGGCGATTGCAGAACCATTACCGGTTGGATTATATTGATTTGGAACGTGTTACCCGGAGAAGAGCCTAGTTGATTTCCACTATCGTTTGGGATTCAACCTCGTGAGGATTACAACTCGGGCTGGCCTCATGGACAGAGGCTGGCTAGCTGTCATCAGTGCTATCGAGCATTTGGATTACAACTATTGCTTTGCTGCTGATCGTGGGATTTACAAGGACCGACTCCTGTACGTGGAGTCTCTTTATTCTTCATTGAATCAGACGGAGTATCCGAACATTCCTCTACCCTCCAGGCCTTACACCCCCGGAGGGAACCCATTGTCTCCAGGCGGTATCAGCGTTGCCTTATATAGTTGCTATTGTACGACAGGTGGTGTCAACTTAGACCCATCGTAGGATTCCTGCTATTCTTAGTGACTCATGCTATTGACTGACTTTACGCATATTCTTCGCCATACAAGCGCGACCCTAATTCTCATTCTGTAACCTAATGTTGCATAATAATAAAATACCCTCAAATACTATTTTTTTGTCAATGCCGTGTTCTTGTGAGTGTTCACCATCTATATTTGATGTACTGTCTGGCCAGTAATTAAAGTACATAACTAGCAGTGGTTTAATCTATCACAATCTTTAATACAGTCAGGGTTTTGTAACCCCTCAGTTACAGTAATCCAGTGACATGACATTGACATTCAGCGCACGCCATTTCCCCAAACATCGTGGCTGCCAGAATGAAAGACGGAAGCGATCGGCAATATAAATGCCACAGCATGTACCCCCCCCCCCCGCCCCCCCCCTCCGCCTGACAATAGAGAGCCGTTCAGTGGGTGAGATGAGGAGGTCCACTGTGCATGATGTGAACCTGACAGTACATGCAAGACACCTCGCCATGTCCTTTTTTTTTTGGGGGGCTTTTTTCTGTATTTTTTCACCCATCCCAATTTAGTCGTTATGCCAATTCCCTTCCTGGCCGTTGCTTGCATTGCCCCACTGTCGGCCTGGGGAGGGTGTAGAACTACCACATGCCTCCTCAGATGTGGAGTCGCAAAACGCTTCTTTTCACCTGACGTGAAGAGTTTCACTGGGGGAACCTGACGCGTGGGTGGTTCACGCTATTTCCCCCAGATCCCCTCCCTCCCTGCTGAACAGGCTCCCCGACCGACCAGTAGGAGGCGCAGTTTACAACGACCAGGACACAGCTGGATTAGATCCCAGGTGGTAGGCGAGTGCTTAGTCCACTGCGCTACCCATCCGCACCCCACTTCGCCATGTCTGCTCAACTATTTCCAGTAAAACTCATTCCCGCCACTTATTGTTCAGTTGGACTGCATGTTATTTTTATCCAAACACGCTTCACATCTCGTGCCTCACATTCGCCCATTCACTCACACGCCGACGGTGGAGGCGACCGCGCGAGGTGTTGACCTGCTCGTCGGAGAAGCTAGGGGCTAAAGGAACTTAAAGGAAATGAGCTTATTTGCCATCTCCCCCGGAGTTAGACAAGCAGAAACATACCCAAATCAAATCAAATGTATTTGTAAGGCCCGACAACACACGTTAATGTCCCCATGGGCCGGATACGTCTTCTTTAAACAAGTCAAGAATATTGAACTATAATAATCAGTGCAGGAGCTCACTTATCCTTGAAAGACACTTTTATCACTGACTTAAAAGGCCCATACATCTCCATAAATGTCCAGGGCGGAGGGAATAAGTGCTTACCCTACAGACCCCAAGTCTGTTAGGACAGCAGACTCGGTTGGCACTGCTCAAAACTTACCTTTTTAAAATAGCTTTTAAATGAATTATTATCTTTATTTCATTGTCTTATTTTTCTTTATTTCTATACATTTTACTTAAATATTTTATTATAATTTGTATCGTTTTATGTAGTTTTTTTTTATCATTTTATTTGTTCTTTTTTTATGTCAACATATTATTTAAATTATTAAAATGAAACTCAAACATGTTCCGTTGTGATGTCACCAGTGTTGGGCAAGTTACTTTAAAAAAGTTAGTTACTAGTTACAGTTACTAGTTACTTCTTCCAAAAAGTAACTAAATTACTTACTCAGTTACAAATTATAAAAGTAACTAGTTACTTCAGAAAGTAACTATTGCATTATTTTCAAGTAAATGTTTTACATAAACAACATACACAAATCTAAACAATTTTAATGTTGCTGTGGGACAAAGTGAGACTAGCCTCCAATCAAATGCCATGTATGTAGATATTATAATTACTATGTTTATATAGTGGATCATACAAATACAAACACAATAGATGTTTTGGAACTTTTGATATGTATTGCCCCTCAACAGGCCACAACTGGGCAACATTAAATACGAGATTACTCGTTACTGAAAAAACTAACGCGGTTAATAATTGTTAATAACTGGATGTCACAGTATGATGTCATAATAAAACATTCTAGAACATTTGTGATGTCATAGTATGATGTGATAATAGAACATTCTAGAACATTTGTGATGTCACAGTATGATGTCATAATCAAACATTCTAGAACATTTGTGATATCACAGTATGATGTCATAATCAAACATTCTAGAACATTTGTGATGTCACAGTATGATGTCATAACCAAACACTCTAGAACATTTGTGATGTCACAGTATGATATCATAATCAAACATTCTAGATCATTTGTGATGTCACAGTATGATTTCATAATAGAACATTCTAGAACATTTGTGATGTCACAGTATGATGTCATAATAGAACATTCTAGAACATTTGTGTTCTATATATATTCAACAATTCTCTCAGAAGATATCATATCTCACAAGACAAGTGAAGATATCACTTGTTGTTTCCGGCTACTTGTCTGTAAGCTTGAATATATTCTGTAGATACAATTTAAAATCCCCACATGGTAAAGGAAACAATGTCCTGTACAATCCTTAATGACCTGCATCTGGAGGGAAGGCTCTGTGATGTGGTTATTAAAGTCAACAGCACTGAGTTGAATGCCCACAAGGCCCTCCTGTGTGACTGCAGTGACTATTTCAGGTACGTTTAGCTTGTTTCATGTTAGCTTGGTTCAGGTTAGCTTGGTTCAGGTTAGCTTGGTTAGTAAACAGATACCATACTGTACTTTTACTGTAAAAAGATACTATACTGTACTTCTACTGTAAACAGATACTATACTGTATGTCTACTGTAAAAAGATAATATACTGTACTTATACTGTAAACATATACTATAATGTACTTCTAATGTAAAAATATACTATAATGTACTCCTACTGTAAACAGATACTATACTGTACTTCTACTGTAAACAGATAATATACTGTACTTCTACTGTAAACAGATACTATACTGTGTGTCTACTGTAAACATTTAATATACTGTACTTATACTGTATAAAATATACTATACTGTACTTCTACTGTAAAAAGATAATATACTGTACTTGTACTGTACACAGATAATATACTGCACTTCTACTGTAAACAGATACTATACTATACTGTAAAAAATATAATATACTGTACTTCTACTGTAAACAGATACTATACTGTTCTTCTACTGTAAACAGATACTATAATGTACTTATACTGTAAAAATATGCTATACTGTACGTATACTGTAAACAAATACTAGTCTGTACTTCTACTGTAAACATATACTATAATGTAATTTTACTGTAAACAGATACTATACTGTACTTCTACTGTAAAAATATACTATACTGTACTTCTACTGTAAACATATACTATACTGTACATCTACTGTAAACATATACTATACTGTACTTCTACTGTAAACAGATAATATACTGTACTTCTACTGTAAACAGATACTATACTGTACTTCTACTGTAAAATATACTATACTGCACTTCTACTATAAAAACAGATACTATACTGTACTTCTACTGTAAAACGATGATATACTGTACTTATACTGTAAAAAGACAATATACTGTACTTCTACTGTAAAAAGATAATATACTGTACTTCTACTGTAAACAGATACTATACTGTACTTCTACTGTAAACAGATACTATACTGTACTTCTACTGTAAACAGATACTATACTGTACTTCTACTGTAAACATATAATATACTGCACTTCTACTGTAAAAATATACTATACTGTACTTCTACTGTAAAAAGATAATATACTGTACTTCTACTGTAAACAGATACTATACTGTACTTCTACTGTAAACAAATACTATACTGTACATCTACTGTAAAAAGATACTATACTTCTACTTTGCTAAGACCCTATACTTCTACAGTGAACATATATGACTACACAGGACAGAATGTTGCTTACTGTTTACTCATCAGATATCTCTATACTCTGCGTCCCACAGAGCCCTCTTCACTCGCTGGAGCGACTCAGAGAAAGCAGTCTACAGTATCCCTGGGGTGTCCCCGGGTATGATGCAGCTCATCATAGAGTACTCCTACACACGCTTTGTGCTGGTGACAGCAGAGAACGTGAAAGAGCTTCTGGTGGCTGCAGACCAGCTTCGCGTCACTGGCATAGTAGGAGCGTGCTCTGACTTCCTAGAAGGCCAGCTGTCTCTGGAAAACTGTGTCGGCATCTGGAGGTTCGTGGACATCTACTGCTGCCCTGACCTGAGGCGCAAGGCCCATCTCTTCATCGTGTGCCACTTTGAGGAGATGTTGCACGTCTCACAGGAGTTTGTGGAGCTGTCCCCGCAGCAACTGGTGGACATCATCGAGAGGGATGAACTGAACGTGAAGAGCGAGGAGACGGTGTTCGAGGCCGTCCTCCGTTGGATCGACCACTCCCGTGAGGAGCGTAAAACACACATCCCTTTGCTGCTGCCCAAGGTAACTAATTGTATTACGGATACACAAACATGGTTGCTAGTGCCTGAGCCACATTTATTTTAAATTTTATTTTTATTATTTGACTTTTTCTTGTTTGTCTGTCTCTTGTCAAGGTCATTATGATTCATGTTACTGTTATTATTGTTGTCGTCGCTGTTGTCATTATTATTATTATTATTATTATTATTATTATTATTATTATTATTATTATTATTATTATTATTATTATTATTATTATTATTATTATTATTATTATTATTATTATTATTATTATTGTACTGTTATGATCTGTTTTATGTATGAAAAGTAAAGAAAAGAAAAACATTTATAAAAAAACAAAAAAACGAATTGTATTACTGTGCATTACATTAAAACAACACTAGGTTCCTGTAATAATGTAAAGGTCCAGTCCAAAGGTTCTTTTGTGATGTTTATTTCACGCTGTCAAAAGCAATACAGGTCCAGTGCAACACACAGCTGTTACTCATTATACTACCTAAGTAGGTGTGTCTCATAGGACACTGCAGGTGAAGGTCTCACTGACGTAACCCGGTGAACCCACATTATAACAATCCCTTCCCCCATAGTCTTGAAATATCATTGGTATAAATTTTTTAAGCTTAATCTCAGCTACAAGGTAGGGGGTAGACTGCCCCTCCTCCAGACACCCAAGGGGATTATTCTGCCCCTGCATTAAAATAAGTGGGTGCCTGCCTAACTCTACCTGGATAACGACGTCCTATTTCTGGACCCGGTTCCGGAGGTCTCAGCACGACTGCCTCGGGTGCAGGAGGTTCCGGAGGCCTCAACACGACTGCCTCGGGTGCAGGAGTCTCTGACCCTGGATGGACTGCTTCTTGTGGTGAAAAGCTCTCCTCCGGTAGACTTGCTGGCGTGGTGTTTTGATCATAACATGGACGCATCTGATCCTGATGACGTCTCACCAACTTGCCGTCCTTTTGTGTCACCCTCCAAGACACTGGACCGGTCCTCTCTGTGAGTGTTGCGGGAATCCACTTCTGGCCTGAGTACCCTCTCACATAGACGGAGTCAGACTCTGTGAACATCCTGTCCCTGACATGCTTGTCATGCTGCTCCTTTTGTTTGTCCTGATTTAGTCCAACTCTATTCGCTAGTGAAGGACGCACTAGATCCAACTGATTCTCCGGTTCATGAGTAGCTCAGCTGGCGTAGCTCCGGTTGTGGTCTGAGGGGTTGATCGGTACTTAAACAAGAACCTGGATAGCTTTGTCTCCACACTACCCTCCCCCATCTTCTTGATGCCCTCTTTGAACACCCGCACTGCACGCTCAGCACAGCCATTCGAAGATGGATGGTATGGTGCTGTTGTCACATGCTTTATGCCGTTTTTTCTTAGGAAGTGTTTGAACTCTGCACTAACCAGACTTGGTCCATTATCACTAACCAGGACTGCTGGGATTCCATGGGTGGCAAAAATGCTCCTCAATTTCTCCACTGTCATGGATGAAGTAATAGACTGCATTGGGTGAGCCTCAATCCACTTTGAATAGGCGTCAATGACTATTAGAAACATCTTTCCATATACTGGCCCACAAAAATCCACATGCAGCCTCATCCAAGGTTGGTCTGGCCACTCCCACGGGTGTAAAGGTGCTGCTGCTGGGGCGGCTTGGTTCAACTGACACGAATGACAGCTGCGCACTGCTGACTCTAAATCTGCATCCATGTTTGGCCACCACACATAACTGCGGGCCAATGTTTTCATTCTTGAGACCCCTGGATGAGCCTCATGAAGCTCCTTGATCATAGTCTGTCTTCCTTGTGGTGGTATTATCACTCTACTTCCCCACAGGATGCACCCGTCCTCCACACTCAGTTCATATTGTCGTCTCGTGTAAGGCTGTATTTCTGGGTCTGTGCTCTGTGAGGGCCAGGAGCCCTGCAACAACCACTGGTGGACTCTGGACAGGATAGGGTCCCGACGAGTCCAGTCTCGGATGTTTTTTACCTGCAGGGGTGTACCATTCATATGCTCCATAAGCAGCACCACCTCTTCCTCCTGTGGTACATTTCCGGGCTTTATGGGCAGTGGGAGTCTGCTCAGTGCGTCTGCATTCCCGTTTTTTGAGCCCTCCTTATACTCCAAGGTGTACTCATAGGCGGCTAAAATTAATGCCCATCTTTGCATTCTGGCTGCCGCGAGCTGTGGGATGCCCTTACTCTCTCCCAAAAGGCCTAGTAGTGGTTTGTGATCCGTCGCAATAGTGCAGTGTTTTCCAAACAGATACTGGTGGAATTTCTTTAGACCAAAAATGATAGACAGCGCCTCTTTCTCTAGCTGTGAATAGCCCCGTTCTGCTGATGACAGTGACCGTGACATGTATCCGATTGGCCTCTGGAAGCCATCTGGAAACCGGTGTGATAATACTGCTCCAACGCCATAAGGTGATGCATCACAAGCCAAGTAGAGCGGCTTTGTCTCATCAAAGTGCACTAATAATGTTTCAGACTGGAGGCACTTTTTTGCCTCCTCAAATGCCTGGGTCTGACATTTTCCCCATCTCCATGGGATCTCTTTTCTCAAAAGCTTGTGTAGTGGCTCCAATATGGTCGACACATTTGGCAGGAACTTGTGATAATAGTTTAGCATGCCCAGAAAAGACTTTAACTGTGTCTGGTCAGTCGGCTGTGGCGCATTTACAATGGCCTGTACCTGGTCAGCCACTGGTTGAATCCCTTTGTGGTTAATTCGATAACCCAGGTAAACCACCTCTGGTACCATGAACACACATGTGTCTCTCCTCAGACGCAGTCCTGCAGCTGAGAGTCTCTTCAGCACTACCTCTAAGTTGTGTAGATGGCTGGCATCGTCGTCACCGGTCACCAGAATATCATCTATTCTCACCACCACCTGGGGAAGGCCTTGTAGTAGGTTATCCATGGTGCGCTGGAATATGCCTGGTGCTGATGACACCCCATAGGGTAGCCTGATGTACTGAAACAGACCCCGGTGGGTGTTTATTGTTGTGAATTTCTTAGATTCTTCATTCAGTGGGAGCTGTTGATAGGCCTGTGACATGTCCAATTTTGTGAATTTCTGTCCCCCCCCTAATACCGCCAGCAAGTCCTCTGTTTTGGGAATAGGGTAGTTGTCCAACTTGGACACTGGATTCACTGTCACTTTATAGTCCCCACATATTCGGGTTGTCTTGTCTGGTTTTAGTATGGGCACTATGGGAGCTGCCCACTCTGAAAAATCCACAGGCTCAATTATGCCTGCCCTCTCCAATCTGACCAACTCTGCCTCCACTTTCTCCTTGAGAGCATAGGGTAATGGCCTGGCTTTAAAATACCGTGGCTTGGCTTCTGGGTCCACATATATCTTGGCTGTAGCCCCTATTAAAGTGCCCAGCTCGCCTTTAAAAACATCCTCATGTTGTGCTAGCAGAGCATTTAACTCCTGCTGCTGACCTATCTGTAGTCTGAAAATGGCTCTCCAGTCTAGCCGCATAGCTTTGAGCCAATTTCTCCCCATCAGATTAGGCCCCTCCCCTTTTACCACCAGCAATGCTAATTTCTTGGTCTGCCCTTTGTAGGTGACTTGTGCGTGCATCTTGCCTAACACTCCTACTCTGTCTCTGGTGTATGTGTACAGTTTTATTTTTGTTTGATGGAGTGGCCCCCCTCCCATCTTAGTGTAGGTTTCCTCACTCATAATAGTCATACCTGCACCAGTGTCTACTTCAAAGTCAATGTCATGTCCATTCACCGACACTTGCTCTCTGTATGGCTCCACTCTCTCTCCATCATCCAGATTATACAGATTGTGTGTATAATCCTCCTCTTCATACTCCAGTGTGTGGGTTGCACCCAGTCCATTTCCCCGGTTCTGTCTGGGCTGTCTGACCTGCCTGGGTCTGCGGCATTTTCGAGCTAGATGTCCGCGTCTTTGGCAGTTGTGACAAACTGCATCTATGAATCGGCAATCCGCCGGCCCGTGATTTCCTCCACTGTAACATCCGATTCCTGCCGACGGTGGTCTGCGCTCCGGTGCTGCAGGTTGTAGTTGTAATTTATGAATGGGTCCCTCCACTCCCGTTTGCTGCAGCTCCGCGATATCTTTAGCCGCTGTTTCCATAGTGATGGCCAACTCAATAGCCCTGGCCAACGTGAGTCTGTCATCCGGTTCTGTTAACAGACGCTTTTGAATGCGATCGTCATTTATCCCGCACACCAGTCTGTCTCGAATCATGTCATTTAACGTAGCGCCAAACCCACAATGTTCAGTGATTCTCTTCAGCTCGGCTACAAATGATGACACAGACTGTCCTTGCTGTCTCGTTTTCGAATGAAATTTATAACGCTCCACAATGGCACTGGGTTTAGGCGTGAAGTGATCACTCAACAGTTTCAATAGCCCCGTCAAGTCCGAATCTCCTGGCTTACCCGGCAGACACAAATCGCGCAGCATAGCGTAGACTTTTCCTCCACATGCACTCAGGAATATGGCTCGCTTTTGTCCTGCATCTGTGATCTTGTTAGCCACAAAGTAGAATTCCAGACGTTCCACGTACTGCTGCCAATCATCTGTTTCTTGATCAAACTCCTGGATTTTCCCATACGTCGTCATTTTTCCAACGTTCGGCTAAAACTCCAAGCTGTTTAGTTTATCCTCGTCGCCAATGTAATAATGTAAAGGTCCAGTCCAAAGGTTCTTTTGTGATGTTTATTTCACGCTGTCAAAAGCAATACAGGTCCAGTGCAACACACAGCTGTTACTCATTATACTACCTAAGTAGGTGTGTCTCATAGGACACTGCAGGTGAAGGTCTCACTGACGTAACCCGGTGAACCCACATTATAACAGTTCCCTAGTACAGTGGTTGTCAAACATTTGGGTCCAAACTGTTCCCTAGCAACAGAAACCGTCTACAACCGATGTCTAAGTTGTACCCGCTGTCTGCTTGTCTCTTCCCAGGTTCGCATGGGCTTGATGAGGCCTGACTACTTCAGGAGCAACGTCCAGAACAACCCTGTGGTGAGGGACAGCCACGACTGCAGGCCCCTCATCCTCAGCGTCCTGAACCCCCCTGGCTCCGACAGGCTCCCAAACCCCTTGACCCGCCCACGCCTGCCCCAGGAGGTCCTATTGGCCATCGGAGGCAGGGGTGGCGGCATCCAGACCATGGAGGCTTACAATATCCGAGCCGGTGGATGGATGGACGTGAGCGCTGAGGGGGAGAGTCCCCGGTGGTGCCATGGCACCGCTTATCTCCACGGTCTGGTCTACTGCGTCGGTGGCTTTAACATAGGACAGCATCTCAGCAGTGTGCGCAGGTTCAACCCCGTCACTCGCAGCTGGCTGCAGGCGGCTCCCATGCACTCACGCCGCAGTGAGCTCAGCGTGGTCGTGTTGGACGGCTGTATCTACGCCATGGGAGGGAGAGACGGATACGTGGTACTGAACACCGCCGAGCGCTACGAGCCTGAAACCAACCAGTGGACACTGATCTCACCCATGCTGGAGCGCAGGTGCTCCGCCGGGGCAGCAGCCCTCCAGGGCAAGGTGGGTGGAACTGAGGGACACAGGGTGCTAGATGAACACAAGGAACGTTAGATCAGAAATCATGAATGTCTTTATTGCCAAGTAAGCTTGCACATACAAAAGATGTGTCTGGGTCCTTCAGTGCATCAACATTAACAGACAATTAAAGTAGAATGAAATCAAATGGAATATATAAACTAAATTAGAATATTCTTTCTTATTACAGGTTTACATCTGTGGTGGCTGGCGTCTGCTCACAGGCTCAGCTGAGTGCTACAGCCCAGACACCGACCAGTGGACTCTGATCGCCCCCATGAGCAGCAGGCGTTGGGCAGTGGGAGTGGCTGCATACGGAGGACATGTCTATGCGGTAGGTGCACACAGAGACAAATGCTTTATACTCAATATTTTTATAGATATGTATCATTTGACTTGTAATGCTGCTGTGATGCCCTCATTTCCCTAAATGGATTAATACAGTGTCTGCCTGCCTGAGCCACACACTAAAACATTCCTCTCATGTGTCCTGTCCTCAGGTGGGAGGGGGGGTCGATGGACACGTCCTGCGTAGCGCGGAGGCCTACAGCCCCTTGACTGACTCCTGGAGCGCCCTGCCCGCCATGCTCACCCCCCGCTGCCACTTTGGCATCGCGGTGCTGGACGACCTGCTCTTCGTGGTCGGAGGCTACAATGGCTTCACCGCCCTCTCCAACGTGGAGCGCTACGACCAGAGCAGCGACAGGTGGACTGTAGCCGAGGACATGAAGATCCCGCGCGGTGCCCTAAGCTGCTGCATAATGCATGGCCTGCCATTTAATATGAGCCGGTATGCTGCTTCCTGTGGAGGAGGGGGAGGAGGAGGAGGAGGAGGAGGAGGAGGAGGAGGAGGAGGAGGAGGAGGAGGAGGAGGAGGTGGAGGAGGAGGAGGAAAGGAGGAGGAGTAGGAAGAGAAGGAGGAGGAGGAGGAGGAGGAGGAGGAGGAGGAGGAGCAGGAGGAGGATGAGGAGGAGCAGGAGGAGGAAGAGTAGGAGGAGGGGGAGCAGGAGGAGGAGGAGGAGGAGGAGGAGGAGGAAGAGGAGGAGGAAGAGTAGGAGGAGGGGGAGGAGGAGGAGGAGGAGGCGGAGGAGGAGGAAGATGAGGAAGAGTAGGAACAGGAGCAGGAGGAGGAGGAGGAGGAAGAGGAGGAAGAGTAGGAGGAGGAGGAGAGTAGGAGGAGGAAGATGTGGAAGAGTAGGAGGAGGATTAGGAGGAGGAGGAGAATGAGGAAGAGGAAGATGAGGAAGAGGAGGAGGAGGAAGATGAGGAAGAGTAGGAGGAGGAGGAGGAGGAGGAGGAGGAGGAGGAGGAGGAAGAGGAGGAGGAAGAGGAGGAACAGGAGCAGGAGGAGGAGGAGACCGCAGCCTCTTGCATTGGTGACGAGCACAATCTCCGCTACGCCACCTGACCGCATGCGTCATTTATTTGATCTAAAATGACTGTATTGCTCGAATACAAGCCATTCAAATTCACGCATTGATATCCAATCGCCTCTACTCATGGAGGCCCGCGGTCCAAGTTCCCAAATGAATTGGGAAGCTTGTGAAAAAAGGTGTTTACTCTCTTATTTGTGTTTGTGTAAAACTACCACAGCCTTGAACCGCAACTGGTGATTTATATGTTTCCTTCATACAGCTTCTCTCCCGCACTGCAACAGAGTCCAATGTCCTCTTCCTGGTCACACATGTCTGAGGTGTAACTCCATTATACTTTGGTTCTGCCCTCCGAGCCACCAATCACAAGAAGAAGTACTGCATTTCAACCTAGAGAGTAGAGACTGGTGTGGTCCAGCTGAGACATGTGCACCCTCTGCTGGCTGTTATTAGAATAACATTCCCTAGAATGTTATCAGATTTGATGGGTTATACATCAATTGAGTAGCTCAGATGAAGGACCATATAAGTCTGTTTTAACCCTTTCACTGCCACACGACAGAAGGTTAACCCTTTACTATCACACAACCGACGGCGATGCTCCATCATCCGCAGAGCTAGTATTGTCACAGACACTGTGAAAGGGTTAACCGGCTGTTGTGTGACAGTGAAAGGGTTAATCTTTCAGAGGAGCAATGTTTTCAACCTTTATTATTCTATAGATTGTGAGTTAGAGTGTTGTGTTCACTCATCTTGTTTTTTATTGCCCTTTGTACACCGATTTGAGGAGGGCTTTATTTGAGAAAATTCAAATTGTAAATCCGGATTTGTTTTGGCAGTCTGAGAGTTGTATGTTGAGTTGTTTTTTTGTGGAGGACATCTTCAGTTTTGCAGGATTTTTGGAGAAAGCATGGCACGTGAGACAAAACACACTATATCCTATATAATTGTATATGAATTCCTCTTGTTTCTTTGTTTACATACATTGCGTACAACTTGTGTTATATTACGTTTTATTGTATTTTCTTTTTCTTGTGGCCATCTTGGTCTATATGTCATTTGTCAAGTAATTTGTCATGTATATTATTATATACTTATTGTTTATGTGTCTTGTAAGCCCATATGGGCTGGGCATACACCTGTATGTAAGACACGAAAATAAAAAACATCAAAATCAAATAAAAAATCATAGTTAAAGGCAGTCAAGGTCGAAAAGTTTCTTGTGATGTATCACACATGTGATTTAGATTAACTTCACAATTGCAAATACATGGACTGTCCAAAATATTTAAAAAGTTACTTATTCTCTTAAACAGCACTTTGCCCTCGTCTGTCGGCGTCAGGCTTTGTTATCGCCGAACAACCAACACATTGTTGGAAAGCTAAAATGACCACCGTTTGATTGACACCCTACTCAACCCATTATGTGCTTCTAATCTCAGGTTACAAGACCAAACAACCAACGAAGGTCAGTTTCGGACAAGTGACCACGTTCGGTTTCGCCTGGCTCTGAACGGAGCAGTCGACACCTCTGACGCAGGGGCGGATTTAGGATTGTAGGAGATCCGGGGCTTAGCCCAGATAGGTGCCCGCGTTAGCGGGCACGGATTTTTCTTACTTCGACACCACAACCTTTAACTTATACCACCACCTTAAAGCAGACAAAAGGCACTAGAGAACACTTAAATTCACACACTTTAATTAATGAAGCAAACTATAATAATTTATAATAATAATAATAATAATAATAATAATAATAATAATAATAATAATAATAATAATAATAATAATAATAATAATAATAATAATAATAATAATAATAATAATAATAATAATAATAATAATAATAATAATAATAATAATAATAATAATAATACACTGTGTTTGTATAGCACCTTTCATACAAGAATTGCAGCTCAAAGTGCTTCACAGCAGTACAAAAAGACAGGCATAAAATGAGCACAACATTGGCAGATCAAGAGCAATGCATAAAGTGCAGACATAAAGCATAAAATAGATAGCAGTAAAATAGACAAAGTCAAGGTAAGACATAGAACATTAAATCACATCGTTTTTCATATTAGGATCTAAGATCTAGGGTTAACTCGCCGAACGTTGAGCGGCAGGACCCCCGAAAACCAGAGTATAGTCGGGTTTTCATCGTTGTTTCTTTTATTCGATATTTCCATTCATAAAGACATGCCGGCAGCCTGTGTTATCACATATCTCAAAAGCTATGTTTCTAAGGTGGAAGAATTATGTTTTTGTCAACTTGTTGATTGTGATTTAAAGCTTAGGTCTGAGTCTACCATAACACCAAGACTTAACTCACTCAAATACAGTTAGCAGCTGGATAGACTACAGATGGAAATTAGCTTCTGCTAAATCTGGTGAAACATATTTTCATGTAACAATGATTAATTGTCAAAAAAAAAATATAATAATAATAATTATATATATATTTTTCTTTTAAGTAGATTCGGGGCTTTTCAGAAAACATTCGGGGCTTGAGCCCAAGTAGCCACCCCCTAGCCCCGCCCCTGAGTCAGAACACTGCTTGAATGTTTGAATGAAAAGAGACCAGTAGAAATAATAACAAAATAGATGGTGTCATATTCTTTTTAACGCTTCCTGACTACATGTACTGTATGTATGTATTAGACATTTGGCCATTTTCAAAGTTCTGTAAAATAATTATAAATATATGTGTGGGGGTGGGGTGGGGGCGCCTAAATGCTTCCAATTACCCAAGGGGCCTGACTAAAAAAGGTTTGGGAACAACTGGTCTCGATGATATGACAACAATAGAAAACTCTATGGACATTTGGACAAGATGAGTCTGTTGGATACCGTTAACATTTACAGTATAGAATAACAGTAACAAAATATCAGTTTCTAGGGCACTACTCAAACTAGAATTCAGTAAGCTCAATGGGACCCAAGACTATTCATAATGGATGGTATTTCTTTTTTTTGTGATCAAATTTGTCTTTATTTTACATGAAACAAGACACCACAGGACAGTAACAATAATAATAATAATAATAATAATAATAATAATAATAATAATAATAATAATAATAATAATAATAATAATAATAATAATAATAATAATAATAATAATAATAATAATAATAATAATAATAATAATAATAATAATAATAATAATAATAATAATAATAATAATAATAATAATAATAATAATAATAATAATAATAATAATAATAATAATAATAATAATGGCAAGACAATTAAATTAAGTCAAATTAAATTAAATTAATTAGTTGAAGAAAATAATGCATGTTCTTGGTATCTAGAGACATCTATGGATCTCAGGAAATGTATTTCGAGTGTCAGAAATATTGTGTCTTTTACTAGGCTTGAGTAAATTGTAATGAACCAAATGTAATTCATAAACAAGCGAATATAGACGCTAAAAGCTCCGTGGCGCCACTTTATTTGTAGTCATAATGATGAAGGACAGACAGGGCTTTCAATGAGCGTTGAAATTTCGAAAAACGACACTACCCAGCTCAAGCCAGCGTCTGTCAATCAAATGACTTGTGGAATAACTTTTTTTATTTCTCTTATTTTCCGGGATTATCTACCACAAAACTGAACGTTATTGGCATAAATTAGAACAGAGTTCGTTTATCTACCTATGTGAACGTTTAGCAAAAATCCGCGTTGAAATCTGATTCAAAATGGCGGATCAGTTTCCATAATAAAAAAGTTACTGTATTTACAGTAGATTTCATTCACGGTTCTTGCTGCACGCCTGGTGATACTAAATCCAGATTGACCTCTGCCATTGGAATGAGTAGATTTGGCCCGAACCATAGAAGTGCAACCTGGCTATAATAAGGTAATTTATAGGCCTGATATTCTATATTCTATAATAATATTTCAAATTGCATGTGTCCGGATGGCAGAATTCAGTACTGTATCAACAAAACCTTCTGTTTAATCATCTTCCCTTTATTAATTTGCTTCGATTTGTTGTACACGTGATGCAAAGAAAAATCATAATTTATGTTCTCCTTTGTTTCATCACAATTTACTCAAGCCTAGTCAGACACATGTGAATACATTCCCTGAGATCCATAGATGTTCCTAGATACAGATTGTTTTTCGCTTTATTTTTTATTTCTATTATTATTATATATTTTTTTGTGTTAAAGAGGCTGATGCTTTGACTCGCTGGAGCACCGGACTCTGGGTCTTCGAGGGTGGGGGTCGTGGTTGGTGGGGGGGGCTCGGGTTGGTCACTGTGCAATCTGTCTCAATTATTGTCTTGTCATGTTGTGTTAAGTTGTTGCATTGGGATGTCTTTTATGTATTATTATTATTATTATTATTATTATTGTATTGTGATATGTCTTTCTTTCATGTTTCATGGCATCCAATGTAATTAGAGTAGACGACAGAGTACAGCAACTTGCAATGGGCCTGGTCTACAAGATACACTACACGACCAAGGTACCCATGTACATGTCAAAATACTTCCCAAAGGTCAGTGAATACCACGACCACAACAACAGAGGGAGCTCCATAAATCATGTTAAGTAAGTAAGTAAGTAAGTAAGTAAGTATTTATAAAGCACCTTTCATACATGTCATGTAGCTCAAAGAGCTGAGCCCATGTTAAACCCAGATTCGGCTCAAACAAGGGACTAAACACGTTTCGCAATTATGCCACATCAATGTGGAACGCCCTACCCACAGCTGTAAAGGAATGTGAATCACTACTAATTATAATTTTTTTTTTTTTTTTTTTTAAATAGATTCTGGGCTTTTCAGAAAACATTCGGGGCTTGAGCCCAAGTAGCCACCCCCTAGCCCCGCCCCTGCTCTGACGGTGAAAATGATTGACCGAATGCACAGGGTGCTTTACACTACAGCTATAGTATATAAAAACAAAAACAAAATCATAAATAAATGACAACAACAACAGACAGCAGTTAACACTTTAACACTATAGGGACCGTCCACGAGTTAACTCGTGATTCGATTCCATCGCTCCACTGCAGTATCATTGAGGGCGATTGAAAAAGAAAATGTACTGTCTGTGGGCGTTTCATATGAGCCTCGATCCCAGCCGAACATACTCCATCTTTGATCACATTACCGAACGCAGATTACAGCCTGGAATAATGGGATTTATGATCAGCCAATGGACATATCGATCTACCAGATTTCGATGACTAATGACGAAATGCTGCCGGCGATCACATGGGCTGACGGTAGGATACTATTCCCCCAAATTACAGCTGGATTGGACTTTGTTTTAAAATGCAACATGATCGATCAGTGAAAATGGCTACTTGAACGCACACTGTATTGCTAATCAATAATAGTAATCGGCGTCCCCCGCTGCCCCCATTTCATCCATAGATGCTCTGTAATAGTCCGGATGCTACGCAGTTTGTTTTATTTCATTCGTATATATACAGCAGAAATGGCGTTTGATATAACGTGACTAGCCTTTAGCCTCATATCTAGCTCCCCAGAAAAAAGACGAGGCGAAAACTGCGATAAACATTATATATTTACGGCGCTATAAAATGACAACCAACCGATGGATCTTTATTTTCTTTAAGCCATTATGAAGGCACGGTTTATGCACTCAAGTGACAATGAGAATGGACAGATAGCAATACTATAAAGTATATATATAGCTGTTAGAAAGTACATCGGTTTGTTGACAACGCTCGGTCCTCTGGACTATAAATCGCCGCGGGACTTTGGTCGCCAAAGAAAATGTATGAACTAATTAGCCCACATAAATAACCCGGAGAGATGCTGTACGGGGCGCAGACCTGCCAACCTGCCCTCTGGTCAGCAGAACGTGGGGCGCAGACCTGCCAACCTGCCCTCTGGTCAGCAGAACGTGGGGCACAGACCTGCCAACATGCCCTCTGGTCAGCAGAACGTGGGGCGCAGACCTGCCAACATGCCCTCTGGTCAGCAGAACGTGGGGCGCAGACCTGCCAACATGCCCTCTGGTCAGCAGAACGTGGGGCGCAGACCTGCCAACACGCCCTCTGGTCAGCAGAACGTGGGGCACAGACCTGCCAACACGCCCTCTGGTCAGCAGAACGTGGGGCGCAGAGCTGCCAACATGCCCTCTGGTCAGCAGAACGTGGGGCACAGACCTGCCAACATGCCCTCTGGTCAGCAGAACGTGGGGTGCAGACCTGCCAACATGCCCTCTGGTCAGCAGAACGTGGGGCAGAGCTGCCAACACGCCCTCTGGTCAGCAGAACGTGGGGCAGAGCTGCCAACATGCCCTCTGGTCAGCAGAACGTGGGGCAGAGCTGCCAACATGCCCTCTGGTCAGCAGAACGTGGGGCAGAGCTGCCAACATGCCCTCTGGTCAGCAGAACGTGGGGCACAGACCTGCCAACATGCCCTCTGGTCAGCAGAACGTGGGGCAGACCTGCCAACACGCCCTCTGGTCAGCAGAACGTGGCGCAGAGCTGCCAACATGCCCTCTGGTCAGCAGAACGTGGGGCAGACCTGCCAACATGCCCTCTGGTCAGCAGAACGTGGGGCGCAGACCTGCCAACATGCCCTCTGGTCAGCAGAACGTGGGGCACAGACCTGCCAACATGCCCTCTGGTCAGCAGAACGTGGGGCAGAGCTGCCAACATGCCCTCTGGTCAGCAGAACGTGGGGCACAGAGCTGCCAACATGCCCTCTGGTCAGCAGAACGTGGCGCAGAGCTGCCAACATGCCCTCTGGTCAGCAGAACGTGGGGCAGACCTGCCAACATGCCCTCTGGTCAGCAGAACGTGGGGCAGACCTGCCAACATGCCCTCTGGTCAGCAGAACGTGGGGCAGAGCTGCCAACATGCCCTCTGGTCAGCAGAATGTGGGGCACAGAGCTGCCAACATGCCCTCTGGTCAGCAGAATGTGGGGCACAGAGCTGCCAACATGCCCTCTGGTCAGCAGAACGTGGGGCACAGACCTGCCAACATGCCCTCTGGTCAGCAGAACGTGGGGCACAGACCTGCCAACATGCCCTCTGGTCAGCAGAACGTGGGGCACAGAGCTGCCAACATGCCCTCTGGTCAGCAGAACGTGGGGCGCAGACCTGCCAACATGCCCTCTGGTCAGCAGAACGTGGGGCGCAGACCTGCCAACACGCCCTCTGGTCAGCAGAACGTGGGGCACAGAGCTGCCAACATGCCCTCTGGTCAGCAGAACGTGGGGCACAGAGCTGCCAACATGCCCTCTGGTCAGCAGAACGTGGGGCACAGACCTGCCAACATGCCCTCTGGTCAGCAGAACGTGGGGCAGAGCTGCCAACATGCCCTCTGGTCAGCAGATCGTGGGGCAGAGCTGCCAACATGCCCTCTGGTCAGAAGAACGTGGGGCAGAGCTGCCAACATGCCCTCTGGTCAGCAGAACGTGGGGCAGAGCTGCCAACATGCCCTCTGGTCAGCAGAACGTGGGGCAGACCTGCCAACATGCCCTCTGGTCAGCAGAACGTGGGGCAGAGCTGCCAACATGCCCTCTGGTCAGCAGAACGTGGGGCAGAGCTGCCAACATGCCCTCTGGTCAGCAGAACGTGGGGCAGAGCTGCCAACATGCCCTCTGGTCAGCAGAACGTGGACGAACACAAAGTCAGCGGAGGAGACTCATTATAACATGGTGCAGCAGTGAGGATTACAAACACGGCGCGGTGTCCCTCAGGGGTCAGGGGTCAGGTGTCCCTCAGGGGTGAACTCCACTCACTTTCAATTCCATCAATTCAAAAAGATAAACCAAAAAATGCAGTCCTCGTGACAGAACATGAATTCTCATGTATGGGTCAATATCTGAAATATATAAGTCATATAAGTCATATACTTACAACACTCGTTCTGCTCGACACATTCTCCTAATGATTCAGAAAACATACACTGCACTCGGTCAAACGTCATTCAGGGCTGCTGCTGCTGCTGCCAGTGACTGGAACGACCTACAGAGATCTCTCAAACTGATCACCTTTATGCCTATAAGTCAACATTCAAGCTCTCTGATGAACATTCTCACTGATTCCTGCAACTGTTTCTCAAGCCAGTAACATCCCCCCCCCCCTGTCAGTCATGGTGCCCCTCTCACTGCTATATTGCTTGTTGTATGTATATTTATATTGTAATAACATATATTGTATGTCGGAAATGCTTAACCTGAATAATTTTTCAGCCCCCCCCCCTCCCTTCAAGATGCGTTGTCTCTTGTCAGGCCCTCATTGTGAATAAGAATTTGTCTTAATTGATTTGCCTGGTTAAATAAGGAGATATATGTTGTATGTTGTGGCAGATATCACCCTCACGTCTCATGGATATGTGAACACGGGAGGAGTAGAAGCAATTAGGTAGTTGATTAGTACTGATAGAACACACCTGTGCACCATTAGATCACCCACATAAATCAAATCAAATCAAATTTATTTATAGGGCCCGACAACACACGTTAATGTCCCCATGGGCCGTACAGGTCTTCTTTAAACAAGTCAAGAAGACAACATAACAATAAGTCAAGAACAGAACAAGAACACCATAGGGTCCAAACATTTTTTAGATGAATGCAAATAAATGAAAGAATGCAAGCACTCCCAGACATACCCCACGCGAAGGTAAGGAAAAACTCACTAAAACCTAACAATAGGGAAAAAAAGCTCCACAGGCAATGTGGAGGAGAGAAACCTTAGACACATCCCACACACCAGACACACACACACTACAAATACACTAGGACAGATAGAGTTGAGTTGGGAGGAGGTGAGGTAGGAGTTGTAGTGAGAGCGAGATAGTTGTATACAGAGTTTTGTGAGGTGAGAGGTTGTGGAGAGGAGAGGTGAAGGTGAGAGGTAGTGAGAGGAGAGGTGAAGGTGAGAGGTAGTGAGAGGAGAGGTGAAGGTGAGAGGTAGTGAGAGGAGAGGTGAAGGTGAGAGGTAGTGAGAGGAGAGGTGAAGGTGAGAGGCAGTGAGAGGAGAGGTGAAGGTGAGAGGTAGTGAGAGGAGAGGTGAAGGTGAGAGGTAGTGAGAGGAGAGGTGAAGGTGAGAGGTAGTGAGAGGAGAGGTGAAGGTGAGAGGTAGTGAGAGGAGAGGTGAAGGTGAGAGGTAGTGAGAGGAGAGGTGAAGGTGAGATGTAGTGAGAGGAGAGGTGAAGGTGAGAGGTAGTGAGAGGAGAGGTGAAGGTGAGAGGTAGTGAGAGGAGAGGTGAAGGTGAGAGGTAGTGAGAGGAGAGGTGAAGGTGAGAGGTAGTGAGAGGAGAGGTGAAGGTGAGAGGTGGTGAGAGGAGAGGTGAAGGTGAGAGGTGGTGAGAGGAGAGGTGAAGGTGAGAGGTAGTGAGAGGAGAGGTGAAGGTGAGAGGTAGTGAGAGGAGAGGTGAAGGTGAGAGGTAGTGAGAGGAGAGGTGAACGTGAGAGGTAGTGAGAGGAGAGGTGAAGGTGAGAGGTAGTCAGAGGAGAGGTGAAGGTGAGAGGTAGTGAGAGGAGAGGTGAAGGTGAGAGGTAGTGAGAGGAGAGGTGAAGGTGAGAGGTAGTGAGAGGAGAGGTGAAGGTGAGAGGTAGTGAGAGGAGAGGTGAAGGTGAGAGGTAGTGAGAGGAGAGGTGAAGGCGAGAAGGTGTTCATTGTGTACTGGACCCTGGACTGGCTGAGAAACCCCCTTGTGTACTGACCCTGGACCGGACGACTACCCTGAGTATTGAACCATCCTTTTTCTGTACAAGGGCCTGTTTTGTATTTTGGACTGTATTACGACCATTCTATTTGCCCATCGGACTATATTCTGCCTGTATTCAATACATTTTCTTATTGATTGATATTTCACTTGTGTGGACATTTGAATGTGTTTGTTTTTGAACCGTGACGAGTCTGAACACCACCAGGCTCGTCACAATATATATATATATATATATATTAATACAATTTTTACTATTATGTACTTTGCTACTATGTCTATACTACTATGTACTGTGCCTATATTACTACCTACTATGCTAATTTGTCTATGCTACTATGCATTCAAGACTGTAGCACTCAAGGTCGACGACCTGTTTGACGAACAATGCCACTTAACGCTAACTGCCAGAGAGTGTATACTGCTTATTGTTTATTCGGATCCCCATTAGCTGTCACCTAGGCAACAGCTATTCTTCCTGGGGTCAACACAGAACAAAATAAAAACATACATACATACATTATACTGTACCTATATTTCCAAAGATTTTACAAAAGACCAAACACTTTATGAATCCAAAATGAAGAGTCAAATACAAAGAAAGAGAGAATAATGGACACTTTTGAATTAAAAGCGACGTTAAGAAATACACACACACACACACACACACGCACACACACACACACACACGCACACACACACACACACACACACGCACGCACACACACACACACACACACACACGCACACACACACACACACACACACACGCACGCACACACACACACACACGCACACACACACACACTATTGCACACACACACACACACACACACGCACACACACACACGCACACACACACACACACACACACATGCACACATGCACACGCACACACACACACACACACACACACACACACACATGCACACATGCACACGCACCGTGCACTGCACTATTTTTTCTGTATCTTACCTCATTTTATACTTTATCTTATCTTACTACTACTACTTATTGTTACCATGCTTGTATTCATTGTTGTTTCTTACTTGTGCACCGTTACACAAAAATGCCATTACCTGCAATGTTGTGTATTTGATAAATAAAGAACTTGAACTTGATAAAGTGTATGTTTTGGTAGATTTCACACACGCCGTTGATGCTGAAAAGTGTTGCAAATACTGTATGCTGCACCATGAAACTTGTAAATCACTGACCATAGGTCTTTACCTATCTTCTGAAACGTACTGACCTGGGGAGGGACGGTCCACCTGTGCTTTTCCCCCCGTCGAAGATACAGACGGAGATACAACGAGAAGGATTACAGCCAAACCGTATTGTGTATAGGTTCATAATCCTTGACAGAGTTATATATTATTTAAACTGTTTTACAACCAATAAATATTCACATTTTAACTTTAAAATGTATTTCATATAGTAATCTTTACTCTGCAGAGTTGGAACTACTACAGTACTCTATGCCTCTGCAATCTTCCACCAATCACAATAGCACAACTACTTTGATGTCTGTGTCATTCCAGGTCATTGTCCTTTGTTTTCACGGCATTCGCCGCCATCTTTTTTTTCATTGTAGCTATGAATAAAAGGTTCAAAACATGAAAACTACAGAGTTTAAAAACAAACCGGTATATCGTTCCAATAGTGCAGTTATGTCTGTTGTTTTGACCTTTTTGTTTTCGTCTTTCCGTCTCCAAATGCAGAGGCTCATGGGTGTCAGGATGGAGGTAGGAGAGTTCCAATTGTTGTAGGCAATCACAGAGACGGAGAAGGTATACTCTTGAACAGGTTCGACTTTAATAGTAAAGAACACAAAGAGTAATACTAGGATACTATGCCAAGGGCAAAGGAACGAGAGAATAGATAATGGAGCTCAGTGGTGGTCCTGTAGTAGTGAAGACCTGACGAATGACAAGCAGAGGAAAGGAATGTTAAATAGCCACCAAATACCAACATTCCACACACACCCCCGTGACAGCCAATCAGAAGCCAACCCCTAAGTGACAGCACTAAATGACAGGGAAAAACAAGTGACAGCAGTCAGGTGACAGATGACAGAGAAGGTGGGTGGTTCCCGACCGTAGTCAGGAACCAGAATCGTAACTTTTGTATCACAAACAGTACTGTATTTGCAAATCTGGTATGTCATAAATGTATAGATGTAGCAGTACTGTCTATCTGTATGTCATGTTATGATGAATTGAAAATGGGGGACCCTGATGTAAACAAGACGAAAGTCTTTCTCTGGTCTGCTTCCCCTTAACAATTGTATGTATTGAGCTGTACTGTACTGTACCCATTCTGCAATCTGTTAATAAACTTTTCAATCAATCAATCAAACACATGGGTACTGTAGTAGTTACCATGGAAACAAGTGGAACTGAGCCTCCTCTTCATCGAGTTGCCGGGCATACAACTCGACCCTTTCTAATTCAACTTGCCGACGCGCGTTTGCAGATGATGTTCTGGAAAGCGTAGTGGATGGTGCTTTCGACCCTTTCCCTCCGCAGCCGGATGCGCTGTCTTCCGGCTCGATATCATCTTGGTGCTCCGTAGCCTCCTCCCTACGCTTATGCACCTCGTCCCTCCATGTGCCAGCCCTTTCTGCGAAGTGGGACAGTGTGTCCGCCTGCGGCGTGAACTCCTCCTGATCTTTCCGCCTCTTCTCTTCTGAGGTCAGCCACAGTGCCGCCTGGACCTTGGTATGAAGCGACCCCAACTCCTCGAACCGACTGTTGAATTCTACCAATCCTTGCTGTACACCTTCCAAATTACCGTCCGCGTCCATCAATTGAGTCATCGCCGCCATGTGCTCAGTTAGCTCACCTAACTTAGTCTTCCTTTTCTTTTCAGCCTTCTTAAGTTTCGACATTTTGTGCTTCATGTGTTCTCGTGTTCTTGTATTCTCGGGTTCTTGTGGTTATCCTTCCTTCCTTCCTTCCTTCCTTCCTTCCTTCCTTCCTTCCTTCCTTCCTTCCTTCCTTCCTTCCTTCCTTCCTTCCTTCCTTCCTTCCTTCCTTCCTTCCTTCCTTCCTTCCTTCCTTCCTTCCTTCCTTCCTTCCTTCCTTCCTTCCTTCCTTCCTTCCTTCGTGTTCTTCCCTTTTCCTCTTGGAACAAAGTTTTCTTACTATTGTGACGGCCGGGGATCCACTCCACTGGTCAAATGACTTACTTGTGAGTAGTACGCCCGTTGATAAAGAAAAGCAATGTCCACAGTGTAAAGTAAAGTTATCCAAATGGTTTATTTGCAAAGTCTCTCTTTACAGAAGTGATCCTAAATCTACTTCCCTAAATATTCCGGTCAATACTACTACAAGGTAAGAAAACTGTATTTTCCCAGTCTCCAAAATCACCGCCGACTCGACACATGAAGATTCCTTCGCAATGTGGAAACCGCCAATCCGCTGGTGGGCTCCTGGCTTCAGTCCTCTGTTCGCTCCTCCCCAGTCTGGTCCAAGATGCAAAAAGGCTCTTTCTTCTTCTTCTTCTTCTTCTTATTTGAATTTCCGGCAGAGTAGACGCATCGAGGCGTATTACTGCCCTCCGCAATTCTTTTTATGGGCTCTTCTTCTTCTCCTTCTTCTCCTTCTTCACCTTCTTTTTCTTCTTCTACTGGACCCCGTCATCACCTACATTGTCCATTGGAGTGCAGCTACTGCTGCTACTTCCTGTCTGAGCCCCCCTCCGCGGGACCCACCTTGCCCCCTGCTATCTTATCCTGGGCTGCTTTGTCCCTCGCAGCCTTGTCCCTCGCAGCCCCCTCAGCCAATTCGCTATACACCACCTCCCAGTCCAGACCTTCCAATCCCAGATGTTGAACCGCTATCCTAACAATCATCTTCACAATCGCTGTTTTACCCTTAGCCTCTGCCATACCAGTAACTACCCCTGCCACGAAGGCCACAATACCTAATTTCTCCTCCCTTCCCCTCTCTACCTGCTCTACCCTCACTGCCAAATGCCCTCCTTCAACCCCCTGCACCCTTTCTTGGCTACCCTGTCCTGCCCTGCTAACCGCCCCAGCATACGTCAACTTACCCTCCCTTCTCTCTCTCCGATCCGCGACCTCCTTCATCATCACCTCGCACCCCCTAAACGCTACACTATGCTCCCCACCACAACTACAGCACTTCGGCTTCACTCCCTCTCCACACTTCCCATATTCATGTTCCCCGCCACACCTAGCGCACCTCAGCCCCTTCCTACACGTGATAGCTATATGGCCAAACTCCTGGCACCTATAGCACCTAAGAGGATCATGAACAAATTCCCTAACCCTATACCTCCTACGCCCTACAAACACCTCCCTAGGAACAACCCCTTCAAATGTAATCACTACCGTCCCCGTCACTGCCCTCTCTGCTCCCCTCTTCATCCTTTCTGCACTCTTAACTATGCCATTACGCCCGTTCTCCATTAGCTCTCCCACCAGCTGCTCTACTGTAACCTCGACCGGTACCCCAGCTATCACCCCCTTACATCCCCCCCCCCTCTTCTCCCCTACCCTCGCCACCTTACTTATACCCACCCCCCCAATGCCCCGCATCTTCCTAGCCACCTCCACCTGCCCCTCACTACCACACCCTACGGCCAGATTCCCATCCCACAAAACTCTCACGTACTTTACCTCCCCTAATTGCTCGGCAATGAGTTTGGGCCACTCGAGCCTACCTACTTTCCTCTCACCCCTCTCCCCCTCAAGCCTGACCACTATATGGATCACTTCCGCTTTTGCCACATCTTTTCCAGCACCCTCGTCTCCCGGCCCACTTGAGCTATCGTCCCCCACTTTCTTCCTCTTCCCCCCTTCTCCCCCCCTCTCCTCCCCCCTACTCTCACCCGACCCCTCACCCTTGCCCTGGCTATCCCCATCGCTGTCGTTCCTCCCCATCTGTTTCTTCCTCTTCTTCCCCGCCATTTCCCACACCTCTTTCTCAATCTCTTCTTTCTCACTCTCCTCCCCACTATACTCCATTCTGTCACCACCCGACTCCTTCCCTTTGCCATCCTCCTGACGCATGCCTCATTCCACTCGCTCCCATCTCGATTCACCCATAACCCTGGACAGTCTTGCACCGGCCGGGGCCATTCACGAGGACTCCACTCTCCCCGCTCTCCATAAGCTGCCTCGCTCGCCTTCCACCACCGCTCACTCCCCCTCATGCCTTTCCAGGACGGTTTTCCACTCTCCCCGCTCTCCATAAGCTGCCTCGCTCGCCTTCCCTCCTTCTTGAGATCATCAAATGAGATCTTTCCATATGTAGACAGTCGGCAAGGCATCTTGTTCTTGATGATACTTCTGAGAGAATTGTAGTGCTCGATTATATATAGGCACCCAAAGGTTCTAGAATGTTCGGTTTATGACCTCATTCGGAGCCTTCACGAAGGTTCCAGAAGCTTCTATCATGATGTCATACGGAATGTTTTACGCTCTAGCATGTCCTACTATGACATCGCCCCCAACGTTCTAGACGGTTCTAGGTGCCAGAAGGCTCTATTATGACAAATACGACGGTTCAATGACTTTATCTAAATCCAATCAATATTAAACATTCCTATAATACAATAACCGAAATCTATATAGCCTTTTGGCTCTTACACCGATAAATCATATCCTTCTATCCCCAGGCCATCAGGCTGCTCAACGAACAATAAACACTATACAACAACCATCAAATGCACACAGCACACACATCCACACGCACACACTCACTTTAAACAAACAACACACTGCAGCACCCACTCTCCACACTTTAGATCACCTAAACACACTTTATATTTATTGATAAAGGATTTGCACTACAACTCGTACACCTTACTGTAAATTGTACCTAAATTGTACCTCATCCCATTTCTGCTTTGCACTATATAGCATTGTATATTAGTATATTGCATAGTATATTGTATATTGTATGGTAACTCAGTTACGTCTATTCTGCATCGAACATTGTACATATGTCTATACTGAACACTGTGACCTCTATTTTTACTTCTTTTTACATGCTACTTTATTTTATTTCATACTTATCTTGTCTAGCAGCATTTTGTATAAAAGTATTCTGTACAACTATTAAAGAAACTTGAAACTCTATTTGAAATAATAATAATAATAATAATAATAATAATAATAATAATAATAATAATAATAATAATAATAATAATAATAATAATAATAATAATAATAATAATAATAATAATAATAATAATAATAACAATAATAATAATAATAATAATAATAATAATAATAATAATAATAATAATAATAACAATAACAATAACAATAATAATAATAATAATAATAATAATAATAATAATAATAATAATAATAACCAAAACACTCATATGGCCTTTACAGTAATTGCACTAGGTACACAGTCTTGAGTTGTAACCATGACTTGTTCTGGTTTTTGTCAAATGTAAAAACATCCATCTCATTTAATTACGCTCAACTCTGCTCCCATCAAATGTCAGACCAATTGAATAAGTGGAACCACATTGACCCGCTACCTTGAACAACTCGTTTGGTAAAAGACCATAATAAAAAGACGTGTCTGGAACCAGGCACAGGTTTTTAAAAGGATCATGTGACACACCATGACGTTCTTGTGTTCCAGTGCCTGGGAGCGTTCCAATTCCCCAGGTATTAAAAGGTTATTTAAAGGTTATGTTGATGTGTTGATTTCTTCTCGAAGTTGGCAGACTTAAACTTTTTAAGTGCATAATTTTCACCCATTCAACTCATTACAAACCTTGCATGCAAAACCCTGCAAAAAAACACAACAACGTAACCGGCAACAAGTCTCACATTGGAACACTCGAGACAGTGAGGAGGAGCATGTGTTCCAATTTAACTTTATTTGGAACCAAAACCCGGCAGACTTTTTGGGTGAATCTGCCCTACAGTTCGTGGGCAGGGTCCGTTGGCACTGTGTTGTTGAACCTTCACCGTGACGTTTCAGGAAAAGCAGGTGGTTTAGTGGCGACGACCTCCGACCTCAGACCCTCCGACTTCCTGCGCATGGAGTCAGTATTCTGTGCCCAGAAAACTCTGGCACCTGTCAGACAGAGACAGTGGCTCGGGAGGGAGAGCAGTCGTCTGGTAATCCGAAGGTTCCCGATTCAATTCCCGCTCCTCCCGGCCAGCGTGTGTCGAAGTGTCCTTGAGCAAGACACTTGACCCCTAATTGCTCCCAATGAGCAGGTTGGCACCTTGGCACGGTCGCCAATGAAATGCGCTGTGATTCGCTGAAATACATGTGGGGGGAATGCTTTGGGATTTTATATATACAAAAAAAATGATTAACTCATTCAGCGCCAATCACGAATAAAGTCGGGTTATCTCGCCAGCGGTTGAGCGCCAAACCCGAGAAAAGTCGGGTTTTGGTCCCTTGATCTTTTTCCTTTTCTTTTTGCAAGACAGGACATAACCGTGAGACAGCAATAAGACTGTGAAAGTGCGGTGGTTGGGGACATGGATACAGTGCAACACAAAGTTCAAGTCCAGAGGTCCAGCCCTAGCAGCTCGCCTTAGAGGGGGGGGGGGGGGGGGGGCTTACACTTTCACACTCTCTCTCTCTCTCTCTCTCTCTCTCTCTCTCTCTCTCTCTCTCTGTTCATGGAGTGTCATGTTGAAGTCTGGTTGCATCGTCCACTCTCTTCAAGTACAAATCCAGTGTCAGATTGTGAAACAAGTCAAAGGTCAGGGGTCAGGGTTCACTGAGAGGACGTGGATTCTCTCCGTTTCCTGGAGACTGAATGTGTTCAAAGCCCTAAACCCTTTCACTGCCACACCACAGAAGGTTAACCCTTCACTGTCACACTACCGACGGTTATCTCTAGTAACGGTGAGACGTAGACATTAGACTGATCCTTTAACCCCTCCTTTAACCCCTTAACCCTTTCACTGCCACAGGACAGCCGGTTAACCCTTTCACTGTGACAATACAGAAGGTTAGCCCTTTACTATCACACAACCGACGGCGATGCTCCATCATTAGCATCATTAGTCGGTTGTGTGATAGTAAAGGGTTAACCTTCTGTTCAAGTCAAGTCAAGTCAAGAGTTTTAATTGTCACGGCATACAGGTATACAATGAAATGCGGGTGGTCTTGCCCGCAACGATGTGCAATACAGTGGTACATATAATAGAATCAAAAGAAGGAAACAACATTGTGCAGTAACAGGTAGCAGGTAACATGGAGTGACATCTCGGTATCTGTACATAGTTATTTACAGAGCATGTGGGACATGCTAGTTAGCTTTGGTAGTGCAATACACTGTTCCTGTTATTCTAATTTAAAGTGTCCTTTCCTTTGGCCATAAGTGTGCGTGTGTGCGACATGAGTGTGTGCCCGCTCATGTTAAAGTGTTAAGTGGCTGCTCGTGTGTGAGCGTGCACTGTGTGCGTGTCGTGTGTGTGTTCATGTGTGCTTGTGTGTGGACAGTTCAATGTTCTGAGCACTCAATGTTCATTGTTCATGGCTCTGATGGCCTGGGGGAAGAAGCTGAGCCTAAGCCGCTCTGTCCTAGTAGCTGGGGTTCGCAGGCGTCTGCCTGACCTCAGCAGCTGAAACAGGCTGTTATTGGGGTGGTGAGGGTCTTTCATTATCCTGCAGGCTCTGGATTTGCACCTCTTGTTGTATAGAACCTGCAGGGGGGGTAGTGCAATACCTGTGGTACGCTCGGCTGAGCGCACCACTCTCTGTAGGGCCTTCTTGTCCTGTGCCGTGCTGTTTCCATACCAGGCAGTGATGTTTCCGGTCAGGATGCTCTCTACAGCTCCTGAGTAGAAGGACTGGAGTATCTTCCCCGATACTCTGAACTTCCTTAACTGTCTCAGGTGGTAGAGACGCTGTTTCGCCTTCTTTACTACTGTGACTATGTGTGTTGACCATGTCAGGTCCTCTGAGATGTGGACCCCCAGGTACTTGAAGCTGCTCACCCTGTCCACGGTAGCCCCGTTTATCATCAGTGGTGTGTGTGTCTCCTGCTGACCTCTCCTATAATCCACGATCAGCTCCTTGGTTTTACCAATGTTCAGGAGCAGGCTGTTGTCCTGGCACCAGCGTTCCAGTACCTCAACCTCCTTCCGGTAGGCCTTCTCGTCGTTGTCCGAGATCAGCCCCACCACCACCGTGTCATCTGCGAACTTCACTATGGAGTTGGAGCTGAACTTGGCCACACAGTCGTGTGTGTAGAGTGAGTACAGCAGGGGGCTCAGAACACAGCCCTGGGGGGACCCGATGCTCAGGGTGATGGTGTTGGAGGTCTGACCCCTCACCCTGACCGCCTGGGGTCTTTCGCTCAGAAAGTCCAGTACCCAGGCGCTCAGGGCGGAGCTCAGACCTAGCTCGATCAGCTTGTCCACCAGTCTGGTGGGGACTATGGTGTTGAACGCTGAGCTGTAGTCAATGAACAACAGTCTCACATAGCCCCCCTTCTGACGGTCAAGGTGCGAGAGGGTGCTGTGCAGTACCTGGGAGACCGCGTCGTCGGTGGACCTGTTTGTCCTGTATGCAAATTGCATAGGGTCCATATCACTGGGGAGGGAGGCACAAATGTGGTCCTTGACCAGCCTCTCGAAACATTTCATGACCACAGAGGTGAGTGCCACCGGTCTGTAGTCATTTGGACATGCTGGGGAGGGTTTCTTCGGCACAGGGATGATGGTAGACATCTTGAAGCAGGCAGGGACCACTGACTCCGCCAGTGATTGATTAAATATGGCGGTGAACACAGGGGCCAGCTGGTTGGCACAGGTCTTGAGTATACGTCCTGTTATGCCATCTGGGCCAGCAGCCTTCCTGGTGTTCACCTGCATAAATGCTCTTCTCACACTGTGTTCCGACAACGAGAGAGCGTCCCCCCCCCCCCTCGCGGTTGCCCCCCCCCCCCTCCACAACAGCCGGCGCGCCAGTGACGTCACTAGCCGGAGAGCCAGCAGCGCCACTGTCTACACCAAACCGAGCGTAGAAGATGTTGAGCTTGTCCGCGAGGGAGGCGTCGTCGCTCCCCATTGAGGGGGCGCTGACTTTATAGTCAGTTATTGTCTTCAGTCCCTGCCATAATCCTCTTGTGTCGTTTTGTGCCATTTGTGTCTCCAGTTTATCAGCATATGTCCTCTTAGCAAGTTTGACAGCCTTGCGTAGAGTATAGACTGAAGCCTTATACTCCTCCATGTTTCCTGACTCTCTACCCAGGTTGTAGGCGGTGGTACGAGAGTTCAGAGCTGCTCTAATAGTGCTATCCACCCACGGTTTCTGGTTTGGGAAAATCCGCACCGTTTTCCTGGGGACAATACCATCGGCTATTGTTGTGATGTAGCACACCACTGTGTCTGCTAGCTCACTGACGTCACTGGCGCTTCCTTTGAACATATCCCAATCCGTGTCTGCAAGCACGTCCTGGAGCGTGGCCTCTGATTCGTCGGTCCACTTCTTTGTCTCACGTGACACGACGGCGTCACGTGATCTCTGTTGATATGCCGGAAATAGCAAGATGGAGTCATGATCGCTCGAGCTTGTGGACCCCGTTAATGGCGGAGCGGCTACTGCCTTGTAACCGGCTTTGAACGGGGAATAGCAGTGGTCGAGTGTGTTTTTCCCTCTGGTGGAGCAAGCGATGTGCTGAAAAAAGGACGGCATCACTTTCTTCAGGTTGGCCTGGTTGAAATCGCCGGCCACTACCATCGCTGCGTCTGGGTGTTTGATCTGGTGTCTGTTGAGATGATCGTGTAGTTCGCCCAGCGCTTTGCCCGTATTCGCGTGTGGGGGAATATATACGGCAGTCATGACGACCGCGGTGAACTCCCTCGGGAGGTGAAACGGACGACATAGGATAGAAAGATGTTCCAAGTCCGGCGAACACGAGTTTGAGAGAACCTGCACCCCCTTGGGATTAACCCAGGAATTGTTCGTGATGAGGCAGACTCCGCCGCCGATGGTCTTTCCTGAGACAGCGTTACGATCTGCACGTAAGACTGTGAAGGCATCCGAGGGAGAGACGCTTTTGTCTGGAATCGTCGACGTGAGCCATGTCTCTGTGAGACATATAATGTTGATGTCTCTCATCTCCCGTTGGAACCGGACCCTCGCTCTCAGGTCATCCATCCTACCCTCCAACGAACGGGCATTCGCCAGAAAGATGGATGGAATTGCTGGGCGGTAAGCAGCTCTTTTTAGTCTCAATCTGATACCTCCACGTCTCCCTCTGTGTCTCCTCCTGCCGTCGCCTTTGTTCTTTTCTTTGCCGCCATTCTCCCGTCTGATTTCTGCTGGCCATTCTAGGTCAAAAGTGTATCCAAACTCCTCTTTGAGCCCGGGGTTCAGGTCCATAAGTGTCTGACGGTCGTATGACGTACCCGCCAGTGTTGCTTTAAATAAAAAAGTAGCAAAAACAAACATAATAGCTAAAAGTGAGTACATCGTTGCGGAGCTAAAACCAGAGGCGTCTGACCAGGGTCGCGTCCTCTTTGTTTTGTGTGGCAGTGAAAGGGTTAACTGGCGTCTGGCGCCCAGAAAAGTGGCCATTTTTAAACTTGAACTTAAGGACTGCATACTTTTTTTGCAAACCAAAATACTATACTTTATACTTATAGCACTTACAACCTGGTCTATTTGGAAAGATAACATTCTGAAGTCTCTGATACAATAAAGTAAAATTATAAAAAATTATTATAAAATTCACTTTTAGTGCTATAATGAAATAGAGCAACATAGGTCTGAACTTGAGTATTGAAACTATAGACCTGGGGAGTGAGGCGTGCCACCTGTGCCCCCCCCCCCCCCCCCCATTGAAGATAAAAGATAAAGACGGAGATACAACTATAAGGATTACAGCCAAACCGTATTGTGTAGGTTCATAATCTTTGACAGAGGTATATGTTATTTAATAATTGATACTGTTACAACCAATGAAGATAAATATTTGAACTTGAACATGTATTATATATTGTAATCTTTTCTCGCCAGAGGTGGAACTACCACAGTAATCTATGCCTCAGCAATCTTCGACCAATCACAAGAGCACAGCTACTTTGAGGTGTGTGTCACTCCAGGTCCGAACGTGTTCAAACCCCAGCGATGCAGAGGAGCGTTGTGTCGTCCACGGAGTCGACAGCTTCCTCCTGCTTCCTCTAATCAGGGGCTCGGGTGGTAGAGAGTAGTCGTCTGGTAATCCAGAGGTTCCCGGTTCAATTCCCGCTCCTCCCGGCCAGCGTGTGTCGAAGTGTCCTTGAGCAAGACACTTAACCCCTAACTGCTCCCGATGAGCAGGTCGGCACCTTGCATGGCCGCCTCCACCGTCGGAGTGTGAATGTGTGAGTGAACGGGTCCCAATGCGAGGAAAGAAATGTAAAGCGCTTTGGATAAAAGCTGCTATATATAAATGCACCATTTATTATTTAATCAAACCACGACAACCCACTGCTTGTGCTTAAAAATCCAAGCTCAGTTTAATGACTTGTTTTTGTTTTTTTTATATATATATTATTCCTACAAATACATGGTTTTCAGCACTTTGAAAAATGTTCACTTTCCCCAGTAAATCAAGAAAGCTGGAAACACCCTACAGTGAGAGAAAAAACAAAAAAAAAACGTAGACGAACTCGACAAAAACAAAAACGAAGATTTCGAACAAACGAAACGAAAGAAAAGAGAGCGAGAGCGAGAGAGAGAGAGAGAGAGAAATAAAATCACAAAAATAAAAATATAATGAAATAAAAAAATTCTACATCCTGTACAAACACTATGGCCCAATAATTTAAGAAAATAGTGTCTCTAAAACGTTCATATTGCTTTGTACCTCCAACGTTGCCCTTTCGAACGAACGAACGGGGGGGCGGGATGTCTCTCTGTGCAACGCGGGGGGGGGTCCCGACGGCAGCGGGCCACGGCGGGTGGGGGGGGGGGCGGGGGCGGTGAGTCGGTGGCCCGCCGCTCGTAAAGATCCCGGCGTTGATATCTCTCCAGAGGTCATGGGGGGGTCAACCAGCAGCCGACGGCATGCGGGCTCGTGGGGGTCTGGGAGAGAAACAGTCATGTTGGTGGTCTTGCTTCGTCTTCGGGGGGTTTCGCTGCGTTTGCTTTCTCCGCGTGGCGGCGGCCGGCGGTGGTTTTGGCAGGAAACAGGACGCAGACGAGGGGACGCTCACGCTACGACAGACGGCCCTCTTTACCAGTCCAAGGGCGGCGTTTATTTTCACCGCGTTTCACCATTTATTACTCTCTGCGGCGTTGTTCTTACTACTAGTACTATCACCGTCACCAGATACACAGAGTGTCTGTGTGTGTCTGTGTGTGTGTGTGTGTCTGTGTGTGTGTGTGTGTGTGTGTGTCTCTGTGTGTGCGTGTGTCTGTGTGTGTGTGTGTGTGTGTGTGTGTGTGTGTGTGTGTGTGTGTGTGTGTGTGTGTGTGTGTCTGTGTGTGTGTGTGTGTGTGTCCGTCTCTGTGTGTGTGTGTGTGTGTGTGTGTGTGTGTGTGTGTGTGTGTGTGTGTGTGTGTGTGTGTCTGTGCGTGTGTGTGTGTGTGTGTGTGTGTGTCTGTGTGTCTGTGTGTGTGTGTGTGTGTGTGTGTGTGTGTGTGTGTGTGTATGTGTGTGTGTGTGTGTGTGTGTGTGTGTGTGTGTATGTGTGTGTGTGTGTGTGTGTGTGTGTGTGTGTGTGTGTGTGTGTGTGTGTCTCTGTGTGTGTGTGTGTGTGTGTGTGTGTGTGTCTGTCTGTGTGTGTGTGTGTGTGTGTGTGTGTGTGTGTGTCTGTGTGTGTGTGTGTGTGTGTGTGTGTGTGTGTGTGTCTGTGTGTGTGTGTGTGTGTGTGTGTGTGTGTGTGTGTGTGTGTCTGTGTGTGTGTGTGTGTGTGTGTGTGTCTCAGTGGTTCAGTGCTCAGAGCTCGTCTTCTCGAAGGAGGAGGAGGAGTAAGTGGGCGGAGTCAATAGCAGCAGCTTGGGGTTGTTGGCGACTTCGGGCGTTGACCCCCCCCCCGCTCCCGCGCCCCCTCCCCCCCCACCCTCCCCCCCCCCGCCGCCGCCCCCCAGGTCGAAGGAGGAGTCCCTGGAGGAGTCGCTGGACGAGGGCGTCGCCCTCCTCCTCAGGCAGGTGTCCCGGCCGCTCGAGGGGTTGGGGGCTGCTGCGGTGCCTGGGGCCCGTCGGAGGGCGGCTCCACGGAGATGCAGGGCGGGCTCATCTTCTGCTTGCGTCGGGGGCGGGGGGGGGGCGTCGGCAGGGCGGTCTGCGTGGCGGCGGCGGGGGAGGAGGAGGAGGGGGAGGGGGAGGGGGAGGAGGGCGTCTGCTGGCTCTGCTGCTGGATCTGCAGGCTGTCGGCCCGCGACACGAAGCCCGAGGAGGAGGAGGAGGAGGAGGTGGCTCCGCTGCTGCGCTGCTGGGGGCCGGGCTCCTCCTCCGCCGAGCACACCTCCACCGAGTGGCGGCGCGGGTCGTCCAGCCAGGCGGAGGAGGAGGGCCGCGGGCCGGGCGAGGGGAGGAGGGCGCTGCTGCGGCCCCCCTGGGTGTCGGCGCTGTGGAACCGCTTCAGCTGCCGCGGGCTCCGGCCCCCCTTCTCCTCCTCCTCCTCCTCCTGGCGGAAGCCCTCGTAACCGTGGTAACCCTCGCTGCTGCTGTCCCCCTGCTCCGAGCCCGCCCTGGTGATGACCGCCACCTCCTGGTCCTCCCGTCTGTGTGCCCTGGCCGCGGGGAGGGAAGGCGGCGTGGAGGGGGAGGAGGAGGAGGAGGAGGAGGAGGGGGGGGAGGAGGAGGCGAGGCGGTGCTGGTCGGGGTGGGGCTGCTGCTGCGTGCGCACGCTGCCCGGGTGCGAGGGTTTGGGGGAGGAGGGGCCCGGGGTGGCAGGGACCAGGCGGAGAGCAGGCTGCTGATGATTATGGGTGGAGGAGGATGAGGAGGGAGAGGGGGAGGGGGAGGGGGGGGAGGAGGATGGGGGGGGGAGGCCCAGAGCGGTTACATTCAGGAGGAGCCCCTCGTCACTCTCCCCTCCCCCGTCGTCTGAACACAGGGCCTCCTGAGAGTCAGCTGACACTGCCACCTGGTGGTGTGGAGGAGGGGAGGGAGGGAGGGAGGGAGGGGAGAGGGGGGGAGATTATTAAGGAGGGGTGGGCGGAAGACGAGAATGAAGGAGGGGGGGGGAGGAGGGGTGGAGGAGAGAGGGTTCGGGAGGGGGGGGGGGGGGTGGGTCAGGAGGAGATGAGAGGGGGGAGACCAGTTAGTGTGAGGTGATTTATGGGCGAGGATGACTAATACGAGTCTGGGGGTCAAAGTTCACTGTGTAAACCAGCCACGCTCCCCGAGGATGTGTCTCCACGGTGGGATTATTGCACAAACTATTTCAGAGATAATAATAATGTACGACATGAAGTCACGTGCGTGTTGCAGAATGCTGCAATGTACGAGGTTGAAGTTCTCGATTGGGATTTGTGTCAAGAGCCGTTCAGTTGTTGGGCAAACATGTCGCTGTTTGCATCATTGGATGCTTTTCTTTTTTTCAACCCAACATTTGCCCATTATGGAAAATATCTGTGCAAATCAAACGGTTTTTATACGGTCTACGGAAAATAATTAAAGTGACAATGTGCAATATTTGCCAAGTAATTCATCAAGTTCTGGAGTGTAAAACAAATCGAGACAACTGGTCTGGTGGTGAGACACACTTAGTCAGCCGTTGCGCGATATCAGGAGTAGGCGTTGAACGAGGTGTTTTATTTCCCCACACAGAATGGGGGTCTTTTTTTGCACCGGCCCCCAAGACGCATTTCTACTTTCCGTAGCCGCATTTCTGGCAGACGCTCTCTGATTGGCCGACGTCAGTTTCTACACTGGTTAAGCTTAGGCAATCTTCGAAGTTGGTTAGGGTTAGGCAAGTTCTTTCGACGGTTAATCTTAGGCACTCTTTCGAAGTCGGTTAAGGTTAGAGTTTGTCTTAGAGCATGGCGATAGAACGCCAGGTAGTTTGCAGGCTGTTTGACGTGGAAATGGGCAAAGACACAGCTCGTCACGCTATTGGGCGCACATGTCACATGACCAGAAACGTCTGCCAGAAATGCGGCTACGGAAAGTATAGACGCCCCCAAGACACCAAGAATTCGCTCACGGAGGCACACAGAGAAAGCAAAGAGGCTCATGGGAGGAAACGCACATTGTCACTTTAAGTAAAAAAACACATTGCAGTAAGTCCATATGATTCTTATAAGGCATTTAGATATTCCATTTTTACAAGGTTGGGAAATCATATTGATCAATTTAACTTGATGTTTAAATGTATGTGTCGACTATTAGAGTACAAAAAAATAAACAGGATAATAATAGGTGCCATTGCTGATGATGTCAAACAAACTGATCTGAGGTCTGATTTGTGGAAACATTGGAATCGATGCCTTTATGTATTTTTTTATCTATGTTGTTGGCCTTGTTTCTTTTGTTATTGTATTTTTGTGGTTGTTTTGTATATTATGTGTAATATGGACCTTGAGTCTGGAATAAAGTCTCCATCGTCATCATCATCATCATCATCATCATCATCATCATATAACCAAATAATAGTATTAAAAAACACAGATTAAAAAACGAGCGAGGTAATGATATCTGAAAGCAGAACCTATACTGTATGTTTATTAAAAAATAAAACATTCTGAAGGCTATAAGGAACTATGTATGTTTCTTATTATAATCCCGTACGAGCGCTCTAACTCCCCGGCCGTGCCGCGTCACTCGAGCGCCAGCTGTTCAGAATTGTCTGACTATTATTTAATTGGATTGGCCAGGTGAATTGCAGGGTACTACTGTGTGTTGGAATGCTAGCACTGGTGATTGTGTTGGCAGCGCTGTTTAACACAGTCTCTGCGTTGTCACAGGGGCCAGGATGTTGGTGAATATCCCCACTCAGCAAAAAGCAGAGTATGATGATAAGTTTGCTTGCATTAATAGACTGTGTGTAAAACTTGGACTTGCGTTTGTTACTGGTTCTGTCATGGTTAATCAGGAAACTGAAAAGTACAGCATGTCCATACCCAGTGTGTTTCTCCGGTTTTCCATATGTGCAGCTCTTCTGGGTGTGTGGATATATTCCAGTACAGTTTAAAAATAGGAAGAATACTAGCAGCGTTGCGGTCGTTCCAAGGTAACCTGGTGGTGACATGTTATTGATTGCCAAGCAGCTAGCTAGCAACAGCAATGGCAAACTAGCTGGCTCTGGTGGTGGCTAGGCTGTTGGTGTAGCCTGGTGGTGGCTAGGCTGTTGGTGTAGCCTGGTGGTGGCTAGGCTGTGGATTCACTACACCTGGGGCTGGCCTGGTGGTGGTGGCTGGTAGCTGGTATCCTGGGGCTGGCCTGGTGGTGGTGGCTGGTAGCTGGTAGCCTGGGGCTGGCCTGGTGGTGGTGGCTGGTAGCTGGTATCCTGGGGCTGGCCTGGTGGTGGTGGCTGGTAGCTAGTAGCCTGGGGCTGGCCTGGTGGTGGTGGTGGCTGGTAGCTAGTAGCCTGGGGCTGGCCTGGTGATGGTGGATGGTAGCTGGTAGCCTGGGGCTGGCCTGGTGATGGTGGCTGGTAGCTAGTAGCCTGGTGCTGACCTGGTGATGGTGGCTGGTAGCTGGTAGCCTGGGGCTGGCCTGGTGATGGTGGCTGGTAGCTGGTAGCCTGGGGCTGGCCTGGTGATGGTGGCTGGTAGCTAGTAGCCTGGGGCTGGCCTGGTGATGGTGGCTGGTAGCTAGTAGCCTGGGGCTGGCCTGGTGATGGTGGCTGGTAGCTAGTAGCCTGGGGCTGGTCTGGTGATGGTGGCTGGTAGCTAGTAGCCTGGGGCTGGCCTGGTGATGGTGGCTGGTAGCTAGTAGCCTGGGGCTGGCCTGGTGGTGGTGGTGGCTGGTAGCTGGTAGCTGGTAGCCTAACTCTGTTTACAGTGACTCAGCTACATTAGCAGCAAGCAGGAGTTTAGGAGTAAGCACGTAGTCCATCTCAGAGGTTGATTTTCATGCAGCATGTAGACCACTGTTTCTTCCAGACAAAATTATTGGGAATTTAATCCAGTTTAGCCGACATTAGACGAGGTAAAAACAGAGACAAACTCACAACTCACAAACGTGCAGCCATCTTGGAAAGGGGCGTGAACCAAGTGTGTTTTTGGTTGATAAAGTGGGCAGGTTTCAGTTTATCTACCTGTGTCTTCTTTCAGGGCGCAGAGACGTTCTCTGGGTCAGCAGCGTTTCAATACCTGACCTGTTCCCGTTGGCCAAATGTAATCCAGTGACATGACATTGACATTCAGCGCACGCCATTTCCCCAAACATCGTGGCTGCCAGAATGAAAGACGGAAGCGATCGGCAATATAAATGCCACAGCATGTACCCCCCCCCCCCGCCCCCCCCCCTCCGCCTGACAATAGAGAGCCGTTCAGTGGGTGAGATGAGGAGGTCCACTGTGCATGATGTGAACCTGACAGTACATGCAAGACACCTCGCCATGTCCTTTTTTTTTGGGGGGGCTTTTTTCTGTATTTTTTCACCCATCCCAATTTAGTCGTTACGCCAATTCCCTTCCTGGCCGTTGCTTGCATTGCCCCACTGTCGGCCTGGGGAGGGTGTAGAACTACCACATGCCTCCTCAGATGTGGAGTCGCAAAACGCTTCTTTTCACCTGACGTGAAGAGTTTCACTGGGGGAACCTGACGCGTGGGAGGTTCACGCTATTTCCCCCAGATACCCTCCCTCCCTGCTGAACAGACTCCCCGACCGACCAGTAGGAGGCGCAGTTTACAACGACCAGGACACAGCTGGATTAGATCCCAGGTGGTAGGCAAGTGCTTAGTCCACTGCGCTACCCATCCGCACCCCACTTCGCCATGTCTGCTAAACTATTTCCAGTAAAACTCATTCCCGCCACTTATTGTTCTGTTGGACTGCATGTTATTTTTATCCAAACACGCTTCACATCTCGTGCCTCACATTCGCCCGTTCACTCACACGCCGACGGTGGAGGCGACCGCGCGAGGTGTTGACCTGCTCGTCGGGAGAAGCTAGGGGTTAAAGGAACTTAAAGGAAATTAGCTTATTTGCCATCTCCCCCGGAGTTAGACAAGCAGAAACATACCCAAATCAAATCAAATCAAATGTATTTGTAAGGCCCGACAACACACGTTAATGTCCCCATGGGCCGGATACGTCTTCTTTAAACAAGTCAAGAATATTGAACTATAATAATCAGTGCAGGAGCTCACTTATCCTTGAAAGACACTTTTATCACTGACTTAAAAGGCCCATACATCTCCATAAATGTCCAGGGCGGAGGGAATAAGTGCTTACCCTACAGACCCCAAGTCTGTTAGGACAGCAGACTCGGTTGGCACTGCTCAAAACTTACCTTTTTAAAATAGCTTTTAAATGAATTATTATCTTTATTTCATTGTCTTATTTTTCTTTATTTCTATACATTTTACTTAAATATTTTATTGTAATTTGTATCGTTTTATGTAGTTTTTTTATCATTTTATTTGTTCTTTTTTAATGTCAACATATTATTTAAATTATTCAAATGAAACTCAAACATGTTCCGTTGTGATGTCACCAGTGTTGGGCAAGTTACTTTAAAAAAGTAACTAGTTACAGTTACTAGTTACTTCTTCCAAAAAGTTACTAAATTACTTACTCAGTTACAAATTATAAAAGTAACTAGTTACTTCAGAAATTAACTATTGCATTATTTTCAAGTAAATGTTTTACATAAACAACATACACAAATCTAAACAAATGTAATGCTGCTGTGGGACAAAGTGAGACTAGCCTCCAATCAAATGCCATGTATGTAGATATTATAATTACTATGTTTATATAGTGGATCATACAAATACAAACACAATAGATGTTTTGGAACTTTTGATATGTATTGCCCCTCGAGAGGCCACAACTGGGCAACATTAAATACGAGATTACTCGTTACTGAAAAAACGAATGCCGTTAGTAACGCCGTTAATAATAACGATGTCACAGTATGATGTCATAATCAAACATTCTAGAACATTTGTGATGTCACAGTATGATGTCATAATAGACCATTCTAGAACATTTGTGATGTCACAGTATGATGTCATAATCAAACATTCTAGAACATTTGTGATGTCACAGTATGATGTCATATTCAAACATTCTAGAACATTTGTGATATCACAGTATGATGTCATAATCAAACATTCTAGAACATTTGTGATGTCACAGTATGATAGAACATTCTAGAACATTTGTGATGTCACAGTATGATGTCATAATAGACCATTCTAGAACATTTGTGTACAGTATATATTCAACAATTCTCTCAAAAGATATCAGATCTCAGAAGACAAGTGAAGATCTCACTTGTTGTTTCCGGCTACTTGTCTGTAAGCTTGAATATATTCTGTAGATACAATTTAAAATCCCCACATGGAAAAGGAAACAATGTCCTGTACAATCCTTAATGAGCTGCCTCTGGAGGGAAGGTTCTGTGATGTGGTTATTAAAGTCAACAGCACTGAGTTGAATGCCCACAAGGCCCTCCTGTGTGACTGCAGTGACTATTTCAGGTAAGTTTAGCTTGGTTCAGGTTAGCTTGGTTCAGGTTAGCTTGGTTAGTAAACAGATACCATACTGTACTTTTACTGTAAACAGATACTATATTGTACTTCTACTGCAAACAGATACTATGCTGTATGTCTACTGTAAAAAGATACTATACTGTACTATTGCATTACTTTCAAGTAAATGTTTTACATAAACAACATACACAAATCTAAACTATTTTAATGTTGCTGTGGGACAAAATGAGACTAGCCTCCAATCAAATGCCATGTATGTAGATATTATAATTGCTATGTTTATATAGTGGATCATACAAATACAAACACAATAGATGTTTTGGAACTTTTGATATGTATTGCCCCTCAAGAGGCCACAACTGGGCAACATTAAATACGAGATTACTCGTTACTGAAAAAACTAACGCTGTTAATAATAGTTAATAACTGGATGTCACAGTATGATGTCATAATCAAACATTCTAGAACATTTGTGATGTCACAGTATGATGTGATAATAGAACATTCTAGAACATTTGTGATGTCACAGTATGATGTCATAATCAAACATTCTAGAACATTTGTGATATCACAGTATGATGTCATAATCAAACATTCTAGAACATTTGTGATGTCACAGTATGATGTCATAACCAAACACTCTAGAACATTTGTGATGTCACAGTATGATGTCATAATCAAACATTCTAGAACATTTGTGATGTCACAGTATGATGTCATAATAGACCATTCTAGAACATTTGTGATGTCACAGTATGATGTCAAATCAAACATTCTAGAACATTTGTGATGTCACAGTATGATGTCATATTCAAACATTCTAGAACATTTGTGATATCACAGTATGATGTCATAATCAAACATTCTAGAACATTTGTGATGTCACAGTATGATAGAACATTCTAGAACATTTGTGATGTCACAGTATGATGTCATAATAGACCATTCTAGAACATTTGTGTACAGTATATATTCAACAATTCTCTAAACCTTTTTTGGCCAGTATTGATCAGTGGGCCAGGAAGTTGAGACTGCATCAGGGGGGAGTGGCGGAGCACACTCGGTGGCTATCAGTGCCATTTTGGCTATTGCCTGATCGAGTCATTGAACTTAGGTTCTTGAAGGAGGAGGATAAGGGCGAGATTGTGGAGGAAATAGAGAGGTTCCTTCTGGAATCAGGGGCTCTGGAGGTGTACACTGATGGCTCTGTGGATCCTGAAAGTGGGAGGGCAGGATTTGGGTGGTGGGTGCCTTGGTTAGGGATCGGTAAGGGACAAAGAATATCCGATGGCAGCTCAGTATTTGTGACAGAGTTGCTTGCCATCCTCTGGGCATTGTGGTGGGTGGAGGAAGTGGGACCAAGCCAGGTGATTATATGCTCTGACTCGGCTGCTGCACTGATGGCTCTGAGTGCAGGTGGGTCTAAAGCTCGCCCTGATCTCATTCAGGAAATAATGTTGGTTTTATATAGGATTGCGAAGGCAGGCTGGTCAGTGGAGTTTTGTTGGGTCCCGGGACACGCTGGGATTGCGGGGAATGAGATGGCTGACTCCCTTGCCAAACAGAGCCTGGGAAGGGAGGAAGAGATAGGTATTTCAATGGGAAGAGTAGAACTCAGAGATAAGATAAAGAAAGGAGTTGAGGCTGAGTGGCAGGATGAGTGGGAAAGGGGGACCAAGGGAAGGCACTATTTCTCTCTGCAGCCTCGGGTCAAGATCAAGGTGGAGGGATATGGGTCAAGGAGTGATAGGGTGAAGATGTGTAGACTGAGGCTGGGGCACTGTGGGTTGAACAGTAGCTTGTTCATTGTGGGCAAACATCCAGATGGGGTGTGTGAATGTGGAGAGACTGAAACTGTCGGGCATGTCTTCCTAAAATGTGAAAGGTATAGGAAAGAGAGGGAAATCTTTTATAAAAGTCTGGTAGAGCTGGGAGTATCTTCCTTCTCTCTTAAATCATTCTTTGGCATGGATAATGAGAACCACCAGTTGATCACAGAGGCAGTGCTGACATTTCCGCATGCTTCAGAGTTGTACCAGAGGATATAGCGTTAGTGTATGTATTAGTATTGGACAGGCAAGAGGAGCAGAGAAGAAGGAGAAAGTGTGAGTTGAAGAGGCCTAAAGATGGAACACCACTAGTGTAGTATAAGAAATGAGGAGGGAAGAAATACGCCAAGAAAGAAGAAGAAGAAGAAGAAGAAGAAGAAGAGATCATCAAAAGAAGTGCGGAGGGCAGTAATACGCCACGATGCGTCTAATCTGCCGGAAATTCAAAAGAAGAAGAAGAAGAAGAAGCTCTCAGATCTCAGAAGACAAGTGAAGATCTCACTTGTTGTTTCCGGCTACTTGTCTGTAAGCTTGAATATATTCTGTAGATACAATTTAAAATCCCCACATGGAAAAGGAAACAATGTCCTGTACAATCCTTAATGAGCTGCCTCTGGAGGGAAGGTTCTGTGATGTGGTTATTAAAGTCAACAGCACTGAGTTTAACGCCCACAAGGCCCTCCTGTGTGACTGCAGTGACTATTTCAGGTAAGTTTAGCTTGTTTCATGTTAGCTTGGTTCAGGTTAGCTTGGTTAGTAAACAGATACCATACTGTACTTTTACTGTAAACAGATACTATATTGTACTTCTACTGCAAACAGATACTATACTGTATGTCTACTGTAAAAAGATACTATACTGTACTATTGCATTACTTTCAAGTAAATGTTTTACATAAACAACATACACAAATCTAAACTATTTTAATGTTGCTGTGGGACAAAATGAGACTAGCCTCCAATCAAATGCCATGTATGTAGATATTATAATTACTATGTTTATATAGTGGATCATACAAATACAAACACAATAGATGTTTTGGAACTTTTGATATGTATTGCCCCTCAAGAGGCCACAACTGGGCAACATTAAATACGAGATTACTCGTTACTGAAAAAACTAACGCTGTTAATAATTGTTAATAACTGGATGTCACAGTATGATGTCATAATCAAACATTCTAGAACATGTGTGATGTCACAGTATTATGTGATAATAGAACATTCTAGAACATTTGTGATGTCACAGTATGATGTCATAATCAAACATTCTAGAACATTTGTGATGTCACAGTATGATGTCATAACCAAACACTCTAGAACATTTGTGATGTCACAGTATGATGTCATAATCAAACATTCTAGAACATTTGTGATGTCACAGTATGATGTCATAATATAACATTCTAGAACATTTGTGTACAGTATATATTCAACAATTCTCTCAGAAGATATCAGATCTCACAAGACAAGTGAAGATCTCACTTGTTGTTTCCGGCTATTTGTCTGTAAGCTTGAATATATTCTGTAGATACAATTTAAAATTACCACATGGAAAAGGAAACAATGTCCTGTACAATCCTTAATGAGCTGCGTCTGGAGGGAAGGCTCTGTGATGTGGTTATTAAAGTCAACAGCACTGAGTTGAATGCCCACAAGGCCCTCCTGTGTGACTGCAGTGACTATTTCAGGTAAGTTTAGCTTGGTTCAGGTTAGCTTGGTTCAGGTTAGCTTGGTTCAGGTTAGCTTGGTTAGTAAACAGATACCATACTGTACTTTTACTGTAAACAGATACTATACTGTACTTCTACTGTAAACAGATGCTATACTGTATGTCTACTGTAAAAAGATACTATACTGTACTTCTACTGTAAAAAGATAATATACTGTACTTCTACTGTAAACAGATAATATACTGTACTTCTACTGTAAACATATACTATAATGTACTTCTAATGTAAAAAGATACTATACTGTACGTCTACTGTAAAAAAAATGCTATACTGTACTTCTACTGTAAAAAGATACTATACTGTACGTCTACTGTAAAAATAGAATATACTGTACTTCTACTGTAAACAGATACTATACTGTGCTTATACTGTAAAAATATACTATACTGTATGTCTACTGTAAAAATATGCTATACTGTACTTATACTGTAAACAGATAATATACTGTACTTCTACTGTAAACAGATACTATAATGTACTTCTACTGTAAACATATACTATACTGCACTTCTACTGTAAACATATACTATACTGTACTTCTACTGTAAACAGATACTATACTGTACTTCTACTGTAAACAGATAATACACTTTACTTCTACTGTAAACATATAATATAATGTACTTCTATTGTAAACAGATACTATACTGTACTTATATTGTAAAATATACTATACTGCACTTATACTGTAAACAGATACTATACTGTACTTCTACTGTAAACAGATAATATACTGTACTTCTACTGTAAACAGATAATATACTGCACTTCTACTGTAAACAGATAATATACTGTACATCTACTGTAAACAAATACTATACTGTACATCTACTGTAAAAAGATACTATACTTCTACTGTGCTAAGACCCTATACTTCTACAGTGAACATATATTACTACACAGGACAGAATGTTGCTTACTGTTTACTCATCAGATATCTCTATACTCTGCGTCCCACAGAGCCCTCTTCACTCGCTGGAGCGACTCAGAGAAAGCAGTCTACAGTATCCCTGGGGTGTCCCCGGGTATGATGCAGCTCATCATAGAGTACTCCTACACACGCTTTGTGCTGGTGACAGCAGAGAACGTGAAAGACCTTCTGGTGGCTGCAGACCAGCTTCGTGTCACTGGCATAGTAGGAGCGTGCTCTGACTTCCTAGAAGGCCAGCTGTCTCTGGAAAACTGTGTCGGCATCTGGATGTTCGCGGACTTCTACAACTGCCCTGACCTGAGGCGCAAGGCCCATCTCTTCATCGTGTGCCACTTTGAGGAGATGTTGCGCGTCTCACAGGAGTTTGTGGAGCTGTTCCCGCAGCAACTGGTGGACATCATCGAGAGGGATGACCTGAACGTGAAGAGCGAGGAGACGGTGTTCGAGGCCGTCCTCCGTTGGATCGACCACTCCCGTGAGGAGCGTAAAACACACATCCCTTTGCTGCTGCCCAAGGTAACTAATTGTATTACGGATACGCAAACATGGTTGCTAGTGCCTGAGCCACATTTATTTTAAATTTTATTTTTATTATTTGACTTTTTCTTGTTTGTCTGTCTCTTGTCAAGGTCATTATGATTCATGTTATTGTTATTATTGTTGTCGTCGCTGTTGTCATTGTTATTATTATTATTGTACTGTTATGATCTGTTTTATGTATGAAAAGTAAAGAAAATAAAAACATTTATAAAAAAACAAAAAAACAAATTGTATTACTGTGCATTACATTAAAACAACACTAGGTTCCCTAGTACAGTGGTTGTCAAACATTTGGGTCCAAACTGTTCCCTAGCAACAGAAACCGTCTACAACCGATGTCTAAGTTGTACCCGCTGTCTGCTTGTCTCTTCCCAGGTTCGCATGGGCTTGATGAAGCCTGACTACTTCAGGAGCAACGTCCAGAACAACCCTGTGGTGAGGGACAGCCACGACTGCAGGCCCCTCATCCTCAGCGTCCTGAACCCCCCTGGCTCCGACAGGCTCCCAAACCCCCTGACCCGCCCACGCCGGCCCCAGGAGGTCCTATTGGCCATCGGAGGCGGGAGTCAGTCTAATAATTACGGCAGCATGACCATGGAGGCTTACAATATCCGAGCCGGTGGATGGATGGACGTGAGCGTTGAGGGGGAGAGTCCCCGGTGGTGCCATGGCACCGCTTATCTCCACGGTCTGGTCTACTGCGTCGGCGGCTTGGAGGTCATAGGAGAGCCTCTCAGCAGTGTGCGCAGGTTCAACCCCGTCACTCGCAGCTGGCTGCAGGCGGCTCCCATGCACTCACGCCGCAGTGACCTCAGCGTGGTCGTGTTGGACGGCTGTATCTACGCCATGGGAGGGTGGGACGGACACGCGCTGAACACCGCTGAACGCTACGAGCCTGACACCAACCAGTGGACACTGATCTCACCCATGCTGGAGCACAGGAGATCCGCCGGGGCAGCAGCCCTCCAGGGCAAGGTGGGTGGAACTGAGGGACACAGGGTGCTAGATGAACACAAGCAACGTTAGATCAGAAATCATGAATGTCTTTATTGCCAAGTAAGCTTGCACATACAAAAGATGTGTCTGGGTCCTTCAGTGCATCAACATTAACAGACAATTAAAGTAGAATGAAATCAAATGGAATATATAAACTAAATTAGAATATTCTTTCTTATTACAGGTTTACATCTGTGGTGGCTGGAACAGGGGGGGGTATCAGCTCACAGCTGAGTGCTACAGCCCAGACACCGACCAGTGGACTCTGATCGCCCCCATGAGCAGCAGGCGTGCCGGAGTGGGAGTGGCTGCATACGGAGGACATGTCTATGCGGTAGGTGCACACGGAGACAAATGCTTTATACTAGATATTTCTATAGATATGTATCATTTGACTTGTAATGCTGCTGTGATGCCCTCATTTCCCTAAATGGATTAATACAGTGTCTGCCTGCCTGAGCCACACACTAAAACATTCCTCTCATGTGTCCTGTCCTCAGGTGGGAGGGGATGACGGACACGACCCGCGTAGCGCGGAGGCCTACAGCCCCTTGACTGACTCCTGGAGCGCCCTGCCCAACATGCTCACCCCCCGCCGCAGCTTTGGCATCGCGGTGCTGGACGACCTGCTCTTCGTGGTCGGAGGCATCAATGATGTCTTCACCGCCCTCTCCAAGGTGGAGCGCTACGACCAGAGCAGCAACAGGTGGACTGTAGCCGAGGACATGGAGATCCCGCGCAGTGCCCTAAGCTGCTGCATAATGCATGGCCTGCCTAACATGAGCCAGTATGCTGCTCCCCGTGGAGGAGGGGGAGGAGGAGGATGAGGAGGAGGAAGAGGAGGAGGAGGAGGAGGATGAGGAGGAGGAGCAGGAGCAGGAGGAGGAGGAGGAGGAGGAGGAGGAGGAGGAGGAGGAGGAGGAGGATGAGGAGGAGGAGGAGGAAAGGAGGAGGAGCAGGAAGAGGAGGAGGAGGAGGAGGAGGAGCAGGAGGAGGAAGAGTAGGAGGAGGAGGAGGAGGAGGAGGAAGAGTAGGAGGAGGGGGAGCAGGAGGAGGAGGAGGAGGAGGAGGAGGAGGAGGAGGAGGAGGAGGAAGAGGATGAGGAAGAGTAGGAGGAGGGGGAGGAGGAGGAGGAGGCGGAGGAGGAGGAAGATGAGGAAGAGTAGGAACAGGAGCAGGAGGAGGAGGAGGAAGAGGAGGAAGAGGAGGAGGAGGAGAATGAGGAAGATGAAGATGAGGAAGAGGAGGATGAGGAAGATGATGAAGATTAGGAGGAGGAGGAGGATTAGGAGGAGGAGGAGGAAGATGAGGAAGAGGAGGAGGAAGAGGAGGAGGAGGAGGAGGAGCAGGAGGAGGAAGAGTAGGAGCAGGAGGAGCAGGAGGAGACGGAGGAGGAGGAGGAAGATGAGGAAGAGTAGGAACAGAAGCAGGAGGAGGAGGAGACCGCAGCCTCTTGCATTGGTGACGAGCACAATCTCCGCTACGCCACCTGACCGCATGCGTCATTTATTTGATCTAAAATTACTGTATTGCTCGAATACAAGCCATTCAAGTTTCAAGTTTCAAGTTTCTTTAATAGTTGTCATACAGAAGTACAGAATACTTTCATACAAAATGCTTCTTACTGTTACGCTCCAGAGACTGTGCTAGACAAGATAGTATCAAATAACATAGTATAGCATGTAAATTAGAAGTAGAAAATGAGGTCACAGTGTTCAGTATAGACATATGTACAATGTTCGATGCAGAATAGACGTAACTGAGTTACCATATAATATACAATACTATGCAGTGTACTAATGTACAATACTATATAGTGCAAAGCAGAAATGGGATGAGGTACAATTTAGGTACAATTTACAGTAAGGTGTACGAGTTGTAGTGCAATCCTTCATCAATAAATATAAAGTGTGGGGAGTGGGTGCTACAGTGTGTTTGTTTAAAGTGAGTGTGTGCTATAAAGTGTGTGGAGTGGGTGCTACAGTGTGTTTGTTTAAAGTGAGTGTGTGCGTGTGGATGTGTGTGCTATGTGCGTTTGATGGTTGTTGTTGTGTAGTGTTCATTGTTCGTTTAGCAGCCTGATGGCCTGGGGATAGAAGCTTCTTCTGAGTCTTTCTGTGCTCGCCTTGAGACTCCGGTATCGCTTGCCTGACCGCAGCAGTTCAAAGAGGCAGTTGTTCGGGTGACTGGAGTCTTTAATGATTCTCTTAGCCTTGCCCCTGCACCGCTTGTTGTAAATGTTCTGGAGGGTGGGGAGCCCCCCTCCAATTGTGCGTTCGGCTGAACGTGTCACTCTTTGTAGTCTGCTTCGGTCTTGTGCAGTGCTATTCCCAAACCAGGAGGTGATGTTGCCAGTCAGGATGCTCTCTATTGTACATGAGTAGAAGTTCTTAAGGATCTTCTGACTGACTTGGAACTTCCTTAGGCGCCTGAGGAAGTAGAGGCGTTGTCGTGCCTTCTTCACAACACTGTCAATGTGTGTGGTCCATGTCAAGTCCTCGGATATGTAGGCTCCGAGGTACTTAAAGCTGTTGACTCTCTCAACCGGTGCCCCGTCGATGCTGAGGTGGCTGTAGTCCTTGACCCCCGACCTCCTGAAGTCCACAATCATCTCCTTTGTTTTGCTGACGTTCAGGGAGAGGCTGTTTTCCTGGCACCATCCCGCCAGGACCTTGACCTCTTCCAGGTAGGCCCTCTCGTCGTTGGCAGAGATCAGGCCCACCACCACTGTGTCATCAGCAAATTTGATGTTTGTGTTGCTACTCCGCTGAGCCACACAGTCGTGTGTGTACAGGGAGTAGAGGAGGGGACTCAGAACACAGCCATGGGGGGCCCCTATCCCGCGCAGTGCCCTAAGCTGCTGCATAATGCATGGCCTGCCTAACATGAGCCAGTATGCTGCTCCCCGTGGAGGAGGGGGAGGAGGAGGATGAGGAGGAGGAAGAGGAGGAGGAGGAGGAGGATGAGGAGGAGGAGCAGGAGCAGGAGGAGGAGGAGGAGGAGGAGGAGGAGGAGGAGGAGGAGGATGAGGAGGAGGAGGAGGAAAGGAGGAGGAGCAGGAAGAGGAGGAGGAGGAGGAGGAGGAGCAGGAGGAGGAAGAGTAGGAGGAGGAGGAGGAGGAGGAGGAGGAAGAGTAGGAGGAGGGGGAGCAGGAGGAGGAGGAGGAGGAGGAGGAGGAGGAGGAAGAGGATGAGGAAGAGTAGGAGGAGGGGGAGGAGGAGGAGGAGGCGGAGGAGGAGGAAGATGAGGAAGAGTAGGAACAGGAGCAGGAGGAGGAGGAGGAAGAGGAGGAAGAGGAGGAGGAGGAGAATGAGGAAGATGAAGATGAGGAAGAGGAGGATGAGGAAGATGATGAAGATTAGGAGGAGGAGGAGGATTAGGAGGAGGAGGAGGAGGAGGAGGAAGATGAGGAAGAGGAGGAGGAAGAGGAGGAGGAGGAGGAGGAGCAGGAGGAGGAAGAGTAGGAGCAGGAGGAGCAGGAGGAGACGGAGGAGGAGGAGGAAGATGAGGAAGAGTAGGAACAGAAGCAGGAGGAGGAGGAGACCGCAGCCTCTTGCATTGGTGACGAGCACAATCTCCGCTACGCCACCTGACCGCATGCGTCATTTATTTGATCTAAAATTACTGTATTGCTCGAATACAAGCCATTCAAGTTTCAAGTTTCAAGTTTCTTTAATAGTTGTCATACAGAAGTACAGAATACTTTCATACAAAATGCTTCTTACTGTTACGCTCCAGAGACTGTGCTAGACAAGATAGTATCAAATAACATAGTATAGCATGTAAATTAGAAGTAGAAAATGAGGTCACAGTGTTCAGTATAGACATATGTACAATGTTCGATGCAGAATAGACGTAACTGAGTTACCATATAATATACAATACTATGCAGTGTACTAATGTACAATACTATATAGTGCAAAGCAGAAATGGGATGAGGTACAATTTAGGTACAATTTACAGTAAGGTGTACGAGTTGTAGTGCAATCCTTCATCAATAAATATAAAGTGTGGGGAGTGGGTGCTACAGTGTGTTTGTTTAAAGTGAGTGTGTGCTATAAAGTGTGTGGAGTGGGTGCTACAGTGTGTTTGTTTAAAGTGAGTGTGTGCGTGTGGATGTGTGTGCTATGTGCGTTTGATGGTTGTTGTTGTGTAGTGTTCATTGTTCGTTTAGCAGCCTGATGGCCTGGGGATAGAAGCTTCTTCTGAGTCTTTCTGTGCTCGCCTTGAGACTCCGGTATCGCTTGCCTGACCGCAGCAGTTCAAAGAGGCAGTTGTTCGGGTGACTGGAGTCTTTAATGATTCTCTTAGCCTTGCCCCTGCACCGCTTGTTGTAAATGTTCTGGAGGGTGGGGAGCCCCCCTCCAATTGTGCGTTCGGCTGAACGTGTCACTCTTTGTAGTCTGCTTCGGTCTTGTGCAGTGCTATTCCCAAACCAGGAGGTGATGTTGCCAGTCAGGATGCTCTCTATTGTACATGAGTAGAAGTTCTTAAGGATCTTCTGACTGACTTGGAACTTCCTTAGGCGCCTGAGGAAGTAGAGGCGTTGTCGTGCCTTCTTCACAACACTGTCAATGTGTGTGGTCCATGTCAAGTCCTCGGATATGTAGGCTCCGAGGTACTTAAAGCTGTTGACTCTCTCAACCGGTGCCCCGTCGATGCTGAGGTGGCTGTAGTCCTTGACCCCCGACCTCCTGAAGTCCACAATCATCTCCTTTGTTTTGCTGACGTTCAGGGAGAGGCTGTTTTCCTGGCACCATCCCGCCAGGACCTTGACCTCTTCCAGGTAGGCCCTCTCGTCGTTGGCAGAGATCAGGCCCACCACCACTGTGTCATCAGCAAATTTGATGTTTGTGTTGCTACTCCGCTGAGCCACACAGTCGTGTGTGTACAGGGAGTAGAGGAGGGGACTCAGAACACAGCCATGGGGGGCCCCTATGTTGAGGGTGATGGATGAGGAGGTGCAGTTGCCTGCTCTCACCACCTGGGGTCTGCCCGTCAGGAAGTCCAAGACCCACTGGCAGAGGTCATAGTTCAAGCCCAGGTCCCTGAGCTTGGCTATGAGTATGGAGGGGACTATGGTATTGAATGCCGAGCTGTAGTCGATGAATAGCATTCTCACATAGTTCCCCTTCCTCTTGTCCAGGTGTGATGCTGCTGTGTGCAGCACATGGGCTATGGCGTCCTCCGTGGACCTGTTGGGGCGGTATGCAAATTGCAGGGGGTCCATGTTGATGGGGAGGGAGGAGCAGATGTAGCCCTTTACTAGCTTCTCAAAGCACTTCATGGCTATGGAGGTAAGAGCTACAGGGCGGTAGTCGTTGAGGCAAGCAGGCTTGGATTTTTTGGGTACAGGGATAATAGTGGACTTCTTCAGGCAGGTGGGGATGACAGCCTGTTCTAAGGACAGGTTAAATATGTCAGTGAATACCGGGGCCAGTTGGTCGGCACAGACTTTTAGGACGCGGCCGGGGATGCCGTCCGGTCCTGCTGCCTTCCTGATATTCACTTTTTTAAAGGTCCGCCTCACCTCATGCTCTGTTACCCTGAACACTGAGTCTCCATCAGCAGCAGACCCCCCCCCCCCCCCCATTGCCGTGGCTTGTGGGCTGGTGTTGTTATTACCAGCATCAAACCTCACATAGAAGGTATTGAGGTAATTTGCTAAGGAGATGTCACTGTTCAGTTTGAGGGAGGTGCCTTTGTAGTCTGTCATCGTTTTGAGCCCCTGCCACATAGCTCTGGAGTCAGCCTGTTCAAACTGGAGTTCAATTTTATCCCTGTAGCGCCATTTGGCCTCTGTCACTGTCCTCCTTACGTTGTATCGCGCCACCTTGTGGTCATTCATGTTGCCTGCCACTAGGCCGTCGTTGTATGCTTTGGTGCGCGCTTTCAGAGCTTCACGGATGGATTTGTCTACCCAGAGTTTTTGATTTGGGTAAACTCTAATTGTGGTAGTGGGGATTGTTTCTTCCACCAAAGTACGAACATAGTCCAGCACTGTCTCCGTGTAGACATTAATGTTATCTGTGTCGCGGAACACGCTCCAGTCTGTGCACTCAAACGCAGCCTGGAGCATCCCCCCCGACTCCACATCCCATTTCTGCACCTCTCGCGAGACTACAGGAGTGCTCTTGATTCTTTGTTTGTACTTTGGTGAAAGGAAAATGGCCGTGTGATCAGACTTACCAAAGCCACTAGCAGAATGAGCCTTGTAGCCACCCTTGAATTGCATGTAACAGTGATCTAGGATGTTACCGCCTCTGGTGTTACAAGTCACATGCTGATAGAAGTCAGGTAAGACCTTTCTCAGATTGGCGCTATTGAAATCACCCACTACTACAATGGCGGCGTTAACGTTCGCCGCTTGGATTCTATTTACCTCATCGTGGAGTCTGGAGAGCGCGACACTATTGCTGGCTTGCGGTGGAATATACACTCCGACCAGGACGATCGCCGTTAACTCCCTCGGGAGGAAGAAAGGACGACACTTGCAAATTCATGCATTGATATCCAATCGCCTCTACTCATGGAGGCCCGCGGTCCAAGTTCCCAAATGAATTGGGAGGCTTGTGAAAAAAGGTGTTTACTCTCTTATTTGTGTTTGTGTAAAACTACCACGGCCTTGAACCGCAACTGGTGATTTATATGTTTCCTTCATACAGCTTCTCTCCCGCACTGCAACAGAGTCCAATGTCCTCTTCCTGGTCACACATGTCTGATGTGTAACTCCATCATACTTTGGTTCTGCCCTCCGAGCCACCAATCACAAGAAGAAGTACTGCATTTCAACCTAGAATTTTTGCTAACGTTGACACACACGTTTTCAGGTACATTCTTTAACGTTCGTGGAATATGGACAAAACGTAGACCAACGTGATATCTAAAAAAATTAAGCAATTTGGGAAAGATTCAGGTCATGGTTAATTATGTGGCTGATGTGGACAGGATTAATACCGTTCGGCCAGAGAAAGAAATATACTAATTAGAATAGTTGGACCTGCGAGATTACTTTGTACTTTGTAGGTCTGCATTTTAAAAAGAAATTAGTAATAAGTATGTTTTTTTGTCTGAAATCTAATTGAGTAAAAGTACACAAGTATACAAACCTAATAATACTTGAGCAAAGTACAAATCCCCAAAAACTGTACTTAACTATTGTAACAAAGTACAATTACTCAAGTACTTTTACACCCCTGTATTTGACTAAGTACATTGATCCGGTTATATTCCTCCACGCCAGCCAGTGGGGCGCTGTGTGCGTCTGTATATAAATAACGCACGTGTCAATAAGAGCCCCCCCCCTGTTCCTGTTCCAGTTTAACTGATGCCTCTGTCGACAGTCACAGCTCTCCACCCCATGGCAACTCATTATGGTCTGGCGCTTAGTCAGACACAGGCACGCTGGGTAGACAGACACGCCAGGGTCACTGTGCAATTCTACTCAGACAACATCTTTCCCCTTATATCCACCCCCTCTGGACCTTATCATACTCGCTCCAATTAGTGACTTGCACCCCCCCCCCCCCCCCCCCCCCCCATTGGGAAATCCGCTTTCACACGTGGAACATCTCGGGACGGTGTATTAAATCCTTAAGACGAGATCATCCCCCCCCCCCCCCCCCCCCCCCCCGGTCTGCAATTGTCTTTAATTGTTTTATTGATCCAGTGTGCCTGCCATACACGATCCCCCCCCACCGCATGGAGTGTATTAGTGGTTAGTTTGTTGTCTCCTAGTCTGGTGCGAGGCGAGCGTCAGGCTAATCCATCCATCTCCCGCTCGGTATTTGGGAGTGGAACCCGGAGATCTTGTCCCCTCGACTGAGCTCAGCAAGGAGCCCCCCCACCTCATCAGCTAAGCACCTACCCTGGCTGACCTCCAGAGGACCTCCTCCGTGCTCCAATGAGCCCCCCCCCCACCTCATCAGCTGACGGCCCCGTCCATCAGACACGGAACAAAGGAGCTCCACGGAAGTCTCCATCTCCAGCTTCATCTCACGGCTCTTTCCTTTCCTGTTTTGTCTCCAGTCGTCGGATTCGGACACTTTTTCCAGCAGGCCTCATTGTTGACTAGCTAGCGGGCGGGGG
>NC_140174.1:3158084-3238084 GCF_963971535.1 Notolepis coatsorum
TGTGTGTGTGTGTGTGTGTGTGTGTGTGTGTGTGTGTATGTGTGTGTGTGTGTATGTGTGTGTGTGTGTGTGTGTGTTGTGTGTGTATGTGTGTGTGTGTGTGTGTGTGTGTGTGTGGGTGTGTGTGTGTGTATGTGTGTGTGTGTGTATGTGTGTGGTATGTGTGTGTGTGTGTGTGTGTGTGTGTGTGGGTGTGTGTGTGTGTGTGTGTGTGTGTGTAGTGTGTGTGTGTGTATGTGTGTGTGTGTGTGTGTGTGTGTGTGTAGTGTGTGTGTGTGTGTGTGTGTGTATGTGTGTGTGTGTGTGTGTGTGTGTGTGTGTGTGTGTGTGTGTGTGTGTGTGTGTGTGTGTGTGTGTGTGTGTGTGTGTGTGTGTGCCTATGCGCTGCATGCAGGAATATATCAATAAAGTTGGAAACAGGCCAGACGGCACATCATCCATCGTTAAGCGCTTCCTTCTGCCGGCTGCCCAAGACACTAAAGTCCCGCCACAGACTGAGTTTCTTCCCCTCAGCAGCTCGCCTGGTAAACGAGTCAGGTGTCCCCCCCCCCCCCCCCTCTATGGCGAGCTGCTAGGGCTGGACTTCTGGACTTGAACTTTGTGTTGCACTGTATCCATGTCCCCAACCACCGCACTTTCACAGTCTTATTGCTGTCTCACGGTTATGTCCTGTCTTGCACTTTACTTAAAATTATTTATTTACTGTTGTATTGTTCTTAATTGTGAAAAAAAGTATGCACTGTAATGCCAAAACACGTTCCTTTTTGTACATGTATGAAATGGCGAATAAAGTAATCTGAACCTGAATCTGGACTACAGACATGGCCTCCAGGCCTCACTTCTGGACTACAGACATGGCCTCCAGGCCTCACTTTTGGACTACAGACATGGCCTCCAGAGCTCACTTCTGGACTACAGACATGGCCTCCAGGCCTCACTTCTGGACTACAGACATGGCCTCCAGGCCTCACTTCTGGACTACAGACATGGCCTCCAGGCCTCACTTCTGGACTACAGACATGGCCTCCAGGCCTCACTTCTGGACTACAGACATGGCCTCCAGGCCTCACTTCTGGACTACAGACATGGCCTCCAGCCCTCACTTCTGGACTACAGACATGGCCTCCAGAGCTCACTTCTGGACTACAGACATGGCCTCCAGCCCTCACATCTGCTGCTTCCTTCTGTACTACAGACATGGCCTCCAGGCCTCACTTCTGGACTACAGACATGGCCTCCAGGCCTCACTTCTGGACTACAGACATGGCCTCCAGAGCTCACTTCTGGACTACAGACATGGCCTCCAGTCCTCACATCTGCTGCTTCCTTCTGGACTACAGACATGGCCTCCAGTCCTCACATCTGCTGCTTCCTTCTGGACTACAGACATGGCCTCCAGTCCTCACTTCTGGACTACAGACATGGCCTCCAGTCCTCACGTCTGGACTACAGACATGGCCTCCAGTCCTCACGTCTGCTGCTTCCTTCTGGACTACAGACATGGCCTCCAGGCCTCACGTCTGGACTACAGACATGGCCTCCAGCCCTCACTTCTGGACTACAGACATGGCCTCCAGCCCTCACGTCTGGACTACAGACATGGCCTCCAGCCCTCACGTCTGGACTACAGACATGGCCTCCAGCCCTCACGTCTGGACTACAGACATGGCCTCCAGGCCTCACTTCTGGACTACAGACATGGCCTCCAGCCCTCACGTCTGGACTACAGACATGGCCTCCAGGCCTCACTTCTGGACTACAGACATGGCCTCCAGCCCTCACGTCTGGACTACAGACATGGCCTCCAGCCCTCACGTCTGCTGCCTCCCTGACACCAGCAGAAACCCTCACCTCCATGTGGACCTGCTGTCTGTGGCGGCAACGAGTGGCAGCTATCGAGGATGGAAAGTATTTAAGTACAGTGAAAGAAGTACTTGTTCGTACTTGTCTAAATATTCAACTTTTTACTGCACTACATTTATCTAAACCCTGGTGTTAATTAACCCATTTAGACCTAAAACGCCGGCCAAAAAAGCCTATTAAAACCTATGCAATTATTATACACAATCTCTTAAAACCTGAGGGTTTTTTGGAAAGATTTTCACAATTGTCAATCTTCACTAAAACCTTTTATATCTCAGCCTCTGGAGCAGATAGAAACATGAAATGAAAACCATTTGATAGATTACAACTTGGGCTTTTATTTGAACATCATTAATTTACCATAATGTGCATAACGACTACCTAGTTGTTTTTAGGGCTGTGGTGGGGCCGGTACTAACACACTAATAGCTGGCCCATGATGTTCACAAGGTAGGCGATACTGCCACCTGGCGGATTTCGATCGTCATTGCAATTCCAACGTAATGCCAGGAGGCTCCGGGGGACTGTGTAGAATGGGGATCAAAGGAAAAAGATCAAGCGACCAAAACCTGACTTTTCTCGGGTTTGGCGCTCAACCGCTGGCGAGATAACCCGACTTTATTCGTGATTGGCGCTGAATGAGTTAATCATTTTTTTTTTATATATAAAATCCCAAAGCATTCCCCCTGCATGTATTTCAGCGAATCACAGCGCATTTCATTGGCGACCGTGCCAAGGTGCCAACCTGCTCATTGGGAGCAATGGACCTATCTCAAGCCCTGCCCTCTTTTCTTGATCCTCCAATCACAACTGTCGCTTACCTCGGACAAACTTTGTAAGCGACAGTTGTGATTGGAGGATCAAGAAAAGAGGTCTATTAGGGGTCAAGTGTCTTGCTCAAGGACACTTCGACACACGCTGGCCGGGAGGAGCGGGAATTGAATCGGGAACCTTCGGATTACCAGACGACTGCTCTCCCTCCCGAGCCACTGTCTCTGTCTGACAGGTGCCAGAGCTTTCTGGGCACAGAAATTCTGGGCACTCCATGCGCAGGAAGTCGGAGGGTCTGAGGTCGGAGGTCGTCGCCACTAAACCACCTGCTTTTCCTGAAACGTCACAGTGAAGGTTCAACAACACGGTGCCAACCGACCCTGCCCACCAACCGACCCTGCCCACCAACCGACCCTGCCCACCAACGGACCCTGCCCACCAACCGACCCTGCCCACCAACCGACCCTGCCCACCAACCGACCCTGCCCACGAACTCTGTCTAGGTCACAATTCACCCAAAAAAGTCTGCCGGGTTTTGGTTCCAAATAAAGTTAAATTGGAACACATCCTCCTCCTCACTGTCTCGAGGGTTCCAATGTGAGACTTGTTGCCGGTTACATTGTTGTGTTTTTTTGCAGGGTTTTGCATGCAAGGTTTGTAATGAGTTGAATGGGTGAAAATTATGCACTTAAAAAGTTTAAGTCTGCCAACTTCGAGAAGAAATCAACACATCAACATAACCTTTAAATAACCTTTTAATACCTGGGGAATTGGAACGCTCCCAGGCACTGGAACACAAGAACGTCATGGTGTGTCACATGATCCTTGTTCCAGACACGTCTTTTTATTATGGTCTTTTACCAAACGAGTTGTTCAAGGTAGCGGGTCAATGTGGCTCCACTTATTCAACTGGTCTGACATTTGATGGGAGCAGAGTTGAGCGTAATTAAATGAGATGGATGTTTTTACATTTGACAAAAACCAGAACAAGTCATGGTTACAACTCAAGACTGTGTACCTAGTGCAATTACTGTAAAGGCCATATGAGTGTTTTGGTTATTATTATTATTATTATTATTATTATTATTATTATTATTATTATTATTATTATTATTATTATTATTATTATTATTATTATTATTATTATTATTATTATTATTATTATTATTATTATTATTATTATTATTATTATTATTATTATTATTATTATTATTATTATTATTATTATTATTATTATTATTTCAAATAGAAGGATATGATTTATCGGTGTAAGAGCCAAAAGGCTATATAGATTTCGGTTATTGTATTATAGGAATGTTTAATATTGATTGGATTTAGATAAGGTCATTGAACCGTCGTATTTGTCATAATAGAGCCTTCTGCCACCTAGAACCTTCTAGAACGTTGGGGGCGATGTCATAGTAGAACATGCTAGAGCGTAAAACATTCCGTATGACATCATGATAGAAGGTTCTGGAACCTTCGTGAAGGCTCCGAATGAGGTCATAACCGAACATTCTAGAACCTTTGGGTGCCTATATATAATCGAGCACTCCTTTTTTGACCTGCTCCCGAGATAGAGCTAGATGAGATATATAATCGAGCACTATCTTCGACCAGACTGGAGAGGAGCGAACAGAAGACTGAAGCCAGGAGCCCACCAGCGGATTGGCGGTTTCCACATTGCGAAGGAATCTTCATGTGTCGAGTCAGCTGTGATTTTGGAGACTGGGAAAATACAGTTTTCTTACCTTGTAGTAGTATTGACCGGAATATTTAGGGAAGTAGATTTAGGATCACTTCGGTAAAGAGAGACTTTGCAAATAAACCATTTGGATAACTTTACTTTACACTGTGGACATTGCTTTTCTTTATCAACGGGCGTACTACTCACAAGTAAGTCATTTGACCAGTGGAGTGGATCCCCGGCCGTCACAATAGTAAGAAAACTTTGTTCCAAGAGGAAAAGGGAAGAACATGAAGGAAGGAAGGAAGGAAGGAAGGAAGGAAGGAAGGAAGGAAGGAAGGAAGGAAGGAAGGAAGGAAGGAAGGAAGGAAGGAAGGAAGGAAGGAAGGAAGGAAGGAAGGAAGGAAGGAAGGAAGGAAGGAAGGAAGGAAGGAAGGAAGGAAGGATAACCACAAGAACCCGAGAATACAAGAACACGAGAACACATGAAGCACAAAATGTCGAAACTTAAGAAGGCTGAAAAGAAAAGGAAGACTAAGTTAGGTGAGCTAACTGAGCACATGGCGGTGATGACTCAATTGATGGACGCGGACGATGACGGTAATTTGGAAGGTGTACAGCAAGGATTGGTAGAATTCAACAGTCGGTTCGAGGAGTTGGGGTCGCTTCATACCAAGGTCCAGGCGGCACTGAGCCTGACCTCAGAAGAGAAGAGGCGGAAAGATCAGGAGGAGTTCACGGCGGAGGCGGACACACTGTCCCACTTCGCAGAAAGGGCTGGCACATGGAGGGACGAGGTGCATAAGCGTAGGGAGGAGGCTACGGAGCACCAAGATGATATCGAGCCGGAAGACAGCGCATCCGGCTGCGGAGGGAAAGGGTCGAAAGCACCATCCACTACGCTTTCCAGAACATCATCTGCAAACGCGCGTCGGCAAGTTGAATCAGAAAGGGTCGGGTTGTATGCCTGGCTTTCCGCGCAAAGGCTAGCACGACAACTCGATGAAGAGGAGGCTCAGTTCCACTTGTTTCCATGGTAACTACTACAGTACCCATGAGTTTGATTGATTGATTGAAAAGTTTATTAACAGATTGCAGAATGGGTACAATACAGTACAGTACGGCTCAATACACACAATTGTTAAGGGGATGCAGACCAGAGAAAGACTTTCGTCTTGTTTACATCAGGGTCCCCCATTTTCAATTCATCATAACCTATATGACATACAGATAGACAGTACTGCTACATCTATACATTTATGACATACCAGATTTGCAAATACAGTACTGTTTGTGATACAAAAGTTACGATTCTGGTTCCTGACTACGGTCGGGAACCACCCACTTTCTCTGTCATCTGTCACCTGACTGCTGTCACTTGTTTTTCCCTGTCATTTAGTGCTGTCACTTAGGGGTTGGCTTCTGATTGGCTGTCACGGGGGTGTGTGTGGAATGTTGGTATTTGGTGGCTATTTAACATTCCTTTCCTCTGCTTGTCATTCGTCAGGTCTTCACTACTACAGGACCACCACTGAGCTCCATTATCTATTCTCTCGTTCCTTTGCCCTTGGCATAGTATCCTAGTATTACTCTTTGTGTTCTTTACTATTAAAGTCGAACCTGTTCAAGAGTATACCTTCTCCGTCTCTGTGATTGCCTACAACAATTGGAACTCACATACCTCCATCCTGACACCCATGAGCCTCTGCATTTGAAGACGGAAAGACGAAAACAAAAAGGTCAAAACAACAGACAGAACTGCACTATTGGAACGATATACCGGTTTGTTTTTAAACTCTGTAGTTTTCATGTTTTGAACCTTTTATTCATAGCTACAATAAAAAAAAAGATGGCGGCGAATGCCGTGAAAACAAAGGACAATGACCTGGAATGACACAGACATCAAAGTAGTTGTGCTATTGTGATTGGTGGAAGATTGCAGAGGCATAGAGTACTGTAGTAGTTCCAACTCTGCAGAGTAAAGATTACTATATGAAATACATTTTAAAGTTAAAATGTGAATATTTATTGGTTGTAACAGTTTAAATAATACATAACTCTGTCAAGGATTATGAACCTATACACAATACGGTTTGGCTGTAATCCTTCTAGTTGTATCTCCGTCTGTATCTTTGACGGGGGGAAAAGCACAGGTGGACCGTCCCTCCCCAGGTCAGTACGTTTCAGAAGATAGGTAAAGACCTATGGTCAGTGATTTTCAAGTTTCATGGTGCAGCATACAGTATTTGCAACACTTTTCAGTATCAACGGCATGTGTGAAATCTACCAAGACATACACTTTATCAAGTTCAAGTTCTTTATTTATCAAATAAACAACATTGCAGGTAATGACATTTTTGTGTAACGGTGCACAAGTAAGAAACAACAATGAATACAAGAATTGTAACAATAAGTAGTAGTAGTAAGATAAGATAAAGTATAAAATGAGGTAAGATACAGAAAAAATAGTGCAGTGCAGAGTGCGTGTGCATGTGTGCGTGTGTGTGTGCGTGCGTGTGTGTGTGTGCGTGTGCAATAGTGTGTGTGTGTGCGTGTGTGTGTGTGTGCGTGTGTGTGTGTGAGTGTGTGCGTGTGTGTGTGTGTGTGCGTGCGTGTGTGTGTGTGTGTGCAAGAGTGTGTGCGTGTGTGTGTGCGTGTGTGTGCGTGTGTGTGTGTGTGTGTGTGCAAGAGTGTGTGTGTGTGTGTGTGTGTATTTCTTAACTGTGAGGTTTTGTCCGCTGCTCACCAACTTTCTCTGTTTTCTTTAAGCCTACTGTTAGAAATTCCCTTCTCACTCACTCTCTCTAGCCCCCACCCTCTCGTTCTTTACTCTCGTTTACTCTCAGTGGCCACACCTGGACTATTATCAATTACCTCTCGCACCTGTGGTGGCAGGCTAATTAGTTCCCCTGTGGGCTTTAAATACCAGGGCTCTTCCCCTCGTTTCGGCGTGGGGTCGTGTTGTAAACATGCCGTATCATATTCTCAAACATCTAGACTCTTTCGGGAGGTCCTCTGTTCTGCCTATGCTGTATTGATTCTCCGGCGTAGAGATGTATGCTCCAGCCTTCGCCTGCTGTCGCCGTTGCCTGAGAGTGGGACTGGTCTGCGCTCCCTAGACTTCCACGGGAGGCATCCCAGTCATCCACTTCAGACCCCCCGCGCAGCTGTCGTCCTGACGCACATCCAGACCAGCGCCCGGCGTGAGACGAGGTGCAAGCTTTGGCCACCCGTCGCCGTTTGCCTGGAGGGAGACATTGTACTGCGCTCTCTAATCCTCTACGGGAGGTATTCCAGTGTTCCACTCCAGACCAGCGCGCCAGATGCGCTCAAGCCTTCGCCACCTGTCGCCGTTTGCCTGGAGGGAGACACTGTACTGCGCTCTCTAATCCTCTACGGGAGGTATTCCAGTGTTCCACTTCAGACCTTCGAGCTTGGCACGCTCCCCCGACCAGCGCGCAGACGCGCATCTCCTAGACCTTCGGGCTTGGCACGCTCTCCAGTCACCAGCGCGGTACGCGCATCTGCAAGGGCTTGGCACGCTCTCCAGTCACCAGCGCGCAACGCGCATCTTCAAGGGCTTGGCACGCTCTCCAGTCTCCAACGCGCATTTTCCAAAGATCCTCGTGCTTGGCACACTCCTCCTCGCAGACGCACCCCGATGCGTCTCTCGGTTCCGACGCGCACACCAAGGTGTGGCGCGCCACTCTGTTCCTCGGCTCCGACAGCGGCTACCCGGTGGACGACACCCTCGCCACCGCCGCTGTTCCAGCACTCTGTTCCTCGGCTCCGACAGCGGCTACCCGGTGGACGACACCCTCGCCACCGCCGCTGTTCCAGCACTCTGTTCCTCGGCTCCGACAGCGGCTACCCGGTGGACGACACCCTCGCCACCGCCATTGTTCCAGCACTCTGTTCCTCGGCTCCGACAGCGGCTACCCGGTGGACGACACCCTCGCCACCGCCACTGTTCCAGCACTCTGTTCCTCGGCTCCGACAGTCGGCTACCCGGTGGACGACACCCTCGCCACCGCCACTGTTCCAGCACTCTGTTCCTCGGCTCGGACAGCCAGCCACCCGGTGGCGATGCCCTCGCCCCGCTGCTGTCCCTGTACCATTACGCATACGCCTGGGTGAGTTTTGATTGTGATGTCACTCACCCAGCGTAATGCCTCTTGCCCCCGTTCCCGCTGCTGTTTCCTGTACCATTACGCATACGCCTGGGTGAGTTTTGATTGTGATGTCACTCACCCAGCGTAATGCCTCTTGCCCCCGTTCCCGCTGCTGTTTCCTGTACCATTACGCATACGCCTGGGTGAGTTTTGATTGTGATGTCACTCACCCAGCGTAATGCCTCTTGCCCCCGTTCCCGCTGCTGTTCCTGTACCATTACGCATACGCCTGGGTGAGTTTTGATTGTGATGTCACTCACCCAGCGTATTGCCTCCGTTAGTTCTCACTTAGTTAGTAGTTTGGACATTTCATCTCCCACTCTGTTTTTGTTCTCACTTAGATAGTATTTTTGGACATTACATCTCCCCCTGTGTGTTTGTCACACGAAGATATTATTACTTTGTTTTCTTTGTTATTTGGACTGTTCTGCATCTGCTCTGTTTGTTCCCTTTTGAATATTAACCCTCTCCTCTGTTCTGCAGAGCGGCCCAGATGTTTTCCCACCAGTCCCCAGTTCCTCCCTGTCCCCAGCCCGCCTCCGCGGATCTCTGTCCCCAGTTCCTCCCTGTTCCCCAGCCCGCCTCCGCGGGCCTCAGTCCCCTCTGTCCCTAGTTCTCCCCTTTCTAGTTCCACCTAGTTCCTGGTCCCAAGTTCTCCCCTTCTAGTTCCACCTAGTTCCTTGTCCCTAGTTCTCCTAGTCCCCAGTTCTCCTGTTCCCTAGCTCTCCTTGTCCCGACTTCTCCTAGTCTCTAGTTCCTCTGTTCCTTTAACCTTCCCCTAGTGTTCCTTTAACCTTCCCCTAGCGTTCCTTTAATGTTTCCCCTAGCGTTCATTAACCTTCCCTTAGTGTTCCCTTTTCCTGCCCGCCTCTTAAAGGCACCTAGTTTTTCCCCTCTTGTTATATTCCTGTATTTGTGTTCTCCCTTAAAGGGACAGTGCCCTTTTTCCCTGTCTCTCAATAAATATCTGTTTCTTGGCAAACCATCATACCTGTCTTGTGTTGTGCGATTGGGGTCGGTTACAAACCATAACAGTACGACCCCACCAAATCGACGACCCCAGCCAGCACAGACGGTGTATGTTGAGTTTGCCTTTTTTTTCTTGTTCCCTCTAGTTCCCCTCTAGCTCCCCTGTTTAGCTCCCCTGTTAGCCTGTTAGCTCCCCTGTTAGCCCTGTTGGCTTCCCTGTTTGCCCTGTTTGACCCCCCTGCAGCTTGTTAGGCCTCTACTACCAGCATGGCCCTGTCTGCTAGCTTTGCCTCGGCGGCTAGCACAGCCTCTATGTTAATGCAGCCCTTACTGCTGGCATAGGCCCTGTAGCTAGCCATGCCCTGGCAGCTAACCCTGTCCCTCAGCAGAGCCCCAGTCTGCTAGCTTAGCCCCGGCTGCTAGCACAGCCTCTATGTTAATGCAGCCTTGCAGCTGGCATAGGCCCTGTAGCTAGCCAGGCCCAAGCAGCTAACCCGGTCCCTCTGCATGGCCTCCACTTTTTTGTGTAGTTTATCCCACTGCTAGGACTGCCCTTTCAGCTAGCAAGGTCAGTTTATCTCCCACTGCTAGGACTGCCTTTTCAGCTAGCAAGGTCAGTTTATCTCACACTGCTAGGACTGCCCTTCAGCTAGCAAGGTCAGTTTATCTCACACAGCTAGGACTGTCCTTCCAGCTAGCTTGTTCTCTCATGCTGGCCCAGCCCTGTCTGCCAGCCTAGCTCCGGCAGCTAGCGCAGCCTCTATGTTAATGTAGCAGTACAGCTGGCATAGGCCCTGTAGCTATCAGTGCCTTGGCAGCTACCCTTTCCCCCTGCTAGCCTAGCTCGGCAGCTAGCGCAGCCTCTATGTTGATGTAGCAGTACAGCTAGCATAGGCCCTGTAGCTATCAGTGCCTTGGCAGCTACCCTTTCCCTCTGCTAGCCCTTTCCCGGTGCTACCATGGTTACCCCTTAGCTACCCTGCTTGCCCCTCAGTTCCTCTAGACCAGTTCCTCTAGACCAGTTCTCTAGACCAGTTCTCTAGGCCAGTTCTCTAAACCAGTTCTCTAGACCGGTTCTCTAGGCCAGTTCTCTTGGCCAGTTCTCTAGGCTAGTTCTCTGGAACCAGTTCCTCCTGACCCGGTTCCTCTAGGCCCGGTTTCCTCTAGGCCAGTTCCTCCTGTTGCCCCTCTGCTACCCTAGTTACCCCTCGGCGACCCTGTTTCTTTTGCTAGCCCCACTCTTGTGGTGGCTTCCCCTGCTGGCTTGGCCAGTACCTTTTGTTTTTGTCTTGTTTTGCCCCCTGCCACTCTGTCTGTATTTGTTTTGGGTCGCCAGGTGGCTCCCGTTGAGGGGGGGGTACTGTGAGGTTTTGTCCGCTGCTCACCAACTTTCTCTGTTTTCTTTAAGCCTACTGTTAGAAATTCCCTTCTCACTCACTCTCTCTAGCCCCCACCCTCTCGTTCTTTACTCTCGTTTACTCTCAGTGGCCACACCTGGACTATTATCAATTACCTCTCGCACCTGTGGTGGCAGGCTAATTAGTTCCCCTGTGGGCTTTAAATACCAGGGCTCTTCCCCTCGTTTCGGCGTGGGGTCGTGTTGTAAACATGCCGTATCATATTCTCAAACATCTAGACTCTTTCGGGAGGTCCTCTGTTCTGCCTATGCTGTATTGATTCTCCGGCGTAGAGATGTATGCTCCAGCCTTCGCCTGCTGTCGCCGTTGCCTGAGAGTGGGACTGGTCTGCGCTCCCTAGACTTCCACGGGAGGCATCCCAGTCATCCACTTCAGACCCCCCGCGCAGCTGTCGTCCTGACGCACATCCAGACCAGCGCCCGGCGTGAGACGAGGTGCAAGCTTTGGCCACCCGTCGCCGTTTGCCTGGAGGGAGACATTGTACTGCGCTCTCTAATCCTCTACGGGAGGTATTCCAGTGTTCCACTCCAGACCAGCGCGCCAGATGCGCTCAAGCCTTCGCCACCTGTCGCCGTTTGCCTGGAGGGAGACACTGTACTGCGCTCTCTAATCCTCTACGGGAGGTATTCCAGTGTTCCACTTCAGACCTTCGAGCTTGGCACGCTCCCCCGACCAGCGCGCAGACGCGCATCTCCTAGACCTTCGGGCTTGGCACGCTCTCCAGTCACCAGCGCGGTACGCGCATCTGCAAGGGCTTGGCACGCTCTCCAGTCACCAGCGCGCAACGCGCATCTTCAAGGGCTTGGCACGCTCTCCAGTCTCCAACGCGCATTTTCCAAAGATCCTCGTGCTTGGCACACTCCTCCTCGCAGACGCACCCCGATGCGTCTCTCGGTTCCGACGCGCACACCAAGGTGTGGCGCGCCACTCTGTTCCTCGGCTCCGACAGCGGCTACCCGGTGGACGACACCCTCGCCACCGCCGCTGTTCCAGCACTCTGTTCCTCGGCTCCGACAGCGGCTACCCGGTGGACGACACCCTCGCCACCGCCGCTGTTCCAGCACTCTGTTCCTCGGCTCCGACAGCGGCTACCCGGTGGACGACACCCTCGCCACCGCCATTGTTCCAGCACTCTGTTCCTCGGCTCCGACAGCGGCTACCCGGTGGACGACACCCTCGCCACCGCCACTGTTCCAGCACTCTGTTCCTCGGCTCCGACAGTCGGCTACCCGGTGGACGACACCCTCGCCACCGCCACTGTTCCAGCACTCTGTTCCTCGGCTCGGACAGCCAGCCACCCGGTGGCGATGCCCTCGCCCCGCTGCTGTCCCTGTACCATTACGCATACGCCTGGGTGAGTTTTGATTGTGATGTCACTCACCCAGCGTAATGCCTCTTGCCCCCGTTCCCGCTGCTGTTTCCTGTACCATTACGCATACGCCTGGGTGAGTTTTGATTGTGATGTCACTCACCCAGCGTAATGCCTCTTGCCCCCGTTCCCGCTGCTGTTTCCTGTACCATTACGCATACGCCTGGGTGAGTTTTGATTGTGATGTCACTCACCCAGCGTAATGCCTCTTGCCCCCGTTCCCGCTGCTGTTCCTGTACCATTACGCATACGCCTGGGTGAGTTTTGATTGTGATGTCACTCACCCAGCGTATTGCCTCCGTTAGTTCTCACTTAGTTAGTAGTTTGGACATTTCATCTCCCACTCTGTTTTTGTTCTCACTTAGATAGTATTTTTGGACATTACATCTCCCCCTGTGTGTTTGTCACACGAAGATATTATTACTTTGTTTTCTTTGTTATTTGGACTGTTCTGCATCTGCTCTGTTTGTTCCCTTTTGAATATTAACCCTCTCCTCTGTTCTGCAGAGCGGCCCAGATGTTTTCCCACCAGTCCCCAGTTCCTCCCTGTCCCCAGCCCGCCTCCGCGGGTCTCTGTCCCCAGTTCCTCCCTGTTCCCCAGCCCGCCTCCGCGGGCCTCAGTCCCCTCTGTCCCTAGTTCTCCCCTTTCTAGTTCCACCTAGTTCCTGGTCCCAAGTTCTCCCCTTCTAGTTCCACCTAGTTCCTTGTCCCTAGTTCTCCTAGTCCCCAGTTCTCCTGTTCCCTAGCTCTCCTTGTCCCGACTTCTCCTAGTCTCTAGTTCCTCTGTTCCTTTAACCTTCCCCTAGTGTTCCTTTAACCTTCCCCTAGCGTTCCTTTAATGTTTCCCCTAGCGTTCATTAACCTTCCCTTAGTGTTCCCTTTTCCTGCCCGCCTCTTAAAGGCACCTAGTTTTTCCCCTCTTGTTATATTCCTGTATTTGTGTTCTCCCTTAAAGGGACAGTGCCCTTTTTCCCTGTCTCTCAATAAATATCTGTTTCTTGGCAAACCATCATACCTGTCTTGTGTTGTGCGATTGGGGTCGGTTACAAACCATAACATTAACATCGCTTTTAATTCAAAAGTGTCCATTATTCTCTCTTTCTTTGTATTTGACTCTTCATTTTGGATTCATAAAGTGTTTGGTCTTTTGTAAAATCTTTGGAAATATAGGTACAGTATATGTATGTATGTATGTTTTTATTTTGTTCTGTGTTGACCCCAGGAAGAATAGCTGTTGCCTAGGTGACAGCTAATGGGGATCCGAATAAACAATAAGCAATATACACTCTCTGACAGTTAGCGTTAAGTGGCATTGTTCGTCAAACAGGTCGTCGACCTTGAGTGCTACAGTCTTGAATGCATAGTAGCATAGACAAATTAGCATAGTAGGTAGTAATATAGGCACAGTACATAGTAGTATAGACATAGTAGCAAAGTACATAATAGTAAAATACAGTAAAGTGTATTTTTTTATTAATATATATATATATTATATATATTGTGACGAGCCTGGTGGTGTTCAGACTCGTCACGGTTAAAAAACAAACACATTCAAATGTCCACACAAGTGAAATATCAATCAATAAGAAAATTTATTGAATACAGGCAGAATATAGTCCGATGGGCAAATAGAACGGTCGTAATACAGTCCAAAACACAAAACAGGCCCTTGTACAGAAAAAGGATGGTTCGATACTCAGGGTAGTCGTCCGGTCCAGGGTCAGTACACAAGGGGGTTTCTCAGCCAGTCCAGGGTCCAGTACACAATGAACACCTTCTCGCCTTCACCTCTCCTCTCACTACCTCTCACCTTCACCTCTCCTCTCCTCTTTGAACTGCTGCGGTCAGGCAAGCGATACAGGAGTCTCAAGGCGAGCACAGAAAGACTCAGAAGAAGCTTCTATCCCCAGGCCATCAGGCTGCTAAACGAACAATGAATGAACACTACACAACAACAACCACCAAACGCACATAGCACACACATCCACACGCACACACTCACTTTAAACAAACACACTGTAGCACCCACTCCACACACTTATAGCACACACCCACTTTAAACAAACACACTGTAGCACCCACTCCCCACACTTTATATTTATGGATGAAGGATTGCACTACAACTCGTACACCTTACTGTAAATTGTACCTAAAATTACCTCATCCCATTTCTGCTTTGCACTAGATAGTACTGTACATTAGTACACTGCATAGTATTGTGTATTGTATATTATATGGTAACTCAGAACATTGTACATATGTCTATACCGAACACTGTGACCTCATTTTCTTCTTCTAAATTCATGCTATATTATGTTATTATGTTATTTGATACTATCTTGTCTAGCACAGTCTCTGGAGCGTAACAGTAAGAAGCATTTTGTATGAAAGTATTCTGTACTTCTGTATGACAACTATTAAAGAACTTGAACTTGAACTTGAACTACCTCTCACCTTCACCTCTCCTCTCACTACCTCTCACCTTCACCTCTCCTCTCACTACCTCTCACCTTCACCTCTCCTCTCACTACCTCTCACCTTCACCTTTCCTCTCACTACCTCTCACCTTCACCTCTCCTCTCACTACCTCTCACCTTCACCTCTCCTCTCACTACCTCTCACCTTCACCTCTCCTCTCACTACCTCTCACCTTCACCTCTCCTCTCACTACCTCTCACCTTCACCTCTCCTCTCACTACCTCTCACCTTCACCTCTCCTCTCACTACCTCTCACCTTCACCTCTCCTCTCACTACCTCTCACCTTCACCTCTCCTCTCACTACCTCTCACCTTCACCTCTCCTCTCACTACCTCTCACCTTCACCTCTCCTCTCACTACCTCTCACCTTCACCTCTCCTCTCACTACCTCTCACCTTCACCTCTCCTCTCCTCTCACTACCTCTCACCTTCACCTCTCCTCTCACTACCTCTCACCTTCACCTCTCCTCTCACTACCTCTCACCTTCACCTCTCCTCTCACTACCTCTCACCTTCACCTCTCCTCTCACTACCTCTCACCTTCACCTCTCCTCTCACTACCTCTCACCTTCACCTCTCCTCTCACTACCTCTCACCTTCACCTCTCCTCTCACTACCTCTCACCTTCACCTCTCCTCTCACTACCTCTCACCTTCACCTCTCCTCTCACTACCTCTCACCTTCACCTCTCCTCTCACTACCTCTCACCTTCACCTCTCCTCTCACTACCTCTCACCTTCACCTCTCCTCTCACTACCTCTCACCTTCACCTCTCCTCTCACTACCTCTCACCTTCACCTCTCCTCTCACTACCTCTCACCTTCACCTCTCCTCTCACTACCTCTCACCTTCACCTCTCCTCTCACCACCTCTCACCTTCACCTCTCCTCTCACTACCTCTCACCTTCACCTCTCCTCTCACTACCTCTCACCTTCACCTCTCCTCTCACTACCTCTCACCTTCACCTCTCCTCTCACTACCTCTCACCTTCACCTCTCCTCTCACTACCTCTCACCTTCACCTCTCCTCTCACTACCTCTCACCTTCACCTCTCCTCTCACTACCTCTCGCCTTCACCTCTCCTCTCACTACCTCTCGCCTTCACCTCTCCTCTCACTACCTCTCACCTTCACCTCTCCTCTCACTACCTCTCACCTCACAAAACTCTGTATACAACTATCTCGCTCTCACTACAACTCCTACCTCACCTCCTCCCAACTCAACTCTATCTGTCCTAGTGTATTTGTAGTGTGTGTGTGTCTGGTGTGTGGGATGTGGGTGATCTAATGGTGCACAGGTGTGTTCTATCAGTACTAATCAACTACCTAATTGCTTCTACTCCTCCCGTGTTCACATATCCATGAGACGTGAGGGTGATATCTGCCACAACATACAACATATATCTCCTTATTTAACCAGGCAAATCAATTAAGACAAATTCTTATTCACAATGAGGGCCTGACAAGAGACAACGCATCTTGAAGGGAGGGGGGGGGGGCTGAAAAATTATTCAGGTTAAGCATTTCCGACATACAATATATGTTATTACAATATAAATATACATACAACAAGCAATATAGCAGTGAGAGGGCCACCATGACTGACAGGGGGGGGGGGAATGTTACTGGGTTGAGAAACAGTTGCAGGAATCAGTGAGAATGTTCATCAGAGAGCTTGGATGTTGACTTATAGGCATAAAGGTGACCAGTTTGAGATATTTCACTGGCAGCAGCAGCAGCCCTGAATGACGTTTGACCGAGTGCAGTGTATGTTTTCTGAATCATTAGGAGAATGTGTTGAGCAGAACGAGTGTTGTAAGTATATGACTTATATGACTTATATATTTCAGATATTGACCCATACATGAGAATTCATGTTCTGTCACGAGGACTGCATTTTTTTGGTTTATCTTTTTGAATTGATGGAATTGAAAGTGAGTGGAGTTCACCCCTGAGGGACACCTGACCCCTGACCCCTGAGGGACACCGCGCCGTGTTTGTAATCCTCACGGCTGCTGATGTTATAATGAGTCTCCTCCGCTGACCACGTGTTCGTCCACGTTCTGCTGACCAGAGGGCATGTTGGCAGCTCTGCCCCACGTTCTGCTGACCAGAGGGCATGTTGGCAGCTCTGCGCCCCACGTTCTGCTGACCAGAGGGCATGTTGGCAGGTCTGTGCCCCACGTTCTGCTGACCAGAGGGCATGTTGGCAGCTCTGTGCCCCACGTTCTGCTGACCAGAGGGCATGTTGGCAGCTCTGCCCCACGTTCTGCTGACCAGAGGGCATGTTGGCAGCTCTGTGCCCCACGTTCTGCTGACCAGAGGGCATGTTGGCAGCTCTGCGCCCCACGTTCTGCTGACCAGAGGGCATGTTGGCAGCTCTGTGCCCCACGTTCTGCTGACCAGAGGGCATGTTGGCAGGTCTGCCCCACGTTCTGCTGACCAGAGGGCATTTTGGCAGCTCTGTGCCCCACGTTCTGCTGACCAGAGGGCATGTTGGCAGGTCTGCCCCACGTTCTGCTGACCAGAGGGCATGTTGGCAGCTCTGCCCCACGTTCTGCTGACCAGAGGGCATGTTGGCAGCTCTGTGCCCCACGTTCTGCTGACCAGAGGGCATGTTGGCAGCTCTGCCCCACGTTCTGCTGACCAGAGGGCATGTTGGCAGGTCTGCCCCACGTTCTGCTGACCAGAGGGCATGTTGGCAGGTCTGCCCCACGTTCTGCTGACCAGAGGGCATGTTGGCAGGTCTGCCCCACGTTCTGCTGACCAGAGGGCATGTTGGCAGGTCTGTGCCCCACGTTCTGCTGACCAGAGGGCGTGTTGGCAGGTCTGCCCCACGTTCTGCTGACCAGAGGGCATGTTGGCAGCTCTGCCCCACGTTCTGCTGACCAGAGGGCATGTTGGCAGCTCTGCGCCCCACGTTCTGCTGACCAGAGGGCATGTTGGCAGCTCTGCCCCACGTTCTGCTGACCAGAGGGCATGTTGGCAGGTCTGCGCCCCACGTTCTGCTGACCAGAGGGCATGTTGGCAGCTTTGCCCCACGTTCTGCTGACCAGAGGGCATGTTGGCAGGTCTGCGCCCCACGTTCTGCTGACCAGAGGGCATGTTGGCAGCTCTGTGCCCCACGTTCTGCTGACCAGAGGGCATGTTGGCAGGTCTGTGCCCCACGTTCTGCTGACCAGAGGGCATGTTGGCAGCTCTGTGCCCCACGTTCTGCTGACCAGAGGGCATGTTGGCAGGTCTGTGCCCCACGTTCTGCTGACCAGAGGGCATGTTGGCAGGTCTGTGCCCCACGTTCTGCTGACCAGAGGGCATGTTGGCAGGTCTGCCCCACGTTCTGCTGACCAGAGGGCATGTTGGCAGGTCTGCCCCACGTTCTGCTGACCAGAGGGCATGTTGGCAGGTCTGTGCCCCACGTTCTGCTGACCAGAGGGCATGTTGGCAGGTCTGCCCCACGTTCTGCTGACCAGAGGGCATGTTGGCAGGTCTGCGCCACGTTCTGCTGACCAGAGGGCATGTTGGCAGCTCTGCGCCCCACGTTCTGCTGACCAGAGGGCATGTTGGCAGCTCTGCCCCACGTTCTGCTGACCAGAGGGCATGTTGGCAGGTCTGCCCCACGTTCTGCTGACCAGAGGGCATGTTGGCAGGTCTGTGCCCCACGTTCTGCTGACCAGAGGGCATGTTGGCAGCTCTGTGCCCCACGTTCTGCTGACCAGAGGGCATGTTGGCAGGTCTGTGCCCCACGTTCTGCTGACCAGAGGGCATGTTGGCAGCTCTGTGCCCCACGTTCTGCTGACCAGAGGGCATGTTGGCAGCTCTGCCCCACGTTCTGCTGACCAGAGGGCGTGTTGGCAGGTCTGTGCCCCACGTTCTGCTGACCAGAGGGCATGTTGGCAGGTCTGCGCCCCACGTTCTGCTGACCAGAGGGCATGTTGGCAGCTCTGTGCCCCACGTTCTGCTGACCAGAGGGCGTGTTGGCAGGTCTGCGCCACGTTCTGCTGACCAGAGGGCATGTTGGCAGGTCTGCGCCACGTTCTGCTGACCAGAGGGCATGTTGGCAGCTCTGCCCCACGTTCTGCTGACCAGAGGGCATGTTGGCAGCTCTGCCCCACGTTCTGCTGACCAGAGGGCATGTTGGCAGCTCTGTGCCCCACGTTCTGCTGACCAGAGGGCATGTTGGCAGGTCTGCCCCACGTTCTGCTGACCAGAGGGCATGTTGGCAGGTCTGCGCCCCACGTTCTGCTGACCAGAGGGCATGTTGGCAGGTCTGTGCCCCACGTTCTGCTGACCAGAGGGCATGTTGGCAGCTCTGTGCCCCACGTTCTGCTGACCAGAGGGCATGTTGGCAGCTCTGCGCCACGTTCTGCTGACCAGAGGGCATGTTGGCAGCTCTGTGCCCCACGTTCTGCTGACCAGAGGGCATGTTGGCAGCTCTGCCCCACGTTCTGCTGACCAGAGGGCATGTTGGCAGCTCTGTGCCCCACGTTCTGCTGACCAGAGGGCATGTTGGCAGCTCTGTGCCCCACGTTCTGCTGACCAGAGGGCATGTTGGCAGGTCTGTGCCCCACGTTCTGCTGACCAGAGGGCATGTTGGCAGGTCTGCGCCCCGTACAGCATCTCTCCGGGTTATTTATGTGGGCTAATTAGTTCATACATTTTCTTTGGCGACCAAAGTCCCGCGGCGATTTATAGTCCAGAGGACCGAGCGTTGTCAACAAACCGATGTACTTTGTAACAGCTATATATATAATTTATAGTATTGCTATCTGTCCATTCTCATTGTCACTTGAGTGCATAAACCGTGCCTTCATAATGGCTTAAAGAAAATAAAAATCCATCGGTTGGTTGTCATTTTATAGCGCCGTGAATATAAGGTTTATCGCAGTTTTCGCCTCGTCTTTTTTCTGGGGAGCTAGATATGAGGCTAAAAGCTAGTCACGTTATATCAAACGCCATTTCTGCTGTATATATACGAATGAAATAAAACAAACTGCGTAGCATCCGGACTATTACAGAGCATCTATGGATGAAATGGGGGCGGCGGGGGACGCAGATTACTATTATTGATTAGCAATACAGTGTGCGTTCAAGTAGCCATTTTCACTGATCGATCACGTTGCGTTTTAAAACAAAGTCCAATCCAGCTGTAATTTGGGGGAATAGTATCCTACCGTCAGCCCATGTGATCACCGGCAGCATTTCGTCATTAGTCATCGAAATCTGGTAGATCGATATGTCCATTGGCTGATCATAAATCCCATTATTCCAGGCTGTAATCTGCGTTCGGTAATGTGATCAAAGATGGAGTATGTTCGGCTGGAATCGAGGCTCATATGAAACGCCCACAGACAGTACATTTTCTTTTTCAATCGCCCTCAATGATACTGCAGTGGAGCGATGGAATCGAATCACGAGTTAACTCGTGGACGGTCCCTATAGTGTTAAAGTGTTAACTGCTGTCTGTTGTTGTTGTTGTTGTTGTTGTCATTTATTTATGATTTTGTTTTTGTTTTTTTATACTATAGCTGTAGTGTAAAGCACCCTGTGCATTCGGTCAATCATTTTCACCGTCAGAGCAGGGGCGGGGCTAGGGGGTGGCTACTTGGGCTCAAGCCCCGAATGTTTTCTGAAAAGCCCAGAATCTATTTAAAAAAAAATAAAAATAAAAAAATTATAATTAGTAGTGATTCACATTCCTTTACAGCTGTGGGTAGGGCATTCCACATTGATGTGGCATAATTGCAAAACGTGTTTAGTCCCTTGTTTGAGCCGAATCTGGGTTTAACATGATTTGTGGAGCTCCCTCTGGTGTTGTGGTTGTGGTATTCACTGACCTTTGGGAAGTATTTTGACATGTACATGGGTACCTTGGTCGTGTAGTGTATCTTGTAGACCAGGCCCATTGCAAGTTGCTGTACTCTGTCGTCTACTCTAATTACATTGGATGCCATGAAACATGAAAGAAAGACATATCACAATACAATAATAATAATAATAATAATACATAAAAGACATCCCAATGCAACAACTTAACACAACATGACAAGACAATAATTGAGACAGATTGCACAGTGACCAACCCGAGCCCCCCCCCCCCACCAACCACGACCCCCACCCTCGAAGACCCAGAGTCCGGTGCTCCAGCGAGTCAAAGCATCAGCCTCTTTAACACAAAAAAATAATAATAATAATAATAATAGAAATAAAAAATAAAGCGAAAAACAATCTGTATCTAGGGACATCTATGGATCTCAGGGAATGTATTCACATGTGTCTGACTAGGCTTGAGTAAATTGTGATGAAACAAAGGAGAACATAAATTATGATTTTTCTTTGCATCACGTGTACAACAAATCGAAGCAAATTAATAAAGGGAAGATGATTAAACATCCAGAGACATGCAATTTGAAATATTATTATAGAATATAGAATATCAGGCCTATAAATTACCTTATTATAGCCAAGTTGCACATCTATATGGATCGGGCCAAATCTACTCTTTCAATGGCAGAGGTCAATCTGGATTTAGTATCACCAGGCGTGCAGCAAGAACCGTGAATGAAATCTACTGTAAATACAGTAACTTTTTATTATGGAAACTGATCCGCCATTTTGAATCAGATTTCAACGCGGATCTTTGCTAAACGTTCACAGAAAGGTAGATAAACGAACTCTGTTCTAATTTATGCCAATAACGTTCAGTTTTGTGGTAGATAATCCCGGAAAATAAGAGAAATTAAAAAAGTTATTCCACAAGTCATTTGATTGACAGACGCTGGCTTGAGCTGGGTAGTGTCGTTTTTCGAAATTTCAACGCTCATTGAAAGCCCTGTCTGTCCTTCATCATTATGACTACAAATAAAGTGGCGCCACGGAGCTTTTAGTGTCTATATTCGCTTGTTTATGAATTACATTTGGTTCATTACAATTTACTCAAGCCTGCTGAATACAATATTTCTGACACTCGAAATAAATTTCCTGAGATCCATAGATGTCTCTAGATACCAAGAACATGCATTATTTTCTTCAACTAATTAATTTAATTTAATTTGACTTAATTTAATTGTCTTGCCATTATTGTTATTATTGTTATTATTGTTATTATTGTTATTATTATTATTATTATTATTATTATTATTATTATTATTATTATTATTATTATTATTATTATTATTATTATTATTATTATTATTATTATTATTATTATTATTATTATTATTATTATTATTATTATTATTATTATTATTATTATTATTATTATTATTATTATTATTGTTACTGTCCTGTGATGTCTTGTTTCATGTAAAATAAAGACAAATTTGATCACAAAAAAAAGAAATACCATCCATTATGAATAGTCTTGGGTCCCATTGAGCTTACTGAATTCTAGTTTGAGTAGTGCCCTAGAAACTGATATTTTGTTACTGGTATTCTATACTGTAAATGTTAACGGTATCCAACAGACTCATCTTGTCCAAATGTCCATAGAGTTTTCTATTGTTGTCATATCATCGAGACCAGTTGTTCCCAAACCTTTTTTAGTCAGGCCCCTTGGGTAATTGGAAGCATTTAGGCGCCCCCACCCCACCCCCACACATATATTTATAATTATTTTACAGAACTTTGAAAATGGCCAAATGTCTAATACATACATACAGTACATGTAGTCAGGAAGCGTTAAAAAGAATATGACACCATCTATTTTGTTATTATTTCTACTGGTCTCTTTTCATTCAAACATTCAAGCAGTGTTCTGACTCAGGGGCGGGGCTAGGGGGTGGCTACTTGGGCTCAAGCCCTGAATGTTTTCTGAAAAGCCCCGAATCTACTTAAAAGAAAAATATATATATAATTATTATTATTATATATATTTTTTTGGACAATTAATCATTGTTACATGAAAATATGTTTCACCAGATTTAGCAGAAGCTAATTTCCATCTGTAGTCTATCCAGCTGCTAACTGTATTTGAGTGAGTTAAGTCTTGGTGTTATGGTAGACTCAGACCTAAGCTTTAAATCACAATCAACAAGTTGACAAAAACATAATTCTTCCACCTTAGAAACATAGCTTTTGAGATATGTGATAACACAGGCTGCCGGCATGTCTTTATGAATGGAAATATCGAATAAAAGAAACAACGATGAAAACCCGACTATACTCTGGTTTTCGGGGGTCCTGCCGCTCAACGTTCGGCGAGTTAACGCTAGATCTTAGATCCTAATATGAAAAACAATGTGATTTAATGTTATATGTCTTACCTTGACTTTGTCTATTTTACTGCTATCTATTTTATGCTTTATGTCTGCACTTTATGCATTGCTCTTGATCTGCCAATGTTGTGCTCATTTTATGCCTGTCTTTTTGTACTGCTGTGAAGCACTTTGAGCTGCAATTCTTGTATGAAAGGTGCTATACAAACACAGTGTATTATTATTATTATTATTATTATTATTATTATTATTATTATTATTATTATTATTATTATTATTATTATTATTATTATTATTATAAATTATTATAGTTTGCTTCATTAATTAAAGTGTGTGAATTTAAGTGTTCTCTAGTGCCTTTTGTCTGCTTTAAGGTGGTGGTATAAGTTAAAGGTTGTGGTGTCGAAGTAAGAAAAATATATATCTGGGCTAAGCCCCGGATCTCCTACAATCCTAAATCCGCCCCTGCGTCAGAGGTGTCGACTGCTCCGTTCAGGGCCAGGCGAAACCGAACGTGGTCACTTGTCCGAAACTGACCTTCGTTGGTTGTTTGGTCTTGTAACCTGAGATTAGAAGCACATAATGGGTTGAGTAGGGTGTCAATCAAACGGTGGTCATTTTAGCTTTCCAACAATGTGTTGGTTGTTCGGCGATAACAAAGTCTGACGCCGACAGACGAGGGCAAAGTGCTGTTTAAGAGGATAAGTAACTTTTTAAATATTTTGGACAGTCCATGTATTTGCAATTGTGAAGTTAATCTAAATCACATGTGTGATACATCACAAGAAACTTTTCGACCTTGACTGCCTTTAACTATGATTTTTTATTTGATTTTGATGTTTTTTATTTTCGTGTCTTACATACAGGTGTATGCCCAGCCCATATGGGCTTACAAGACACATAAACAATAAGTATATAATAATATACTTGACAAATTACTTGACAAATGACATATAGACCAAGATGGCCACAAGAAAAAGAAAATACAATAAAACGTAATATAACACAAGTTGTACGCAATGTATGTAAACAAAGAAACAAGAGGAATTCATATAGGATATAGTGTGTTTTGTCTCAAGTGCCATGCTTTCTCCAAAAATCCTGCAAAACTGAAGATGTCCTCAACAACAACAACTCTCAGACTGCCAAAACAAATCCGGATTTACAATTTGAATTTTCTCAAATAAAGCCCTCCTCAAATCGGTGTACAAAGGGCAATAAAAAACAAGATGAGTGAACACAACACTAACTCACAATCTATAAAATAATAAAGGTTGAAAACATTGCTCCTCTGAAAGATTAACCCTTTCACTGTCACACGACAGCCGGTTAACCCTTTCACAGTGTCAGTGACAATACTAGCTCTGCGGATGATGGAGCATCGCCGTCGGTTGTGTGATAGTAAAGGGTTAACCTTCTGTCGTGTGGCAGTGAAAGGGTTAAAACAGACTTATATGGTCCTTCATCTGAGCTACTCAATTGATGTATAACCCATCAAATCTGATTTCACTTCAGTTCCCCATTCTAGGGAATGTTATTCTAATAACAGCCAGCAGAGGGTGCACATGTCTCAGCTGGACCACACCAGTCTTACATAATAAACCAGCCACATAATAAACCATGACCTGAATCTTTCCCAAATTGCTTAATTTTTTTAGATATCACGTTGGTCTACGTTTTGTCCATATTCCACGAACGTTAAAGAATGTACCTGAAAACGTTAGGGTGTCAACGTTAGCAAAAATTCTAGGTTGAAATGCAGTACATCTTCTTGTGATTGGTGGCTCGGAGGGCAGAACCAAAGTATAATGGAGTTACACCTCAGACATGTGTGACCAGGAAGAGGACATTGGACTCTGTTGCAGTGCGGGAGAGAAGCTGTATGAAGGAAACATATAAATCAGCAGTTGCGGTTCAAGGCCGTGGTAGTTTTACACAAACACAAATAAGAGAGTAAACACCTTTTTTCACAAGCTTCCCAATTCATTTGGGAACTTGGACCGCGGGCCTCCATGAGTAGAGGCGATTGGATATCAATGCGTGAATTTGAATGGCTTGTATTCGAGCAATACAGTCATTTTAGATCAAATAAATGACGCATGCGGTCAGGTGGCGTAGCGGAGATTGTGCTCGTCACCAATGCAAGAGGCTGCGGTCTCCTCCTCCTCCTGCTCCTGTTCCTCCTCTTCCTCCTCCTGCTCCTCCTCCTCTTCCTGCTCCTCCTCCTCCTCTTCCTCCTCCTCTTCATCATCTTCCTCCTCCGCCTCCTCCTGCTCCTCCTGCTCCTGCTCCTACTCTTCCTCCTCCTGCTCCTCCTCCTCTTCCTGCTCCTCCTCCTCCTCTTCCTCCTCCTCTTTCTCATCTTCCTCCTCCTCCTCCTCCTAATCCTCCTCCTCCTCCTACTCTTCCTCATCTTCCTCATCCTCCTCTTCCTCATCTTCCTCTTCCTCATTCTCCTCCTCCTCCTAATCCTCCTCCTACTCTTCCACATCTTCCTCCTCCTACTCTCCTCCTCCTCTTCCTCCTCTTCCTCCTCCTCCTCCTGCTCCTGTTCCTACTCTTCCTCATCTTCCTCCTCCTCCGCCTCCTCCTCCTCCTCCTCCTCCCCCTCCTCCTACTCTTCCTCCTCCTCTTCTTCCTCCTCCTCCTCCTCCTCCTCCTCCTCCTCCTCCTCCTCCTCCTCCTCCTCCTCCTGCTCCCCCTCCTCCTACTCTTCCTCCTCCTGCTCCTCCTCCTCCTCCTCCTCTTCCTCCTCCTGCTCCTCCTCCTCCTCCTCCTCCTCCTTTCCTCCTCCTCCTCCTCCTCCTCCTCCTCCTCCTCCTGCTCCTCCTCCTCCACGGGGAGCAGCGTACTGGCTCATGTTAGGCAGGCCATGCATTATACAGCAGCTTAGGGCACCGCGCGGGATCTTCATGTCCTCGGCTACAGTCCACCTGTCGCTGCTCTGGTCGTAGCGCTCCACCTTGGAGATGGTTCTGAAGTCATCATTGTAGCCTCCGACCACGAAGAGCAGGTCGTCCAGCACCGCGATGCCAAACCAGCTGCGGGGGGTGAGCATGTCGGGCAGGGCGCACCAGGAGTCAGTCAAGGGGCTGTAGGCCTCCGCGCTACACAGGTCGTTTCTATTGTCCCCCCCTCCCACCTGAGGACAGGACACATGAGAGGAATGTTTTAGTGTGTGGTTAAGGCAGGCAGACACTGTATTAATCCATTTAGGGAAATGAGGGCATCACAGCAGCATTACAAGTCAAATGATACATATCTATAAAAATATCTAGTATAAAGCATTTGTCTCTGTGTGCACCTACCGCATAGACTTGTCCTCCGTATGCAGCCACTCCCACTCCCCAACGCCTGCTGCTCATGGGGGCGATCAGAGTCCACTGGTCGGTGTCTGGGCTGTAGCACTCAGCTGTGAGCAGTAACCAGCCACCACACATGTAAACCTGTAATAAGAAAGAATATTCTAATTTAGTTTATATATTCCATTTGATTTCATTCTACTTTAATTGTCTGTTAATGTTTATGCACTGAAGGACCCAGACACATCTTTTGTATGTGCAAGCTTACTTGGCAATAAAGACATTAATGATTTCTGATCTAACATTCCTTGTGTTCATCTAGCACCCTGTGTCCCTCAGTTCCACCCACCTTGCCCTGGAGGGCTGCTGCCCCGGCGGAGCACCTGCGCTCCAGCATGGGTGAGATCACTGTCCACTGGTTGGTTTCAGGCTCGTAGCGCTCGGCGGTGTTCAGCTCCACGTGTCCGTCGAACCCTCCCATGGCGTAGATACAGCCGTCCAACACGACCACGCTGAGCTCACTGCGGCGTGAGTGCATGGGAGCCGCCTGCAGCCAGCTGCGAGTGACGGGGTTGAACCTGCGCACACTGCTGAGAGGCTCTCCTATGACCTCCAAGCCGCCGACGCAGTAGACCAGACCGTGGAGATAAGCGGTGCCATGGCACCACCGGGGACTCTCCCCCTCAGCGCTCACGTCCATCCATCCACCGGCTCGGATATTGTAAGCCTCCATGCCACCCCTGCCTCCGATGGCCAATAGGACCTCCTGGGGCAGGCGTGGGCGGGTCAAGGGGTTTGGGAGCCTGTCGGAGCCAGGGGGGTTCAGGACGCTGAGGATGAGGGGCCTGCAGTCGTGGCTGTCCCTCACCACAGGGTTGTTCTGGACGTTGCTCCTGAAGTAGTCAGGCCTCATCAAGCCCATGCGAACCTGGGAAGAGACAAGCAGACAGGGGGTACAACTTAGACATCGGTTGTAGACGGTTTCTGTTGCTAGGGAACAGTTTGGACCCAAATGTTTGACAACCACTGTACTAGGGAACCTAGTGTTGTTTTAATGTAATGCACAGTAATACAATTCGTTTTTTTGTTTTTTTATAAATGTTTTTCTTTTCTTTACTTTTCATACATAAAACAGATCATAACAGTACAATAATAATAATAATAATAATAATAATAATAATAATAATAATAATAATAATAATAATAATAATAATAATAATAATAATAATAATAATAATAATAATAACAATGACAACAGCGACGACAACAATAATAACAGTAACATGAATCATAATGACCTTGACAAGAGACAGACAAACAAGAAAAAGTCAAATAATAAAAATAAATTTTAAAATAAATGTGGCTCAGGCACTAGCAACCATGTTTGTGTATCCGTAATACAATTAGTTACCTTGGGCAGCAGCAAAGGGATGTGTGTTTTACGCTCCTCACGGGAGTGGTCGATCCAACGGAGGACGGCCTCGAACACCGTCTCCTCGCTCTTCACGTTCAGTTCATCCCTCTCGATGATGTCCACCAGTTGCTGCGGGGACAGCTCCACAAACTCCTGTGAGACGTGCAACATCTCCTCAAAGTGGCACACGATGAAGAGATGGGCCTTGCGCCTCAGGTCAGGGCAGCAGTAGATGTCCACGAACCTCCAGATGCCGACACAGTTTTCCAGAGACAGCTGGCCTTCTAGGAAGTCAGAGCACGCTCCTACTATGCCAGTGACGCGAAGCTGGTCTGCAGCCACCAGAAGCTCTTTCACGTTCTCTGCTGTCACCAGCACAAAGCGTGTGTAGGAGTACTCTATGATGAGCTGCATCATACCCGGGGACACCCCAGGGATACTGTAGACTGCTTTCTCTGAGTCGCTCCAGCGAGTGAAGAGGGCTCTGTGGGACGCAGAGTATAGAGATATCTGATGAGTAAACAGTAAGCAACATTCTGTCCTGTGTAGTCATATATGTTCACTGTAGAAGTATAGGGTCTTAGCAAAGTAGAAGTATAGTATCTTTTTACAGTAGATGTACAGTATAGTATTTGTTTACAGTAGAAGTACAGTATAGTATCTGTTTACAGTAGAAGTACAGTATATTATCTTTTTACAGTAGAAGTACAGTATAGTATATTTTTACAGTAGAAGTGCAGTATATTATATGTTTACAGTAGAAGTACAGTATAGTATATGTTTACAGTAGAAGTACAGTATATTATCTTTTTACAGTAGAAGTACAGTATATTGTCTTTTTACAGTATAAGTACAGTATATCATCGTTTTACAGTAGAAGTACAGTATAGTATCTGTTTTTATAGTAGAAGTGCAGTATAGTATATTTTACAGTAGAAGTACAGTATAGTATCTGTTTACAGTAGAAGTACAGTATATTATCTGTTTACAGTAGAAGTACAGTATAGTATATGTTTACAGTAGATGTACAATATAGTATATTTTTACAGTAGAAGTACAGTATAGTATATTTTTACAGTAGAAGTACAGTATAGTATCTGTTTACAGTAAAATTACATTATAGTATCTGTTTACAGTAGAAGTACAGACTAGTATTTGTTTACAGTATACGTACAGTATAGCATATTTTTACAGTATAAGTACATTATAGTATCTGTTTACAGTAGAAGCACAGTATAGTATCTGTTTACAGTAGAAGTACAGTATATTATATTTTTTACAGTATAGTATAGTATCTGTTTACAGTAGAAGTGCAGTATATTATCTGTGTACAGTACAAGTACAGTATATTATCTTTTTACAGTAGAAGTACAGTATAGTATATTTTATACAGTATAAGTACAGTATATTAAATTTTTACAGTAGACGCACAGTATAGTATCTGTTTACAGTAGAAGTACAGTATATTATCTGTTTACAGTAGAAGTACAGTATAGTATCTGTTTACAGTAGGAGTACATTATAGTATATTTTTACATTAGAAGTACATTATAGTATATGTTTACAGTATAAGTACAGTATATTATCTTTTTACAGTAGACATACAGTATAGTATCTGTTTACAGTAGAAGTACAGTATAGTATCTTTTTACAGTAAAAGTACAGTATGGTATCTGTTTACTAACCAAGCTAACCTGAACCAAGCTAACCTTACCTGAAATAGTCACTGCAGTCACACAGGAGGGCCTTGTGGGCATTCAACTCAGTGCTGTTGACTTTAATAACCACATCACAGAGCCTTCCCTCCAGATGCAGGTCATTAAGGATTGTACAGGACATTGTTTCCTTTACCATGTGGGGATTTTAAATTGTATCTACAGAATATATTCAAGCTTACAGACAAGTAGCCGGAAACAACAAGTGACTCTCCCCCTCAGCGCTCACGTCCATCCATCCACCGGCTCGGATATTGTAAGCCTCCATGCCACCCCTGCCTCCGATGGCCAATAGGACCTCCTGGGGCAGGCGTGGGCGGGTCAAGGGGTTTGGGAGCCTGTCGGAGCCAGGGGGGTTCAGGACGCTGAGGATGAGGGGCCTGCAGTCGTGGCTGTCCCTCACCACAGGGTTGTTCTGGACGTTGCTCCTGAAGTAGTCAGGCCTCATCAAGCCCATGCGAACCTGGGAAGAGACAAGCAGACAGGGGGTACAACTTAGACATCGGTTGTAGACGGTTTCTGTTGCTAGGGAACAGTTTGGACCCAAATGTTTGACAACCACTGTACTAGGGAACCTAGTGTTGTTTTAATGTAATGCACAGTAATACAATTCGTTTTTTTGTTTTTTTATAAATGTTTTTCTTTTCTTTACTTTTCATACATAAAACAGATCATAACAGTACAATAATAATAATAATAATAATAATAATAATAATAATAATAATAATAATAATAATAATAATAATAATAATAATAATAATAATAATAAAATAATAATAATAATAATAACAATGACAACAGCGACGACAACAATAATAACAGTAACATGAATCATAATGACCTTGACAAGAGACAGACAAACAAGAAAAAGTCAAATAATAAAAATAAATTTTAAAATAAATGTGGCTCAGGCACTAGCAACCATGTTTGTGTATCCGTAATACAATTAGTTACCTTGGGCAGCAGCAAAGGGATGTGTGTTTTACGCTCCTCACGGGAGTGGTCGATCCAACGGAGGACGGCCTCGAACACCGTCTCCTCGCTCTTCACGTTCAGTTCATCCCTCTCGATGATGTCCACCAGTTGCTGCGGGGACAGCTCCACAAACTCCTGTGAGACGTGCAACATCTCCTCAAAGTGGCACACGATGAAGAGATGGGCCTTGCGCCTCAGGTCAGGGCAGCAGTAGATGTCCACGAACCTCCAGATGCCGACACAGTTTTCCAGAGACAGCTGGCCTTCTAGGAAGTCAGAGCACGCTCCTACTATGCCAGTGACGCGAAGCTGGTCTGCAGCCACCAGAAGCTCTTTCACGTTCTCTGCTGTCACCAGCACAAAGCGTGTGTAGGAGTACTCTATGATGAGCTGCATCATACCCGGGGACACCCCAGGGATACTGTAGACTGCTTTCTCTGAGTCGCTCCAGCGAGTGAAGAGGGCTCTGTGGGACGCAGAGTATAGAGATATCTGATGAGTAAACAGTAAGCAACATTCTGTCCTGTGTAGTCATATATGTTCACTGTAGAAGTATAGGGTCTTAGCAAAGTAGAAGTATAGTATCTTTTTACAGTAGATGTACAGTATAGTATTTGTTTACAGTAGAAGTACAGTATAGTATCTGTTTACAGTAGAAGTACAGTATATTATCTTTTTACAGTAGAAGTACAGTATAGTATATTTTTACAGTAGAAGTGCAGTATATTATATGTTTACAGTAGAAGTACAGTATAGTATATGTTTACAGTAGAAGTACAGTATATTATCTTTTTACAGTAGAAGTACAGTATATTGTCTTTTTACAGTATAAGTACAGTATATCATCGTTTTACAGTAGAAGTACAGTATAGTATCTGTTTTTATAGTAGAAGTGCAGTATAGTATATTTTACAGTAGAAGTACAGTATAGTATCTGTTTACAGTAGAAGTACAGTATATTATCTGTTTACAGTAGAAGTACAGTATAGTATATGTTTACAGTAGATGTACAATATAGTATATTTTTACAGTAGAAGTACAGTATAGTATATTTTTACAGTAGAAGTACAGTATAGTATCTGTTTACAGTAAAATTACATTATAGTATCTGTTTACAGTAGAAGTACAGACTAGTATTTGTTTACAGTATACGTACAGTATAGCATATTTTTACAGTATAAGTACATTATAGTATCTGTTTACAGTAGAAGCACAGTATAGTATCTGTTTACAGTAGAAGTACAGTATATTATATTTTTTACAGTATAGTATAGTATCTGTTTACAGTAGAAGTGCAGTATATTATCTGTGTACAGTACAAGTACAGTATATTATCTTTTTACAGTAGAAGTACAGTATAGTATATTTTATACAGTATAAGTACAGTATATTAAATTTTTACAGTAGACGCACAGTATAGTATCTGTTTACAGTAGAAGTACAGTATATTATCTGTTTACAGTAGAAGTACAGTATAGTATCTGTTTACAGTAGGAGTACATTATAGTATATTTTTACATTAGAAGTACATTATAGTATATGTTTACAGTATAAGTACAGTATATTATCTTTTTACAGTAGACATACAGTATAGTATCTGTTTACAGTAGAAGTACAGTATAGTATCTTTTTACAGTAAAAGTACAGTATGGTATCTGTTTACTAACCAAGCTAACCTGAACCAAGCTAACCTGAACCAAGCTAAACTTACCTGAAATAGTCACTGCAGTCACACAGGAGGGCCTTGTGGGCATTCAACTCAGTGCTGTTGACTTTAATAACCACATCACAGAACCTTCCCTCCAGATGCAGGTCATTAAGGATTGTACAGGACATTGTTTCCTTTACCATGTGGGGATTTTAAATTGTATCTACAGAATATATTCAAGCTTACAGACAAGTAGCCGGAAACAACAAGTGATATCTTCACTTGTCTTGTGAGATATGATATCTTCTGAGAGAATTGTTGAATATATATAGAACACAAATGTTCTAGAATGTTCTATTATGACATCATACTGTGACATCACAAATGTTCTAGAATGTTCTATTATGAAATCATACTGTGACATCACAAATGATCTAGAATGTTTGATTATGATATCATACTGTGACATCACAAATGTTCTAGAGTGTTTGGTTATGACATCATACTGTGACATCACAAATGTTCTAGAATGTTTGATTATGACATCATACTGTGATATCACAAATGTTCTAAAATGTTTGATTATGACATCATACTGTGACATCACAAATGTTCTAGAATGTTCTATTATCACATCATACTATGACATCACAAATGTTCTAGAATGTTTTATTATGACATCATACTGTGACATCCAGTTATTAACAATTATTAACAGCGTTAGTTTTTTCAGTAACGAGTAATCTCGTATTTAATGTTGCCCAGTTGTGGCCTGTTGAGGGGCAATACATATCAAAAGTTCCAAAACATCTATTGTGTTTGTATTTGTATGATCCACTATATAAACATAGTAATTATAATATCTACATACATGGCATTTGATTGGAGGCTAGTCTCACTTTGTCCCACAGCAACATTAAAATTGTTTAGATTTGTGTATGTTGTTTATGTAAAACATTTACTTGAAAATAATGCAATAGTTACTTTCTGAAGTAACTAGTTACTTTTATAATTTGTAACTGAGTAAGTAATTTAGTTACTTTTTGGAAGAAGTAACTAGTAACTGTAACTAGTAACTAACTTTTTTAAAGTAACTTGCCCAACACTGGTGACATCACAACGGAACATGTTTGAGTTTCATTTTAATAATTTAAATAATATGTTGACATAAAAAAAGAACAAATAAAACGATAAAAAAAAACTACATAAAACGATACAAATTATAATAAAATATTTAAGTAAAATGTATAGAAATAAAGAAAAATAAGACAATGAAATAAAGATAATAATTCATTTAAAAGCTATTTTAAAAAGGTAAGTTTTGAGCAGTGCCAACCGAGTCTGCTGTCCTAACAGACTTGGGGTCTGTAGGGTAAGCACTTATTCCCTCCGCCCTGGACATTTATGGAGATGTATGGGCCTTTTAAGTCAGTGATAAAAGTGTCTTTCAAGGATAAGTGAGCTCCTGCACTGATTATTATAGTTCAATATTCTTGACTTGTTTAAAGAAGACGTATCCGGCCCATGGGGACATTAACATGTGTTGTCGGGCCTTACAAATACATTTGATTTGATTTGATTTGGGTATGTTTCTGCTTGTCTAACTCCGGGGGAGATGGCAAATAAGCTCATTTCCTTTAAGTTCCTTTAGCCCCTAGCTTCTCCGACGAGCAGGTCAACACCTCGCGTGGTCGCCTCCACCGTCGGTGTGTGAGTGAACGGGCGAATGTGAGGCACGAGATGTGAAGCGTGTTTGGATAAAAATAACATGCAGTCCAACTGAACAATAAGTGGCGGGAATGAGTTTTACTGGAAATAGTTGAGCAGACATGGCGAAGTGGGGTGCGGATGGGTAGCGCAGTGGACTAAGCACTCGCCTACCACCTGGGATCTAATCCAGCTGTGTCCTGGTCGTTGTAAACTGCGCCTCCTACTGGTCGGTCGGGGAGCCTGTTCAGCAGGGAGGGAGGGGATCTGGGGGAAATAGCGTGAACCTCCCACGCGTCAGGTTCCCCCAGTGAAACTCTTCACGTCAGGTGAAAAGAAGCGTTTTGCGACTCCACATCTGAGGAGGCATGTGGTAGTTCTACACCCTCCCCAGGCCGACAGTGGGGCAATGCAAGCAACGGCCAGGAAGGGAATTGGCATAACGACTAAATTGGGATGGGTGAAAAAATACAGAAAAAAGCCCCCCAAAAAAAAAAGGACATGGCGAGGTGTCTTGCATGTGCTGTCAGGTTCACATCATGCTGCACAGTGGACCTCCTCATCTCACCCACTGAACGGCTCTCTATTGTCAGGCGGAGGGGGGGGGGCGGGGGGGGGGTACATGCTGTGGCATTTATATTGCCGATCGCTTCCGTCTTTCATTCTGGCAGCCACGATGTTTGGGGAAATGGCGTGCGCTGAATGTCAATGTCATGTCACTGGATTACATTTGGCCAACGGGAACAGGTCAGGTATTGAAACGCCGCTACCCAGAGAACGTCTCTGCGCCCTGAAAGAAGACACAGGTAGATAAACTGAAACCTGCCCACTTTATCAACCAAAAACACACTTGGTTCACGCCCCTTTCCAAGATGGCTGCACGTTTGTGAGTTGTGAGTTTGTCTCTGTTTTTACCTCGTCTAATGTCGGCTAAACTGGATTAAATTCCCAATAATTTTGTCTGGAAGAAACAGTGGTCTACATGCTGCATGAAAATCAACCTCTGAGATGGACTACGTGCTTACTCCTAAACTCCTGCTTGCTGCTAATGTAGCTGAGTCACTGTAAACAGAGTTAGGCTACCAGCTACCAGCTACCAGCCACCACCACCACCAGGCCAGCCCCAGGCTACTAGCTACCAGCCACCATCACCAGGCCAGCCCCAGGCTACTAGCTACCAGCCACCATCACCAGGCCAGCCCCAGGCTACCAGCTACCAGCCACCATCACCAGGCCAGCCCCAGGCTACCAGCTACCAGCCACCATCACCAGGTCAGCACCAGGCTACTAGCTACCAGCCACCATCACCACGTCAGCACCAGGCTACTAGCTACCAGCCACCATCACCAGGTCAGCACCAGGCTACTAGCTACCAGTCACCAGGCCAGCCCCAGGCTACTAGCTACCAGCCACCATCACCAGGCCAGCCCCAGGCTACTAGCTACCAGCCACCATCACCAGGCCAGCCCCAGGCTACTAGCTACCAGCCACCATCACCAGGTCAGCACCAGGCTACTAGCTACCAGCCACCATCACCAGGTCAGCACCAGGCTACTAGCTACCAGCCACCATCACCAGGTCAGCACCAGGCTACTAGCTACCAGCCACCATCACCAGGCCAGCCCCAGGCTACTAGCTACCAGCCACCATCACCAGGTCAGCACCAGGCTACTAGCTACCAGCCACCATCACCAGGTCAGCACCAGGCTACTAGCTACCAGCCACCATCACCAGGTCAGCACCAGGCTACTAGCTACCAGCCACCATCACCAGGCCAGCCCCAGGCTACTAGCTACCAGCCACCACCACTACCAGGCAAATGTTGGGGATAAAAAAGAAAAGCATTCAATGATGCAAACAGCCACATGTTTGCCCAACAACTGAACGGCTCTTGACACAAATCCCAATTGAGAATTTCAACCTCGTACGTTGCAGCATTCTGCAACACGCACCTGACTTCATGTCGTACATTATTATCTCTGAAATAGTTTGTGCAATAATCCCACCGTGGAGACACATCCTCGGGGAGCGTGGCTGGTTTACACAGTGAACTTTGACCCCCGGACTCGTGTTAGTCATCCTCGCCCATAAATCACCTCACACTAACTGGTCTCCCCCCCTCTCATCTCCTCCTGACCCCCCCCCTCCCGAACCCTCTCTCCTCCACCCCTCCTCCCCCCTCCTTCATTCTCGTCTTCCACCCACCCCTCCTTAATAATCTCCCCCCTCTCCCCTCCCTCCCCTCCTCCACACCACCAGGTGGCAGTGTCAGCTGACTCTCAGGAGGCCCTGTGTTCAGACGACGGGGGAGGGGAGAGTGACGAGGGGCTCCTCCTGAATGTAACCGCTCTGGGCCTCCCCCCCCCATCCTCCTCCCCCCCCTCCCCCTCCCCCTCTCCCTCCTCATCCTCCTCCACCCATAATCATCAGCAGCCTGCTCTCCGCCTGGTCCCTGCCACCCCGGGCCCCTCCTCCCCCAAACCCTCGCACCCGGGCAGCGTGCGCACGCAGCAGCCCCACCCCGACCAGCACCGCCTCGCCCCCTACACCCCCTCCTCCTCCTCCCCCCCCTCCTCCCCCTCCTCCTCCTCCTCGTCCTCCTCCTCCCCCTCCACGCCGCCTCCCCTCCCCTCGGCCAGGGCGCACAGACGGGAGGACCAGGAGGTGGCCGTCATCACCAGGGCGGGGCTCGCCGGCAGCAGCGGTGGGGGCGGCGGCGAGGCGGGCTCGGAGCAGGGGGACAGCAGCAGCGAGGGTTACCACGGTTACGAGGGCTTCCGCCAGGAGGAGGAGGAGGAGGAGGAGGAGGAGAAGGGGGGCCGGAGCCCGCGGAGCCTGCGGCAGCTGAAGCGGTTCCACAGCGCCGACACCCAGGGGGGCCGCAGCGGCGCCCTCCTCCCCTCGCCCGGCCCGCGGCCCTCCTCCTCCTCCTGGCTGGACGACCCGCGCCGCCACTCGCTGGTAGTGTGCTCGGCGGAGGAGGAGCCCGGCCCCCAGCAGCGCAGCAGCGGAGCCACCCCCTCCTCCTCCCCCTCCTCCTCCTGGCTGGACGACCCGCGCCGCCACTCGGTGGAGGTGTGCCCGGCGGAGGAGGAGCCCGGCCCCCAGCAGCGCAGCAGCGGAGCCACCCCCTCCTCCTCCCCCTCCTCCTCCTCCTCCTCCTCCTCGGGCTTCGTGTCGCGGGCCGACAGCCTGCAGATCCAGCAGCCGAGCCAGCAGCAGACGCCCTCCTCCCCCTCCCCCTCCGCCTCCTCCTCCTCCTCCCCCGCCGCCGCCGCGCAGACCGCCCTGCCGACGCCCCCCCCCCCGCCCCCGACGCAAGCAGAAGATGAGCCCGCCCTGCATCTCCGTGGAGCCGCCCTCCGACGGGCCCGAGGCCCCGCACCGGGACACCTGCCTGAGGAGGAGGGCGACGCCGTCCTCCAGCGACTCCTCCCGGGACTCCTCCTTCGACCTGGGGGGCGGCGCCGGCGGGGGGGGCGGGGGCGCGGGGGCGGACGGAGGGTCAACGCCCAACGTCACCAACAACCCCAAGCTGCTGCTATTGACTCCGCCCACTTACTCCTCCTCCTCCTTCGAGAAGACGAGCTCTGAGCACTGAACCACTGAGACACACACACACACACACAGAGACACACACAGAGACACACACACACACACACACACACACACACACACACACACACACACACAGAGACACACACACACACACACACACACACACACACACAGACACACACACACACACACACACAGAGACACACACACACACACACACACACACACACACACACACACACACACACAGAGACACACACACACACACACACACACACACAGACACACACACACACACACACACACACACAGACACACACACACACACACACACACACACACACACACACACACACACACACACACACACACACACAGACACACACACACACACACACACACACACACACAGACACACACACACACACACACACAGACACACAGACACACACACACACACACACACACACAGACACACAGACACACACACACACACACACACACACACACACAGACACACACACACACACACACACACACACACACAGACACACACACACACACACACACACACACACAGACACACACACACACACACACACAGACACACAGACACACACACACACACACACACACACAGACACACAGACACACACACACACACACACACACACACACACACACACACACACACACACACACAGACACACACACACACAGACACACACACAGACACACACAGACACACACACAGACACACAGTGATAGTACTAGTAGTAAGAACAACGCCGCAGAGAGTAATAAATGGTGAAACACGGTGAAAATAAACGCCGCCCTTGGACTGGTAAAGAGGGCCGTCTGTCGTAGCGTGAGCGTCCCCTCGTCTGCGTCCTGTTTCCTGCCAAAACCACCGCCGCCACCGCCACGCGGAGAAAGCAAAACCCCCCGAAGACAAAGCAAGACCACCAACATGACTGTTTCTCTCCCAGACCCCCACGAGCCTGCATGTCGTCGGCTGCTGGTTGACCCCCCCATGACCTCTGGAGAGATATCAACGCCGGGATCTTTACGAGCGGCGGGCCACCCACCCCCGCACCCCCCCCCACCCGCCGTGGCCCGCCGCCGTCGGGACCCCCCCCCACGTTGCACAGAGAGACATCCCGCCCCCCCTTTCGTTCGTTCGAAAGGGCAACAACGTTGGAGGTACAAAGCAATATGAACGTTTTAGAGACACTATTTTCTTAAATTATTGGGCCATAGTGTTTGTACAGGATGTAGAATTTTTTTATTTCATTATATTTTTATTTTTGTGATTTTTTTCTCTCTCTCTCCCTCTCTCTCTCTCTCTCTCGCTCTCTTTTCTTTCGTTTCGTTTGTTCGAAATCTTCGTTTTGTTTTTGTCGAGTTCGTCTACGTTTTTTTTTTTTTTTCTCTCACTGTAGGGTGTTTCCAGCTTTCTTGATTTACTGGGGAAAGTGAACATTTTTCAAAGTGCTGAAAACCATGTATTTGTAGGAATAATATATATATATATATAAAAAAAAAAAAAAGTCATTAAACTGAGCTTGGATTTTTAAGCACAAGCAGTCGGTTGTCGTGGTTTGATTAAATAATAAATGGTGTATTTTATATATAGCAGCTTTTATCCAAAGCGCCTTACAGTTTGTTCCTCACATTGGGACCCACTCACTCACACACTCACACACCGACAGCGGAGGCGACCATGCAAGGTGCCGACCTGCTCATCAGGACCAGTTAGGGGGTTAAGTGTCTTGCTCAAGGACACTTCGACACGCTGCCCGGGAGGAGCGGGAATTGAACCGGGAACCTCTGGATTACCAGACGACTACTCTACCACCCGAGCCACTGTCTCTGTCTGACAGGTGCCAGAGCTTTCTGGGCACAGAAATTCTGGGCACTCCATGCGCAGGAAGTCGGAGGGTCTGAGGTCGGAGGTCGTAGCCACTAAACCACCTGCTTTTCCTGAAATGTCACAGTGAAGGTTCAACAACACGGTGCCAACCGACCCTGCCCACCAACCGACCCTGCCCACCAACCGACCCTGCCCACCAACCGACCCTGCCCACGAACTCTGTCTAGGTCACAATTCACCCAAAAAAGTCTGCCGGGTTTTGGTTCCAAATAAAGTTAAATTGGAATGTGAGACTTGTTGCTGGTTACGTTGTTGTGTTTTTTTGCAGGGTTTTGCATGCAAGGTTTGTAATGAGTTGAATGGGTGAAAATTATGCACTTAAAAAGTTTTAAGTCTGCCAACTTCGAGAAGAAATCAACACATCAACATAACCTTTAAATAACCTTTTAATACCTGGGGAATTGGAACGCTCCCAGGCACTGGAACACAAGAACGTCATGGTGTGTCACATGATCCTTTTAAAAACCTGTGCCTGGTTCCAGACACGTCTTTTTATTATGGTCTTTTACCAAACGAGTTGTTCAAGGTAGCGGGTCAATGTATGGCTCCACTTATTCAACTGGTCTGACATTTGATGGGAGCAGAGTTGAGCGTAATTAAATGAGATGGATGCTTTTACATTTGACAAAAACCAGAACAAGTCATGGTTACAACTCAAGACTGTGTACCTAGTGTAAAGGCCATATGAGTGTTTTGGTTATTATTATTATTATTATTATTATTATTATTATTATTATTATTATTATTATTATTATTATTATTATTATTATTATTATTATTATTATTATTATTATTATTATTATTATTATTATTATTATTATTATTATTATTATTATTATTATTATTATTATTATTATTATTATTATTATTATTATTATTTCAAATAGAAGGATATGATTTATCGGTGTAAGAGCCAAAAGGCTATATAGATTTCGGTTATTGTATTATAGGAATGTTTAATATTGATTGGATTTAGATAAGGTCATTGAACCGTCGTATTTGTCATAATAGAGCCTTCTGCCACCTAGAACCGTCTAGAACGTTGGGGGCGATGTCAACATGCTAGAGCGTAAAACATTCCGTATGACATCATGATAGAAGGTTCTGGAACCTTCGTGAAGGCTCCGAATGAGGTCATAACCGAACATTCTAGAACCTTTGGGTGCCTATTATAATCGAGCACTCCTTCAGAAAGAGCCTTTTTGCATCTTGGACCAGACTGGAGAGGAGCGAACAGAGGACTGAAGCCAGGAGCCCACCAGCGGATTGGCGGTTTCCACATTGCGAAGGAAACTTCATGTGTCGAGTCAGCTGTGATTTTGGAGACTGGGAAAATACAGTTTTCTTACCTTGTAGTAGTATTGACCGGAATATTTAGGGAAGTAGATTTAGGATCACTTCGGTAAAGAGAGACTTTGCAAATAAACCATTTGGATAACTTTACTTTACACTGTGGACATTGCTTTTCTTTATCAACGGGCGTACTACTCACGAGTAAGTCATTTGACCAGTGGAGTGGATCCCCGGCCGTCACAATAGTAAGAAAACTTTGTTCCAAGAGGAAAAGGGAAGAACACGAAGGAAGGAAGGAAGGAAGGAAGGAAGGAAGGAAGGAAGGAAGGAAGGAAGGAAGGAAGGAAGGAAGGAAGGAAGGAAGGAAGGAAGGAAGGAAGGAAGGAAGGAAGGAAGGAAGGAAGGAAGGAAGGAAGGAAGGAAGGAAGGAAGGAAGGATAACCACAAGAACCCGAGAATACAAGAACACGAGAACACATGAAGCACAAAATGTCGAAACTTAAGAAGGCTGAAAAGAAAAGGAAGACTAAGTTAGGTGAGCTAACTGAGCACATGGCGGTGATGACTCAATTGATGGACGCGGACGGTAATTTGGAAGGTGTACAGCAAGGATTGGTAGAATTCAACAGTCGGTTCGAGGAGTTGGGGTCGCTTCATACCAAGGTCCAGGCGGCACTGTGGCTGACCTCAGAAGAGAAGAGGCGGAAAGATCAGGAGGAGTTCACGGCGGAGGCGGACACACTGTCCCACTTCTCAGAAAGGGCTGGCACATGGAGGGACGAGGTGCATAAGCGTAGGGAGGAGGCTACGGAGCACCAAGATGATATCGAGCCGGAAGACAGCGCATCCGGCTGCGGAGGGAAAGGGTCGAAAGCACCATCCACTACGCTTTCCAGAACATCATCTGCAAACGCGCGTCGGCAAGTTGAATTAGAAAGGGTCGAGTTGTATGCCCGGCAACTCGATGAAGAGGAGGCTCAGTTCCACTTGTTTCCATGGTAACTACTACAGTACCCATGTGTTTGATTGATTGATTGAAAAGTTTATTAACAGATTGCAGAATGGGTACAGTACAGTACAGCTCAATACATACAATTGTTAAGGGGAAGCAGACCAGAGAAAGACTTTCGTCTTGTTTACATCAGGGTCCCCCATTTTCAATTCATCATAACATGACATACAGATAGACAGTACTGCTACATCTATACATTTATGACAATCCAGATTTGCAAATACAGTACTGTTTGTGATACAAAAGTTACGATTCTGGTTCCTGACTACGGTCGGGAACCACCCACCTTCTCTGTCATCTGTCACCTGACTGCTGTCACTTGTTTTTCCCTGTCATTTAGTGCTGTCACTTAGGGGTTGGCTTCTGATTGGCTGTCACGGGGGTGTGTGTGGAATGTTGGTATTTGGTGGCTATTTAACATTCCTTTCCTCTGCTTGTCATTCGTCAGGTCTTCACTACTACAGGACCACCACTGAGCTCCATTATCTATTCTCTCGTTCCTTTGCCCTTGGCATAGTATCCTAGTATTACTCTTTGTGTTCTTTACTATTAAAGTCGAACCTGTTCAAGAGTATACCTTCTCCGTCTCTGTGATTGCCTACAACAATTGGAACTCACCTACCTCCATCCTGACACCCATGAGCCTCTGCATTTGGAGACGGAAAGACGAAAACAAAAAGGTCAAAACAACAGACAGAACTGCACTATTGGAACGATATACCGGTTTGTTTTTAAACTCTGTAGTTTTCATGTTTTGAACCTTTTATTCATAGCTACAATGAAAAAAAAGATGGCGGCGAATGCCGTGAAAACAAAGGACAATGACCTGGAATGACACAGACATCAAAGTAGTTGTGCTATTGTGATTGGTGGAAGATTGCAGAGGCATAGAGTACTGTAGTAGTTCCAACTCTGCAGAGTAAAGATTACTATATGAAATACATTTTAAAGTTAAAATGTGAATATTTATTGGTTGTAAAACAGTTTAAATAATATATAACTCTGTCAAGGATTATGAACCTATACACAATACGGTTTGGCTGTAATCCTTCTAGTTGTATCTCCGTCTGTATCTTCAACGGGGGGAAAAGCACAGGTGGACCGTCCCTCCCCAGGTCAGTACGTTTCAGAAGATAGGTAAAGACCTATGGTCAGTGATTTACAAGTTTCATGGTGCAGCATACAGTATTTGCAACACTTTTCAGCGTCAACGGCGTGTGTGAAATCTACCAAGACATACACTTTATCAAGTTCAAGTTCTTTATTGATCAAATACACAACATTGCAGGTAATGACATTTTTGTGTAACGGTGCACAATGAAGAAACAACAATGAATACAAGAATTGTAACAATAAGTAGTAGTAGTAAGATAAGATAAAGTATAAAATGAGGTAAGATACAGAAAAAATAGTGCAGTGCAGGGTGCGTGTGCGTGTGCGTGTGTGTGTGTGTGTGTGTGTGTGTGTGCGTGTGTGTGTGTGTGTGTGCAATAGTGTGTGTGTGTGTGTGTGTGCGTGCGTGTGTGTGTGTGTGCAAGAGTGTGTGTGTGTGTGTGTGTATGTGTGTGTGTGTGCGTGTGTGTGTGTGTGTGTGTGTGCGTGTGTGTGTGTGTGTGTGCAAGAGTGTGTGTGTGTGAGTGTGTGTGTGTGTGTGTGCGTGCGTGTGTGTGTGTGTGTGTGCGTGCTTGTGTGTGTGTGTGTGTGTGTGCAAGAGTGTGTGTGTGTGTGTGTGTATTTCTTAACGTCGCTTTTAATTCAAAAGTGTCCATTATTCTCTCTTTCTTTGTATTTGACTCTTCATTTTGGATTCATAAAGTGTTTGGTCTTTTGTAAAATCTTTGGAAATATAGGTACAGTATAATGTATGTATATATGTTTTTATTTTGTTCTGTGTTGACCCCAGGAAGAATAGCTGTTGCCTAGGTGACAGCTAATGGGGATCCGAATAAACAATAAGCAATATACACTCTCTGACAGTTAGGGTTAAGTGGCATTGTTCGTCAAACAGTTCGTCGACCTTGAGTGCTACAGTCTTGAATGCATAGTAGCATAGACAAATTAGCATAGTAGGTAGTAATATAGGCACAGTACATAGTAGTATAGACATAGTAGCAAAGTACATAATAGTAAAATACAGTAAAAGTGTATTTTTTTATTAATATATATATATATTGTGACGAGCCTGGTGGCGTTCAGACTCGTCACGGTTAAAAAACAAACACATTCAAATGTCCACACAAGTGAAATATCAATCAATAAGAAAATGTATTGAATACAGGCAGAATATAGTCCGATGGGCAAATAGAATGGTCGTAATACAGTCCAAAATACAAAACAGGCCCTTGTACAGAAAAAGGATTGTTCAATACTAGGGATGTCCCGATCCGATCACGTGATCGGAATCGGCGTCGATCACGTGCTTTTCAGAGTATCGGGGATCGGGAAAAAATAATAATAAAAATCGGCAGTCAAAAAAAGAAAATTTTTATTCAACAAACATGACCATGTCCACGTCTTAAACTCATACGGAGGCCTTAGTTTTGGTTTTAAATTACATATAATATATCATCATTAATGTATTTATTGTCACACAGAGCAGAATAATTATCCACAACAAACACATTCCCCTTTAATTTTCACCGTTGCAACAAACATTCCCTTTAATTTAGACGCTACACGCTACACGCGAGTCGCGACCACATCACAACAACAACACGTCGCTCCCGAAACACGGTTAATATCCACTGACTTGAGCAGCTAGACTTAATGTCAGAGGTTTGGAACTAAGCATTTAAAAATAGAAAGTCAAGCCAGTTGCAATGTTTGCAAGGAGGAGATTCCGCGTGGAGGAAAAACTCATGAAGCAGCAGGCTGGAGGCGAAGTTTTCAGACTAACTTTTCAACTGGAGGATAACGTTACGTGACTGAGGATTATCGTCGGCGTTTCAGACCAGAATGGACCATTACGTAAGTCGAACACTGAATGTATACTAATGTGCAAACATATATTGAAACTTTTAATATTTCTCATATGAAGCAGAAGCACATTTCTCAGGGTGAATGTAATAACAAAAGCCTCCGCTCTCGCGCCCTATTATAGGCAACAGATGGGCTTGTCTCACTCTGCCAGTTTCTGACAAAAATGCGTCAAAATTTATTACTAATGTGAAAGATCGGATCGGAAACGATCGGATCGATAGATATTTAAAATCATATGATCGGGATCGGATCGGAAGCAAAAAAAGGCGATCGGGACATCCCTATTCAATACTCAGGTAGTCGTCCGGTCCAGGGTCAGAACACAAGGGGGTTTCTCAGCCAGTCCAGGGTCCAGTACACAATGAACACCTTCTCGCCTTCACCTCTCCTCTCACTACCTCTCACCTTCACCTCTCCTCTCACTACCTCTCACCTTCACCTCTCCTCTCACTACCTCTCACCTTCACCTCTCCTCTCACTACCTCTCACCTTCACCTCTCCTCTCACTACCTCTCACCTTCACCTCTCCTCTCACTACCTCTCACCTTCACCTCTCCTCTCACTACCTCTCACCTTCACCTCTCCTCTCACTACCTCTCACCTTCACCTCTCCTCTCACTACCTCTCACCTTCACCTCTCCTCTCACTACCTCTCACCTTCACCTCTCCTCTCACTACCTCTCTCCTCTCCTCTCACTACCTCTCACCTTCACCTCTCCTCTCACTACCTCTCACCTTCACCTCTCCTCTCACTACCTCTCACCTTCCCCTCTCCTCTCACTACCTCTCACCTTCACCTCTCCTCTCACTACCTCTCTCCTTCACCTCTCCTCTCACTACCTCTCACCTTCACCTCTCCTCTCACTACCTCTCACCTTCACCTCTCCTCTCACTACCTCTCACCTTCACCTCTCCTCTCACTACCTCTCACCTTCACCTCTCCTCTCACTACCTCTCACCTTCACCTCTCCTCTCACTACCTCTCACCTTCACCTCTCCTCTCACTACCTCTCACCTTCACCTCTCCTCTCACTACCTCTCACCTCTCCTCTCACTACCTCTCACCTTCACCTCTCCTCTCACTACCTCTCACCTCTCCTCTCACTACCTCTCACCTTCACCTCTCCTCTCACTACCTTCTCGCCTTCACCTCTCCTCTCACTACCTCTCACCTTCACCTCTCCTCTCACTACCTCTCACCTTCACCTCTCCTCTCACTACCTCTCACCTTCACCTCTCCTCTCACTACCTCTCACCTTCACCTCTCCTCTCACTACCTCTCACCTTCACCTCTCCTCTCACTACCTCTCACCTTCACCTCTCCTCTCACTACCTCTCACCTTCACCTCTCCTCTCACTACCTCTCACCTTCACCTCTCCTCTCACTACCTCTCACCTTCACCTCTCCTCTCACTACCTCTCACCTTCACCTCTCCTCTCACTACCTCTCACCTTCACCTCTCCTCTCACTACCTCTCACCTTCACCTCTCCTCTCACTACCTCTCACCTTCACCTCTCCTCTCACTGCCTCTCACCTTCACCTCTCCTCTCACTACCTCTCACCTTCACCTCTCCTCTCACTACCTCTCACCTTCACCTCTCCTCTCACTACCTCTCTCCTTCACCTCTCCTCTCACTACCTCTCACCTTCACCTCTCCTCTCACTACCTCTCACCTTCACCTCTCCTCTCACTGCCTCTCACCTTCACCTCTCCTCTCACTACCTCTCACCTTCACCTCTCCTCTCACTACCTCTCACCTTCACCTCTCCTCTCACTACCTCTCACCTTCACCTCTCCTCTCACTACCTCTCACCTTCACCTCTCCTCTCACTACCTCTCACCTTCACCTCTCCTCTCACTACCTCTCACCTTCACCTCTCCTCTCACTACCTCTCACCTTCACCTCTCCTCTCACTACCTCTCACTTCACTCACTCCTCTCACTACCTCTCACCTTCACCTCTCCTCTCACTACTCTCACCTTCACCTCTCCTCTCACTACCTCCCACCTTCACCTCTCCTCTCACTACTCTCACCTTCACCTCTCCTCTCCACTACCTCTCACCTTCACCTCTCCTCTCACTACCTCTCGCCTTCACCTCTCCTCTCACTACCTCTCACCTTCACCTCTCCTCTCACTACCTCTCACCTTCACCTCTCCTCTCACTACCTCTCACCTTCACCTCTCCTCTCACTACCTCTCACCTTCACCTCTCCTCTCACTACCTCACCTTCACCTCTCCTCTCACTACCTCTCACCTTCACCTCTCCTCTCACTACCTCTCACCTCACCTCTCCTCTCACTACCTCTCACCTCAACACTCTGTATACAACAATCTCGCTCTCACTACAACTCCTACCTCACCTCCTCCCAACTCAACTCTATCTGTCCTAGTGTATTTGTAGTGTGTGTGTGTGTCTGGTGTGTGTGTGTGGGATGTGGGTGATCTAATGGTGCACAGGTGTGTTCTATCAGTACTAATCAACTACCTAATTGCTTCTACTCCTCCCGTGTTCACATATCCATGAGACGTGAGGGTGATATCTGCCACAACATACAACATATATCTCCTTATTTAACCAGGCAAATCAATTAAGACAAATTCTTATTCACAATGAGGGCCTGACAAGAGACAACGCATCTTGAAGGGAGGGGGGGGGGGGGGGGGGGGGGCTGAAAAATTATTCAGGTTAAGCATTTCCGACATACAATATATGTTATTACAATATAAATATACATACAACAAGCAATATAGCAGTGAGAGGGCCACCATGACTGACAGGGGGTCGGGGATGTTACTGGGCTGAGAAACAGTTGCAGGAATCAGTGAGAATGTTCATCAGAGAGCTTGAATGTTGACTTATAGGCATAAAGGTGACCAGTTTGAGATATTTCTGTAGGTTGTTCCAGTCACTGGCAGCAGCAGCAGCAGCCCTGAATGACGTTTGACCGAGTGCAGTGTATGTTTTCTGAATCATTAGGAGAATGTGTCGAGCAGAACGAGTGTTGTAAGTATACGACTTATATGACTTATATATTTCAGATATTGACCCATACATGAGAATTCATGTTCTGTCACGAGGACTGCATTTTTTGGTTTATCTTTTTGAATTGATCTAATTGAAAGTGAGTGGAGTTCAGCCCTGAGGGACACCTGACCCCTGACCCCTGAGGGACACCGCGCCGTGTTTGTAATCCTCACTGCTGCACGATGTTATAATGAGTCTCCTCCGCTGACCACGTGTTCGTCCACGTTCTGCTGACCAGAGGGCATGTTGGCAGCTCTGCCCCACGTTCTGCTGACCAGAGGGCATGTTGGCAGCTCTGCCCCACGTTCTGCTGACCAGAGGGCATGTTGGCAGCTCTGCGCCCCACGTTCTGCTGACCAGAGGGCATGTTGGCAGGTCTGTGCCCTACGTTCTGCTGACCAGAGGGCATGTTGGCAGCTCTGTGCCCCACGTTCTGCTGACCAGAGGGCATGTTGGCAGCTCTGCCCCACGTTCTGCTGACCAGAGGGCATGTTGGCAGCTCTGTGCCCCACGTTCTGCTGACCAGAGGGCATGTTGGCAGGTCTGCCCCACGTTCTGCTGACCAGAGGGCATGTTGGCAGGTCTGCCCCACGTTCTGCTGACCAGAGGGCATGTTGGCAGGTCTGTGCCCCACTTTCTGCTGACCAGAGGGCGTGTTGGCAGGTCTGCCCCACGTTCTGCTGACCAGAGGGCATGTTGGCAGCTCTGCCCCACGTTCTGCTGACCAGAGGGCATGTTGGCAGCTCTGCGCCCCACGTTCTGCTGACCAGAGGGCATGTTGGCAGCTCTGCCCCACGTTCTGCTGACCAGAGGGCATGTTGGCAGGTCTGTGCCCCACGTTCTGCTGACCAGAGGGCATGTTGGCAGGTCTGTGCCCCACGTTCTGCTGACCAGAGGGCATGTTGGCAGGTCTGTGCCCCACGTTCTGCTGACCAGAGGGCATGTTGGCAGGTCTGCCCCACGTTCTGCTGACCAGAGGGCATGTTGGCAGGTCTGCCCCACGTTCTGCTGACCAGAGGGCATGTTGGCAGGTCTGTGCCCCACGTTCTGCTGACCAGAGGGCATGTTGGCAGGTCTGTGCCCCACGTTCTGCTGACCAGAGGGCATGTTGGCAGCTCTGCCCCACGTTCTGCTGACCAGAGGGCATGTTGGCAGCTCTGCCCCACGTTCTGCTGACCAGAGGGCATGTTGGCAGCTCTGCCCCACGTTCTGCTGACCAGAGGGCATGTTGGCAGCTCTGTGCCCCACATTCTGCTGACCAGAGGGCATGTTGGCAGCTCTGTGCCCCACATTCTGCTGACCAGAGGACATGTTGGCAGGTCTGTGCCCCACGTTCTGCTGACCAGAGGACATGTTGGCAGCTCTGTGCCCCACGTTCTGCTGACCAGAGGGCATGTTGGCAGGTCTGTGCCCCACGTTCTGCTGACCAGAGGGCATGTTGGCAGGTCTGCCCCACGTTCTGCTGACCAGAGGGCATGTTGGCAGCTCTGCCCCACGTTCTGCTGACCAGAGGGCATGTTGGCAGGTCTGCCCCACGTTCTGCTGACCAGAGGGCATGTTGGCAGCTCTGCGCCACGTTCTGCTGACCAGAGGGCATGTTGGCAGGTCTGCCCCACGTTCTGCTGACCAGAGGGCATGTTGGCAGGTCTGTGCCCCACGTTCTGCTGACCAGAGGGCATGTTGGCAGGTCTGCGCCCCACGTTCTGCTGACCAGAGGGCATGTTGGCAGCTCTGCCCCACGTTCTGCTGACCAGAGGGCATGTTGGCAGCTCTGTGCCCCACGTTCTGCTGACCAGAGGGCATGTTGGCAGCTCTGCGCCACGTTCTGCTGACCAGAGGGCATGTTGGCAGGTCTGTGCCCCACGTTCTGCTGACCAGAGGGCATGTTGGCAGGTCTGTGCCCCACGTTCTGCTGACCAGAGGGCATGTTGGCAGCTCTGCCCCACGTTCTGCTGACCAGAGGGCATGTTGGCAGGTCTGCGCCCCACGTTCTGCTGACCAGAGGGCATGTTGGCAGCTCTGTGCCCCACGTTCTGCTGACCAGAGGGCATGTTGGCAGGTCTGCCCCACGTTCTGCTGACCAGAGGGCATGTTGGCAGCTCTGCCCCACGTTCTGCTGACCAGAGGGCGTGTTGGCAGGTCTGCGCCCCACGTTCTGCTGACCAGAGGGCATGTTGGCAGGTCTGCGCCCCACGTTCTGCTGACCAGAGGGCATGTTGGCAGGTCTGTGCCCCACGTTCTGCTGACCAGAGGGCATGTTGGCAGGTCTGTGCCCCACGTTCTGCTGACCAGAGGGCGTGTTGGCAGGTCTGCGCCCCGTACAGCATCTCTCCGGGTTATTTATGTGGGCTAATTACATACATTTTCTTTGGCGACCAAAGTCCCGCGGCGATTTATAGTCCAGAGGACCGAGCGTTGTCAACAAACCGATGTACTTTCTAACAGCTATATATATACTTTATAGTATTGCTATCTGTCCATTCTCATTGTCACTTGAGTGCATAAACCGTGCCTTCATAATGGCTTAAAGAAAATAAAGATCCATCGGTTGGTTGTCATTTTATAGCGCCGTGAATATAAGGTTTATCGCAGTTTTCGCCTCGTCTTTTTTCTGGGGAGCTAGATATGAGGCTAAAGGCTAGTCATGTTATATCAAACGCCATTTCTGCTGTATATATACGAATGAAATAAAACAAACTGCGTAGCATCCGGACTATTACAGAGCATCTATGGATGAAATGGGGGCAGCGGGGGACGCCGATTACTATTATTGATTAGCAATACAGTGTGCGTTCAAGTAGCCATTTTCACTGATCGATCATGTTGCATTTTAAAACAAAGTCCAATCCAGCTGTAATTTGGGGGAATAGTATCCTACCGTCAGCCCATGTGATCGCCGGCAGCATTTCGTCATTAGTCATCGAAATCTGGTAGATCGATATGTCCATTGGCTGATCATAAATCCCATTATTCCAGGCTGTAATCTGCGTTCGGTAATGTGATCAAAGATGGAGTATGTTCGGCTGGGATCGAGGCTCATATGAAACGCCCACAGACAGTACATTTTCTTTTTCAATCGCCCTCAATGATACTGCAGTGGAGCGATGGAATCGAATCACGAGGTAACTCGTGGACGGTCCCTATAGTGTTAAAGTGTTAACTGCTGTCTGTTGTTGTTGTCATTTATTTATGATTTTGTTTTTGTTTTTATATACTATAGCTGTAGTGTAAAGCACCCTGTGCATTCGGTCAATCATTTTCACCGTCAGAGCAGGGGCGGGGCTAGGGGGTGGCTACTTGGGCTCAAGCCCCGAATGTTTTCTGAAAAGCCCAGAATCTATTTAAAAAAAAAATAAAAAAAATTATAATTAGTAGTGATTCACATTCCTTTACAGCTGTGGGTAGGGCGTTCCACATTGATGTGGCATAATTGCGAAACGTGTTTAGTCCCTTGTTTGAGCCGAATCTGGGTTTAACATGGGCTCAGCACTTTGAGCTACATGACATGTATGAAAGGTGCTTTATAAATACTTACTTACTTACTTACTTACTTACTTACTTACTTACTTAACATGATTTATGGAGCTCCCTCTGTTGTTGTGGTCGTGGTATTCACTGACCTTTGGGAAGTATTTTGACATGTACATGGGTACCTTGGTCGTGTAGTGTATCTTGTAGACCAGGCCCATTGCAAGTTGCTGTACTCTGTCGTCTACTCTAATTACATTGGATGCCATGAAACATGAAAGAAAGACATATCACAATACAATAATAATAATAATACATAAAAGACATCCCAATGCAACAACTTAACACAACATGACAAGACAATAATTGAGACAGATTGCACAGTGACCAACCCGAGCCCCCCCCACCAACCACGACCCCCACCCTCGAAGACCCAGAGTCCGGTGCTCCAGCGAGTCAAAGCATCAGCCTCTTTAACACAAAAAAATATATAATAATAATAGAAATAAAAAATAAAGCGAAAAACAATCTGTATCTAGGAACATCTATGGATCTCAGGGAATGTATTCACATGTGTCTGACTAGGCTTGAGTAAATTGTGATGAAACAAAGGAGAACATAAATTATGATTTTTCTTTGCATCACGTGTACAACAAATCGAAGCAAATTAATAAAGGGAAGATGATTAAACAGAAGGTTTTGTTGATACAGTACTGAATTCTGCCATCCGGACACATGCAATTTGAAATATTATTATAGAATATAGAATATCAGGCCTATAAATTACCTTATTATAGCCAGGTTGCACTTCTATGGTTCGGGCCAAATCTACTCATTCCAATGGCAGAGGTCAATCTGGATTTAGTATCACCAGGCGTGCAGCAAGAACCGTGAATGAAATCTACTGTAAATACAGTAACTTTTTTATTATGGAAACTGATCCGCCATTTTGAATCAGATTTCAACGCGGATTTTTGCTAAACGTTCACATAGGTAGATAAACGAACTCTGTTCTAATTTATGCCAATAACGTTCAGTTTTGTGGTAGATAATCCCGGAAAATAAGAGAAATAAAAAAAGTTATTCCACAAGTCATTTGATTGACAGACGCTGGCTTGAGCTGGGTAGTGTCGTTTTTCGAAATTTCAACGCTCATTGAAAGCCCTGTCTGTCCTTCATCATTATGACTACAAATAAAGTGGCGCCACGGAGCTTTTAGCGTCTATATTCGCTTGTTTATGAATTACATTTGGTTCATTACAATTTACTCAAGCCTAGTAAAAGACACAATATTTCTGACACTCGAAATACATTTCCTGAGATCCATAGATGTCTCTAGATACCAAGAACATGCATTATTTTCTTCAACTAATTAATTTAATTTAATTTGACTTAATTTAATTGTCTTGCCATTATTATTATTATTATTATTATTATTATTATTATTATTATTATTATTATTATTATTATTATTATTATAATTATTATTATAATTATTATTATTATTATTATTATTATTATTATTATTATTATTATTATTATTATTATTATTATTATTATTATTATTATTATTATTATTATTATTATTATTATTATTATTATTATTATTATTATTATTATTATTATTATTATTATTATTATTATTATTATTATTATTATTATTATTATTATTATTGTTACTGTCCTGTGGTGTCTTGTTTCATGTAAAATAAAGACAAATTTGATCACAAAAAAAAGAAATACCATCCATTATAAATAGTCTTGGGTCCCATTGAGCTTACTGAATTCTAGTTTTAGTGCCCTAGAAACTGATATTTTGTTACTGGTATTCTATACTGTAAATGTTAACGGTATCCAACAGACTCATCTTGTCCAAATGTCCATAGAGTTTTCTATTGTTGTCATATCATCGAGACCAGTTGTTCCCAAACCTTTTTTAGTCAGGCCCCTTGGGTAATTGGAAGCATTTAGGCGCCCCCACCCCACCCCCACACATATATTTATAATTATTTTACAGAACTTTGAAAATGGCCAAATGTCTAATACATACATACAGTACATGTAGTCAGGAAGCGTTAAAAAGAATATGACACCATCTATTTTGTTATTATTTCTACTGGTCTCTTTTCATTCAAACATTCAAGCAGTGTTCTGACTCAGGGGCGGGGCTAGGGGGTGGCTACTTGGGCTCAAGCCCCGAATGTTTTCTGAAAAGCCCCGAATCTACTTAAAAGAAAAATATATATATAATTATTATTATTATATATATTTTTTTGGACAATTAATCATTGTTACATGAAAATATGTTTCACCAGATTTAGCAGAAGCTAATTTCTGAATCTGTAGTCTATCCAGCTGCTAACTGTATTTGAGTGAGTTAAGTCTTGGTGTTATGGTAGACTCAGACCTAAGCTTTAAATCACAATCAACAAGTTGACAAAAACATAATTCTTCCACCTTAGAAACATAGCTTTTGAGATATGTGATAACACAGGCTGCCGGCATGTCTTTATGAATGGAAATATCGAATAAAAGAAACAACGATGAAAACCCGACTATACTCTGGTTTTCGGGGGTCCTGCCGCTCAACGTTCGGCGAGTTAACCCTAGATCTTAGATCCTAATATGAAAAACGATGTGATTTAATGTTATATGTCTTACCTTGACTTTGTCTATTTTACTGCTATCTATTTTATGCTTTATGTCTGCACTTTATGCATTGCTCTTGATCTGCCAATGTTGTGCTCATTTTATGCCTGTCTTTTTGTACTGCTGTGAAGCACTTTGAGCTGCAATTCTTGTATGAAAGGTGCTATACAAACACAGTGTATTATTATTATTATTATTATTATTATTATTATTATTATTATTATTATTATTATTATTATTATTATTATTATTATTATTATTATTATTATTATTATTATTATTATTATTATTATTATTATTATTATTATTATTATTATTATTATTATTATTATTATTATTATTATTATTATTATTATTATTATTATTATAAATTATTATAGTTTGCTTCATTAATTAAAGTGTGTGAATTTAAGTGTTCTCTAGTGCCTTTTGTCTGCTTTAAGGTGGTGGTATAAGTTAAAGGTTGTGGTGTCGAAGTAAGAAAAATCCGTGCCCGCTAACGCGGGCACCTATCTGGGCTAAGCCCCGGATCTCCTACAATCCTAAATCCGCCCCTGCGTCAGAGGTGTCGACTGCTCCGTTCAGGGCCAGGCGAAACCGAACGTGGTCACTTGTCCGAAACTGACCTTCGTTGGTTGTTTGGTCTTGTAACCTGAGATTAGAAGCACATAATGGGTTGAGTAGGGTGTCAATCAAACGGTGGTCATTTTAGCTTTCCAACAATGTGTTGGTTGTTCGGCGATAACAAAGCCTGACGCCGACAGACGAGGGCAAAGTGCTGTTTAAGAGGATAAGTAACTTTTTAAATATTTTGGACAGTCCATGTATTTGCAATTGTGAAGTTAATCTAAATCACATGTGTGATACATCACAAGAAACTTTTCGACCTTGACTGCCTTTAACTATGATTTTTTATTTGATTTTGATGTTTTTTATTTTCGTGTCTTACATACAGGTGTATGCCCAGCCCATATGGGCTTACAAGACACATAAACAATAAGTATATAATAATATACTTGACAAATTACTTGACAAATGACATATAGACCAAGATGGCCACAAGAAAAAGAAAATACAATAAAACGTAATATAACACAAGTTGTACGCAATGTATGTAAACAAAGAAACAAGAGGAATTCATATACAATTATATAGGATATAGTGTGTTTTGTCTCACGTGCCATGCTTTCTCCAAAAATCCTGCAAAACTGAAGATGTCCTCAACAACAACAACTCTCAGACTGCCAAAACAAATCCGGATTTACAATTTGAATTTTCTCAAATAAAGCCCTCCTCAAATCGGTGTACAAAGGGCAATAAAAAACAAGATGAGTGAACACAACACTCTAACTCACAATCTATAGAATAATAAAGGTTGAAAACATTGCTCCTCTGAAAGATTAACCCTTTCACTGTCACACAACAGCCGGTTAACCCTTTCACAGTGTCTGTGACAATACTAGCTCTGCGGATGATGGAGCATCGCCGTCGGTTGTGTGATAGTAAAGGGTTAACCTTCTGTCGTGTGGCAGTGAAAGGGTTAAAACAGACTTATATGGTCCTTCATCTGAGCTACTCAATTGATGTATAACCCATCAAATCTGATAACATTCTAGGGAATGTTATTCTAATAATAGCCAGCAGAGGGTGCACATGTCTCAGCTGGACCACACCAGTCTCTAGGTTGAAATGCAGTACTTCTTCTTGTGATTGGTGGCTCGGAGGGCAGAACCAAAGTATAATGGAGTTACACCTCAGACATGTGTGACCAGGAAGAGGACATTGGACTCTGTTGCAGTGCGGGAGAGAAGCTGTATGAAGGAAACATATAAATCACCAGTTGCGGTTCAAGGCCGTGGTAGTTTTACACAAACACAAATAAGAGAGTAAACACCTTTTTTCACAAGCTTCCCAATTCATTTGGGAACTTGGACCGTGGGCCTCCATGAGTAGAGGCGATTAGATATCAATGCGTGAATTTGAATGGCTTGTATTCGAGCAATACAGTCATTTTAGATCAAATAAATGACGCATGCGGTCAGGTGGCGTAGCGGAGATTGTGCTCGTCACCAATGCAAGAGGCTGCGGTCTCCTCCTCCTCCTGCTCCTGTTCCTCCTCTTCCTCCTCCTCTTCCTCCTCCTCCTCCTCCTCCTCCTCCTACTCTTCCTCATCTTCCTCCTCCTCCTCTTCCTCATCTTCCTCTTCCTCATTCTCCTCCTCCTCCTAATCCTCCTCCTACTCTTCCACATCTTCCTCCTCCTACTCTCCTCCTCCTCCTACTCTTCCTCCTCTTCCTCCTCCTCCTCCTGCTCCTGTTCCTACTCTTCCTCATCTTCCTCCTCCTCCGCCTCCTCCTCCTCCTCCTCCCCCTCCTCCTACTCTTCCTCCTCCTCTTCCTCCTCCTCCTCCTCCTCCTCCTCCTCCTCCTCCTGCTCCCCCTCCTCCTACTCTTCCTCCTCCTGCTCCTCCTCATCCTCCTCCTGCTCCTCCTCCTCCTCCTCCTCCTCCTCCTCCTTCTCTTCCTGCTCCTCCTCCTTTCCTCCTCCTCCTCCTCCTCCTCCTCCTCCTCCTCCTCCTCCTCCTCCTCCTCCTCCTCCTCCTCCTCCTCCTCCTCCTCCACAGGAAGCAGCATACCGGCTCATATTAAATGGCAGGCCATGCATTATGCAGCAGCTTAGGGCACCGCGCGGGATCTTCATGTCCTCGGCTACAGTCCACCTGTCGCTGCTCTGGTCGTAGCGCTCCACGTTGGAGAGGGCGGTGAAGCCATTGTAGCCTCCGACCACGAAGAGCAGGTCGTCCAGCACCGCGATGCCAAAGTGGCAGCGGGGGGTGAGCATGGCGGGCAGGGCGCTCCAGGAGTCAGTCAAGGGGCTGTAGGCCTCCGCGCTACGCAGGACGTGTCCATCGACCCCCCCTCCCACCTGAGGACAGGACACATGAGAGGAATGTTTTAGTGTGTGGCTCAGGCAGGCAGACACTGTATTAATCCATTTAGGGAAATGAGGGCATCACAGCAGCATTACAAGTCAAATGATACATATCTATAAAAATATTGAGTATAAAGCATTTGTCTCTGTGTGCACCTACCACATAGACTCTTCCTCTGTATGCAGCGACTCCCACTCCCCAACGCCTGGTGCTCATGGGGGCGATCAGAGTCCACTGGTCGGTGTCTGGGCTGTAGCACTCAGCTGAGCCTGTGAGCAGACGCCAGCCACCACAGATGTAAACCTGTAATAAGAAAGAATATTCTAATTTAGTTTATATATTCCATTTGATTTCATTCTACTTTAATTGTCTGTTAATGTTGATGCACTGAAGGACCCAGACACATCTTTTGTATGTACAAGCTTACTTGGCAATAAAGACGTTCATGATTTCTGATCTAACGTTCCTTGTGTTCATCTAGCACCCTGTGTCCCTCAGTTCCACCCACCTTGCCCTGGAGGGCTGCTGCCCCGGCGGAGACCCTGCGCTCCAGCATGGGTGAGATCACTGTCCACTGGTTGGTTTCAGGCTCGTAGCGCTCGGCGGTGTTCAGTACCACGTATCCGTCTCTCCCTCCCATGGCGTAGATACAGCCGTCCAACACGACCACGCTGAGCTCACTGCGGCGTGAGTGCATGGGAGCCGCCTGCAGCCAGCTGCGAGTGACAGGGTTGAACCTGCGCACACTGCTGAGATGCTGTCCTATGTTAAAGCCGCCGACGCAGTAGACCAGACCGTGGAGATAAGCGGTGCCATGGCACCACCGGGGACTCTCCCCCTCAGCGCTCACGTCCATCCATCCACCGGCTCGGATATCGTAAGCCTCCATGGTCGAGCTGCCGCCACCCCGGCCTCCGATGGCCAATAGGACCTCCTGGGGCAGGCGTGGACGGGTCAGGGGGTTTGGGAGCCTGTCGGAGCCAGGGGGGTTCAGGACGCTGAGGATGAGGGCCCTGCAGTCGTGGCTGTCCCTCACCACAGGGTTGTTCTGGACGTTGCTCCTGAAGTAGTCAGGCCTCATCAAGCCCATGCGAACCTGGGAAGAGACAAGCAGACAGCGGGTACAACTTAGACATCGGTTGTAGACGGTTTCTGTTGCTAGGGAACAGTTTGGACCCAAATGTTTGACAACCACTGTACTAGGGAACCTAGTGTTGTTTTTTTTTTTTTTTTTTTTTTATTGATATTTTTGTACAAATCTTTCCATTATTCACAGTGTATCTTTTCACAGCATAGTATCCAACATCCAAGATTCGCCTTTTTCGTTTTTGTAGCAACATACAAAACATGTAAGAGACTCATACAAACACATTAATAACTGACATGGAAATTAAAAAAAACACTTACAAAAAAAAAACATACTATACATTGTGCATATACATCCCTGTTATATATATATATATATATATATATATATATATATATATATATACGACATACGTTACATGTAGGCCGATCTACCTGCGGGCAGGTATGTGCTGCATCTTTTCTTTTATTTTTTTTATTTATTTTTTTTCTTTTCCTTTTTTACTTTTTTCCACGTTTCAGCTACGTATGTGTGTGTCTCCTATATACTTGTGTATCCCCCTATGTGTCAGTGAAAGCCTATATCTCAACTATGTGTATATGTAGGTGTATGTATGTCTATTTCCTATACATGAGTATGTGCATGTATGTGTGCCCCTGACGTGTATACCTTATCCTTGTGTACATGAGTGCGTGTAAACCTATTATGTACACATATGAATATGTGTATCCTAGATACTTGTATGTGGCTATATCTGCGCACATGTGAGTGTGATAGAGACATTGACCATTCCATAGACACATCATCCGGACATAGAATATATGTACACATATACACAATATATTATAGAGCACAAGTACCATCAGATCAAATCCCCTTTTTCATATTCATCCTTGATAATATTGTATTCCCATCTTAATCATTTGTCCTCAGATCGTTCAGTCAGGTGTAGAAAACTGTCCCATATCTCAGCGAAAATATCCTCTCTCCCTGCGACTCTATACGTCACCCTTTCATATGATGCTGTCCGAAACATTAGTTCCATCCATTCTTTAAAAGTAATATCAACAGGTGATTTCCAATGTCGTAATGCAATTCTACATCCTGATATCATGGCCATTCTATACCACATTCCCCGGTATTTAGGCAGCTTAATCCCTTTCGGTACTATACCCAAAACACATGCCATTGGGGCGTTATTTATCTTCACATTCAGGACCTTACTTAGGAATATCACAATTTGATCCCACATTTTCCGGACCTTCTCACATTCGTACAACATGTGCAGTAAAGTGCCTGTCTCCTTCTCACATCTCCAGCAGATGTCACTGTCCCTTAATTTCAGTCTGGCCAGTTTACTGGGCGTCCAATAGCTTCTGTTCAGTACTTTGTAAAAGATAAGTTGTGATTGCGCCTCCCTAGAGAATTTACTCCATTTGGATACCAGTTTCTCCCACATTTCCTCAGTAATCTCCTCATGTACATCGTTCTCCCAGCTCAATCTCAAACCCGCCAATTTGGGTGCATTGTATTCTCTTATAACATCATAAAATCTTGACGCACCGCCTTTCCTGCGCCATCCTTTATAGAATATTTCTTGAATTGCAGTAATTGGGCCGCACTTTGGTCCTCCTATTGATGACGATATACAATGTCTAATCTGTAGGAATTTATAAAAGTTTTTATTATCTATATCAAAATCCTCCTTAATATCCTCAAAAGGCAAAACCCCATCCTCCCCGGCTATATCACCCAGTACATGTATCCCCCTTTTAACCCAATCGTCCCATATGACTGATTTATTCCCAATCTTTAGTTTCTTATTATACCATATAGAGGCTCTCGTAGTTAAGTATGGGCTATCACCAGTCATTTTGTGCGATTGATTCCAAGTTTCCCTGATAAATGCCATCAAAGGGTTTTTAAGAGGTGTAGGTCTGTCTGATTGTGTCAGGAAGGATTCCAGAGATGAGGGATATATCATTTCCTCCTCCATCTTGACCCAAGCAGGTGCCTCCTCAGACGAGTGATTCAGTTTGGAGAGCTGGGAGAGCGAGAATGCATAGTGATACCAGTCTAGTTTAGGCAGGGATAAACCGCCATTTTCCTTTGCTGCATACATTTTGGTCCGTCCAAACAGCGGCCTTTTGCCCCCCCACAGATATACATTAATGACTTTGTCATACTGTTTGAGTAACTGGGTCGGGAGAGTCAGCGGCAACATATATAGGATATAGTTTAATTTGGGAGCTAATATCATTTTCACTAGGTTTATCTTTCCCAGGAGGGACATATTCATTTTGGCCCAATTCTGGGTCAGAGCACTAATGTGTTCGATTATAGGGGCAATATTGGCTTGCATCAACTCTTTCAGACCTGGGATCAGCTTTATTCCTAGGTATATCAATCCTGACGGCATCCATCTGTATTGCCACCCCCTTCTGATTGCTTCTGACTTGCTCCAGTTGATTGTGTATCCAGATATTTCGGAGAAGGACTCGATAACATTTCCAATCCCAACTGCTGTTCGGGGATTGCTGGATACCAATAAGATATCATCCGCATATAAAAATAATTTATGTTCTACCTGCCCCGCTATTATCCCTTTGATGTCCTGATTATTCCTCAGTGCGATAGCAAGTGGTTCGAGGAAAAGCGCAAACATTTGGGGAGAAAGCGGGGAACCTTGTCTCGTCCCCCGCCCTAGGTTAAAGGGCGAGGACACGATCCCGTTGGTCAATACTGATGCCATCGGATTTGTGTATAACAGTTTTACCCACCCAGTAAACGATGGACCAAACCCGAAGCGCTCTAGCGTGTGAAATAAGAATGCAAATTCCACCTTATCAAAGGCCTTTTCGGCATCCAATGAGAAGGCCACTGTAGGTTCTATATCATTCCTTACCTTCCACATTATGTGTAGGAGTCTGCGGATATTATCAGCTGAGTTTCTCCCCTTCACAAAGCCCACTTGATCTGAATGCACCAAAGTTGGTAGTACATCTTCTATTCTATTCGCAAGTATCTTTGCCAATACTTTTTCTTCCAAGTTGCTCAGGGATATAGGTCTATAGCTTCCACAGCATTGAGGGTCTTTGCCCTTTTTCTGTAGTAATGTAATAGTGGCAGATCTCAGGCTAGTGGGCAATCCCCCCTTTATCAGTGAGTCCTCATATACTTTTAATAATCTCGGAGCGATTATATCACTGAATTATTTGTAGAAATCGGGAGTAAACCCGTCGTCTCCTGGTGCTTTACCCAATTTAAGGCTGTTGATTGCCGCGTTTATTTCTTCTATCGAGACCCCCCCCTCCATTGATTTTACCTGTTGTTTCGATAATGACGGTAATTTGATTTTGGCGAAGAACGCGTCCATTTTTAGCTGATCCACCGCCTTCTGTGGGGTATATAAGTCCTGGTAGAAGCACCTGAAGACATTATTAATTTCCTTTTTGTCTGTAATAATCTTGTCATCTTTATTACGAATCGAGGATATAATATTCTGATTATGCATTTGTTTAACCCGATTCGCTAATATTTTACCCGCTCTCTCCCCTTGTTCATAATATTTTTGGTTGGTCCTAAATAACGCATATTCAGCCTTCTTTTGATATATGTTGTTCAATTCGTATTTGGATTTGCTTAGGTTCCTCCACGTTTCTGGGTCTGGTCTTTGGCTGTGCTGTTTCGAAAGTATTTTAATTTCCTCATCTAACATTGTCATTTTTTGTTTCTCCGCCCTTTTTAGTATCGCACCGTATTGTATGAGTCGTCCTCTCATGTAAGCTTTACATGTGTCCCACATTATGCCACTATCATCTATTGACCCTTCATTAAGTTCCCAAAATTCCTTAAATATAGTTCTACAGCTCGGCATTCAATACCATAGTCCCCTCCATACTCATAGCCAAGCTCAGGGACCTGGGCTTGGGCTATGACCTCTGCCAGTGGGTCTTGGACTTCCTGACTGGCAGACCCCAGGTGGTGAGAGCAGGCAACTGCACCTCCTCATCCATCACCCTCAACATAGGGGCCCCCCAGGGCTGTGTTCTGAGTCCCCTCCTCTACTCCCTGTACACACACGACTGTGTGGCTCAGCGGAGTAGCAATACAATCGTCAAATTTGCTGACGACACAGTGGTGGTGGGCCTGATCTCTGCCAACGACGAGAGGGCCTACCTGGAAGAGGTCAAGGTCCTGGCGGGATGGTGCCAGGAAAACAGCCTCTCCCTGAACGTCAGCAAAACAAAGGAGATGATTGTGGACTTCAGGAGGTCGGGGGTCAAGGACTACAGCCCCCTCAGCATCGACGGGGCACCGGTTGAGAGAGTCAACAGCTTTAAGTACCTCGGAGCCTACATATCCGAGGACTTGACATGGACCACACACATTAACAGTGTTGTGAAGAAGGCACGACAACGCCTCTACTTCCTCAGGCGCCTAAGGAAGTTCCAAGTCAGCCAGAAGATCCTTAAGAACTTCTACTCATGTACAATAGAGAGCATCTTGACCGGCAACATCACCTCCTGGTTTGGGAATAGCACTGCACAAGACCAAAGCAGACTACAAAGAGTGACACGTTCAGCCGAACGCACAATTGGAGGGGGGCTCCCCACCCTCCAGAACATTTACTACAAGCGTTGCAAGGGCAAGGCTAAGAGAATCATTAAAGACTCCAGTCACCCGAACAACTGCCTCTTTGAACTGCTGCGGTCAGGCAAGCGATACAGGAGTCTCAAGGCGAGCACAGAAAGACTCAGAAGAAGCTTCTATCCCCAGGCCATCAGGCTGCTAAACGAACAATGAATGAACACTACACAACAACAACCACCAAACGCACATAGCACACACATCCACACGCACACACTCACTTTAAACAAACACACTGTAGCACCCACTCCACACACTTATAGCACACACCCACTTTAAACAAACACACTGTAGCACCCACTCCCCACACTTTATATTTATGGATGAAGGATTGCACTACAACTCGTACACCTTACTGTAAATTGTACCTAAAATTGTACCTCATCCCATTTCTGCTTTGCACTAGATAGTACTGTACATTAGTACACTGCATAGTATTGTGTATTGTATATTATATGGTAACTCAGAACATTGTACATATGTCTATACCGAACACTGTGACCTCATTTTCTTCTTCTAAATTCATGCTATATTATGTTATTATGTTATTTGATACTATCTTGTCTAGCACAGTCTCTGGAGCGTAACAGTAAGAAGCATTTTGTATGAAAGTATTCTGTACTTCTGTATGACAACTATTAAAGAACTTGAACTTGAACTTAATGTATGTACACGATCCTTCATCATTTAACATTAGGTTATTGAATCGCCATCTCCGAGATCGTTGCCCTTCTTCCATGGATGTGATCACTAAATCAACCGGAGCATGGTCAGATATTACAATGTTCCCTATCCCAGTACTTGCAACCTGTTCTACAAGTGCGCTAGAGATCAGGAAATAATCTATTCTAGAGTATGAGGAATGTGGGTGAGAGTAAAACGTGTAGTCTCTTTCTTGTGGGTTCATAACCCTCCAAACATCCACTAGACCCAATTCCTCTATCAGAACACCAATCGCCAGTCTCCCTGTGTTGTCAGCGGTTTTGGGTTGGTATGATCTGTCTATCAAGGTGTTTCCAACCAAGTTGAAGTCCCCCCCTATGATTACGTTGCTATTCCCTATTTTCCTGATCACCTCACATACCTCATGGAAAAAGTCTGAGGACGACCCGTTGGGCGCATATATATTAGCTAAAGTAGTCCTCTGTCCCTCTAAATCAGCATCCAGTATAACCCATCTTCCCTCATCATGTGAGAAACTATTGTGTACCTTTAGGTCTAAGTTTTTTCTCACCAATATTGCCACCCCCCTCTTCCTAGAAGAGAACGTGCTATAGTATATTTGTCCCACCCAATCCCTTTTAAGCTTGGCCGACTCTTCTTCATCCAGGTGTGATTCCTGAATTAGTGCAATATCTGCCTTTTTTTGTTTCAAGAACGTCAATATCTTCTTTCTCTTAATGGGATGATGACATCCGTCTATATTCCACGATATTATTTTAATCAGCCCCATATTTCTCGTAGTGCATCTCCCCTGTGCAATCCATGACGTAGTCTAGTGCCTGAGAGTGTGAAGATATATATACAGTAGTATAGCATACAATGAAATAAAAAAGAACATATAAAAACATAAATACACTTCCCCCCCCCACATTTACCCAAGCTACGTTCGATATGACCCCAGATAGAACAGTCGTACCGAGGGTGAAATCGATACTCACCCATGCACCTTGGTCCCCCTCGACTAACAGAGGAGTGCATACAGCACGAGGCAGATTGCCCAAAACTGTGCCCCTATTATCTTGTAAACCCTGACGTAACGTATGGCTCACACTGTAATCTATATACAGTGCGATCAATTCAACTGAACTTGACAAAACGGTAACGTTTCCAAGCATTAACATTTGTATATCTTTCAGATATATCTTGGTACATTGTAACTTCTATGACATAGCCATGATGGCCTGTCGTTCATTTCGTTATACTTTTCCTGTATCCATCTGGGATATTTCCCCTCCCATACTTTTATTATATTCTTCTAACCATTGCCCTCTATTTTCATTTCACGTCTTTTTTTTTTCTTTTTTTTTTTCTCTATATACATATTGACATTTTTTGATGTTATTTACTCTATGACGATGCCCCCGTGACTTATCTGTATTCATGCGCTTCATGAACTTTATCTCAATTGTCCGCCTCCGACTGTCCCCGTCTGAATCCCTGCAGTTTCTCCCGGTATCCGTGATGACCATTGCCCTGCTGTGTGGGGCGCTCAGTCCCCGTCGTCTGCATGTCGTCCCCCGGTCCCCGTTTTCCTCCCATTGTCTGCCAGGTAGACAGCCGCATTATCTCCTCTCGGTCCGGGTCGGTAGTCGGGTTCACCACGGTGATCTTGAATCCACGCTTTGCCATATCCGCCGTCGCCTCCGCCGCGCTCTGGTACAGGCGGGTGCCATCTTCGTAGAATACCCTCATCTTCGCTGGATACGGTGTCTGGAACTTGAGATTCTTCTCCTTCATTATTCTCTTGGCCTCGGCATATTCTCCTCGCTTCTTCAGTATTTCGGTGGGGAAGTCATGGTCGACATAGAAGCGATCGTTGCCACATGAGACGTTCTTCTTCTGCCATGTTCGGCGTATTATCTCTTCCTTCATTTTGTAACTCCCAAACTTAACCACGATTGACCGTGGCTTCAGCTGTGGGTTGTTAGGCCTCGGGGCCAGTGCCCGGTGTGCTCGTTCGATACGAAGGTCCATGTCATGAGGCAGACCGAGGGCGTCTTTAAACAAGCCGTCTAGAAATCCATGCATGTCTTTCCCCTCTTTTTCCTCCGGGATACCATACACCCGCAGGTTCTCTCTCCTCGTCCTGCCCTCCTGGTCGAGTAGCTTAGCCTCCACGTCGGCCTGCCTCTGCATTAGCTTTTTTATTAGAGCCGTCGCCGCACCAAGCACGTTTTCATTTTCTCCGATTCTCCCCTCAGTTTCATCAAGCCTGTCGTTCATTTTGTTCATGTCATTTCTTATCTCCCGAAATTGACGCTCATTGTCTTTTCTGAAGTCTTTGAGCTCGTTGTATATGTTCAACAGCGTGGCTTCTTGTTCACAATCATCGTCGCCATCTTTTTCTCCCGTTACGTCTTCATTCTCTGCCATTCCGTCGTCCTTTTCAGTTGGAATCGTGTGCGCCATACGTCTCGTGATAGCCCCTTTTTTTATCCCTATTAAATATGTACCCTGGTGTTGTTAATAAATGTTTTCCGGGGCTAAGTCATTTTGCTGTCGGGGAGCTCGCGAGTTAAGCAGCCATGTTCTTCCGCGGTCAAACCGGAAGTCCCTAGTGTTGTTTTAATGTAATGCACAGTAATACAATTCGTTTTTTTATAAATGTTTTTCTTTTCTTTACTTTTCATACATAAAACAGATCATAACAGTACAATAATAATAATAATAATAATAATAATAATAATAATAATAATAATAATAATAATAATAATAATAATAATAATAATAATAACAATGACAACAGCGACGACAACAATAATAACAGTAACATGAATCATAATGACCTTGACAAGAGACAGACAAACAAGAAAAAGTAAAATAATAAAAATAAAATTTTAAATAAATGTGGCTCAGGCACTAGCAACCATGTTTGTGTATCCGTAATACAATTAGTTACCTTGGACAGCAGCAAAGGGATGTGTGTTTTACGCTCCTCACGGGAGTGGTCGATCCAACGGAGGACGGCCTCGAACACCGTCTCCTCGCTCTTCACGTTCAGTTCATCCCTCTCGATGATGTCCACCAGTTGCTGCGGGGACAGCTCCACAAACTCCTGTGAGACGTGCAACATCTCCTCAAAGTGGCACACGATGAAGAGATGGGCCTTGCGCCTCAGGTCAGGGCAGCAGTAGATGTCCACGAACCTCCAGATGCCGACACAGTTTTCCAGAGACAGCTGGCCTTCTAGGAAGTCAGAGCACGCTCCTACTATGCCAGTGACGCGAAGCTGGTCTGCAGCCACCAGAAGCTCTTTCACGTTCTCTGCTGTCACCAGCACAAAGCGTGTGTAGGAGTACTCTATGATGAGCTGCATCATACCCGGGGACACCCCAGGGATACTGTAGACTGCTTTCTCTGAGTCGCTCCAGCGAGTGAAGAGGGCTCTGTGGGACGCAGAGTATAGAGATATCTGATGAGTAAACAGTAAGTAACATTCTGTCCTGTGTAGTCATATATGTTCACTGTAGAAGTATAGGGTCTTAGCAAAGTAGAAGTATAGTATCTTTTTACAGTAGATGTACAGTATAGTATTTGTTTACAGTAGAAGTACAGTATAGTATCTGTTTACAGTAGAAGTACAGTATATTATCTTTTTACAGTAGAAGTACAGTATAGTATATTTTTACAGTAGAAGTGCAGTATATTATATGTTTACAGTAGAAGTACAGTATAGTATCTGTTTACAGTAGAAGTACAGTATAGTATCTGTTTACAGTAGAAGTACAGTATAGTATCTGTTTACAGTAGAAGTACAGTATATTATCTTTTTACAGTAGAAGTACAGTATATTGTCTTTTTATAGTATAAGTACAGTATATCATCGTTTTACAGTAGAAGTACAGTATAGTATCTGTTTTTATAGTAGAAGTGCAGTATAGTATATTTTACAGTAGAAGTACAGTATAGTATCTGTTTACAGTAGAAGTACAGTATATTATCTGTTTACAGTAGAAGTACAGTATAGTATATGTTTACAGTAGATGTACAGTATAGTATATTTTTACAGTAGAAGTACAGTATAGTATATTTTTACAGTAGAAGTACAGTATAGTATCTGTTTACAGTAAAATTACATTATAGTATCTGTTTACAGTAGAAGTACAGACTAGTATTTGTTTACAGTATACGTACAGTATAGCATATTTTTACAGTATAAGTACATTATAGTATCTGTTTACAGTAGAAGCACAGTATAGTATCTGTTTACAGTAGAAGTACAGTATATTATATTTTTTACAGTATAGTATAGTATCTGTTTACAGTAGAAGTGCAGTATATTATCTGTGTACAGTACAAGTACAGTATATTGTCTTTTTACAGTAGAAGTACAGTATAGTATATTTTTATACAGTATAAGTACAGTATATTAAATTTTTACAGTAGACGCACAGTATAGTATCTGTTTACAGTAGAAGTACAGTATATTATCTGTTTACAGTAGAAGTACAGTATAGTATCTGTTTACAGTAGGAGTACATTATAGTTCACAAGGGCCTGGTTTTAGCTCATGTGAATGTATGTGGAGATGATGTGGATTTGACACAGTGGATTCTTGAACATGAAAAAATGAAACTCAAAACATTTGAATACACTGAGCACAATCTACAGGATATAGAAAATGATATTGACCCAGACAATAATATATTCTTCAACATCAACGACAACTGCTGCTACTATACTGAAGATCAGTACAACAGGACAATTAAGACATTTAACAAACTATCAATAATTCACTTCAATTCAAGAAGTCTGTACGCAAACTTTAACAGCATTAAGGAATACTTAAACCAGTTTACACAACCATTTAACATAATTGCCATTTCAGAAACTTGGATGAACGAGGAAAAGGGAATGGATTTTGAAATGGTCGGATATGAACTCAACTATATGAACAGAAAAAATAAGAGTGGTGGAGGAGTGGCTGTGTATGTGGATAATAACTTGAATTATAAGATTGTAGAAAAAATGACAAATGTGATTGATAATTTATTAGAATGTATAACAATAGAAATATGTGTAGAAAAAAAGAAAAATATAATTGTGAGCTGTATATATAGAGCACCAGGTTCGAATATTGAAGTTTTCAAGGACTGGATGGAAGAAATGTATATAAACAATAATCAAAAGGCTATTTTCATCTGTGGGGATTTTAACATTGATCTTTTAAATCCAAACAAACATAAAATGACTGAGGAATTCATCAACACATTGTATAGTTTGAGCCTTTATCCAAAAATCACAAGACCCAGCCGAATCACATCCCATTGTGCCACTCTGATAGACAATATATTTACGAACATTATAGAAAACAATACAGTGAGTGGATTACTAATAAATGACATCAGCGACCATTTACCAGTTTTTACAGTTTATGACAACAACTACACAGAAAACAAGCAGGACAATAAACTACAATTTAAACGAGTAAGGACTGAAGAATCAATGAACGCTTTCAAAAATGATTTGCTACTACAAAATTGGGAGATAGTATATAAAGAGGATGACACTGATAAAGCATATGAAACATTCTTATCTATATTTAACTTACTATATCACAAACATTGTCCAATAAAAGAATATAGCAGTAAACATAAACACTCAGACAGCCCATGGATCACAAGGGGATTACAGAATGCATGTAAAAAGAAAAATACACTATATAGAGAATTTATAAAACATAGAACTAAAGAGGCAGAAAATAAATATAAGAAATATAAAAACAAGTTGACTAATATTATGAGAAGATGTAAGAAGGATCATTATAGTAGAATATTAGATAACAACAAATATAATATTAAAGGTGTTTGGAAGATATTAAATGGTATTATCAGGAATGGATCAAGACAAATAAACTATCCTCAGTATTTTATGGAAGAGGATCAAACTATTAGCAATATGGATGATGTGGTTAACAACTTTAATAAATTTTTTGTAAATATTGGACCAGAATTAGCGGGAAAAATCCCAGATCCAGTGACTCCTGAAGACATAAAAGACAATTACATTGAAAGAAATCCTAGTTCAATGTTTCTGGAAGCGGTAGATGAAAATGAAATTATAGAAACTACTAATAAATGTAAAAACAAGACATCTACAGACAGTAATGAAATAGATATGAAAATAGTAAAAAATGTCATTATTGGGATTTCAAAACCACTCACGCACATCTGCAATTTATCATTCAAAACTGGTCGATTTCCGAATAAAATGAAAATAGCAAAAGTCATACCTCTGTTCAAGACTGGAGATAAACACCACTTCACAAATTATAGGCCTGTTTCTCTACTTCCTCAGTTTTCAAAAATATTAGAAAAACTCTTCAACAACAGATTAGATAAATTCATTGATAAACATAATTTACTCACCGATAGCCAGTATGGATTCAGAACACACCGGTCAACATCACTAGCGTTAATAGAACTCATTGAAAAAATCACAAATTCCATAGATCAAAAAAAACATGTAGCTGGAGTATTCATTGACCTAAAAAAAGCATTTGATACTATTAATCATGATATATTAATCAGGAAATTGGAGAGATATGGGATCAGGGGGGTAGTATTGGACTGGGTAAGAAGCTATCTAAATAAAAGACAACAATTTGTGACAATGAGAGATTATAAATCTGAATGTTTGGACATTGCTTGTGGTGTCCCCCAGGGGTCAGTGTTGGGTCCAAAACTGTTCATCTTGTACATTAACGAGATATGTAAAGTATCCAATATATTTAAATGTATTTTATTTGCGGATGACACTAATCTTTTTTTTTCTGGTGAGAATGTCCAGCAGCTTTTAGAGGTCATCACATCTGAAATGAAGAAATTGAAGGAATGGTTTGATAGAAACAAATTATCATTGAACTTGAGCAAAACTAAAATTATGTTGTTTGGAAACTGTAGATTGGATACTCAGGTACAAGTTAAAATAAATGATGTGATTATTGAAAGAGTTTATGAAAATAAATTCCTAGGTGTAATAATAGACCATAAAATCTGTTGGAAACCTCACATAAAACATGTCCAATCTAAACTCTCACGAAGCATTTCAGTCATGAGTAAAGTAAAGCACATCCTGGATAGAAAATCACTCTACATTCTCTACTGTTCACTAGTTTTACCATATTTAAATTACTGTGCTGAAGTCTGGGGAAACAATTATAAGTCTACACTACAACCACTTTTTATACTCCAAAAAAGGGCCATAAGGATAGTTCACATTGCAGGTTATCGTGATCACACTAACATATTGTTTCTGGAGTCAAAGACATTGAAGTTAAATGATCTTGTGGAATTTAAAACGGCACAATTAATGTATAAAGCAAAAAGTCATGCACTTCCAAGAAACATTCAAGAATTGTTCTTTGATAGGGAAGGGGGTTATAATCTGAGGGGAGAACACAATTTAAAGGTGCTAAACGTACGCACTACCATGAGAAAACACTGCATCTCAATATGTGGAGTGAAACTGTGGAACAGTCTTAATGTGGTGTTAAAGCAATGTCCAAACATGAGACAATTCAAACTGATGTATAAGGAAATTATGTTCACAAGGTACAGGGATGAAGAAGGGACTTGATATTCACAGGTGTTTACATTTTTATTTTGTTTCTATTTTATTTTATTTTATACATATATAGTTTTTGTTTTTTGTTTTGCATATATATATATATATATATATATATATTTTTTTTTTCTTTTCTTTTCTTTTTTATGTTTAAAATAGTACACTCATTTGAGTAGTGGAAAAGGGGTAGGATTAAATAAGTGTATACTTCTTCCTACTCCTTTTCGAACATGCAGATTGAGTTGTTTTTTCTTTTTTGTTATTGTTTGTTGTATTCATTGCATGTTCGAAATAAAGACTTCAAATCAAAAAAAAAATCAAATAGTATATTTTTACATTAGAAGTACATTATAGTATATGTTTACAGTATAAGTACAGTATATTATCTTTTTACAGTAGACATACAGTATAGTATCTGTTTACAGTAGAAGTACAGTATAGTATCTTTTTACAGTAAAAGTACAGTATGGTATCTGTTTACTAACCAAGCTAACCTGAACCAAGCTAACCTTACCTGAAATAGTCACTGCAGTCACACAGGAGGGCCTTGTGGGCATTCAACTCAGTGCTGTTGACTTTAATAACCACATCACAGAGCCTTCCCTCCAGATGCAGGTCATTAAGGATTGTACAGGACATTGTTTCCTTTACCATGTGGGGATTTTAAATTGTATCTACAGAATATATTCAAGCTTACAGACAAGTAGCCAGAAACAACAAGTGATATCTTCACTTGTCTTGTGAGATATGATATCTTCTGAGAGAATTGTTGAATATATATAGAACACAAATGTTCTAGAATGTTCTATTATGACATCATACTGTGACATCACAAATGTTCTAGAATGTTCTATTATGAAATCATACTGTGACATCACAAATGATCTAGAATGTTTGATTATGATATCATACTGTGACATCACAAATGTTCTAGAGTGTTTGGTTATGACATCATACTGTGACATCACAAATGTTCTAGAATGTTTGATTATGACATCATACTGTGATATCACAAATGTTCTAGAATGTTTGATTATGACATCATACTGTGACATCACAAATGTTCTAGAATGTTCTATTATCACATCATACTATGACATCACAAATGTTCTAGAATGTTTTATTATGAAATCATACTGTGACATCCTGTTATTAACAATTATTAACAGCGTTAGTTTTTTCAGTAACGAGTAATCTCGTATTTAATGTTGCCCAGTTGTGGCCTGTTGAGGGGCAATACATATCAAAAGTTCCAAAACATCTATTGTGTTTGTATTTGTATGATCCACTATATAAACATAGTAATTATAATATCTACATACATGGCATTTGATTGGAGGCTAGTCTCACTTTGTCCCACAGCAACATTAAAATTGTTTAGATTTGTGTATGTTGTTTATGTAAAACATTTACTTGAAAATAATGCAATAGTTACTTTCTGAAGTAACTAGTTACTTTTATAATTTGTAACTGAGTAAGTAATTTAGTTACTTTTTGGAAGAAGTAACTAGTAACTGTAACTAGTAACTAACTTTTTTAAAGTAACTTGCCCAACACTGGTGACATCACAACGGAACATGTTTGAGTTTCATTTTAATAATTTAAATAATATGTTGACATAAAAAAAGAACAAATAAAATGATAAAAAAAAACTACATAAAACGATACAAATTATAATAAAATATTTAAGTAAAATGTATAGAAATAAAGAAAAATAAGACAATGAAATAAAGATAATAATTCATTTAAAAGCTATTTTAAAAAGGTAAGTTTTGAGCAGTGCCAACCGAGTCTGCTGTCCTAACAGACTTGGGGTCTGTAGGGTAAGCACTTATTCCCTCCGCCCTGGACATTTATGGAGATGTATGGGCCTTTTAAGTCAGTGATAAAAGTGTCTTTCAAGGATAAGTGAGCTCCTGCACTGATTATTATAGTTCAATATTCTTGACTTGTTTAAAGAAGACGTATCCGGCCCATGGGGACATTAACGTGTGTTGTCGGGCCTTACAAATACATTTGATTTGATTTGATTTGGGTATGTTTCTGCTTGTCTAACTCCGGGGGAGATGGCAAATAAGCTCATTTCCTTTAAGTTCCTTTAGCCCCTAGCTTCTCCGACGAGCAGGTCAACACCTCGCGCGGTCGCCTCCACCGTCGGTGTGTGAGTGAACGGGCGAATGTGAGGCACGAGATGTGAATCGTGTTTGGATAAAAATAACATGCAGTCCAACTGAACAATAAGTGGCGGGAATGAGTTTTACTGGAAATAGTTGAGCAGACATGGCGAAGTGGGGTGCGGATGGGTAGCGCAGTGGACTAAGCACTCGCCTACCACCTAATCTAATCCAGCTGTGTCCTGGTCGTTGTAAACTGCGCCTCCTACTGGTCGGTCGGGGAGCCTGTTCAGCAGGGAGGGAGGGGATCTGGGGGAAATAGCGTGAACCTCCCACGTGTCAGGTTCCCCCAGTGAAACTCTTCACGTCAGGTGAAAAGAAGCGTTTTGCGACTCCACATCTGAGGAGGCATGTGGTAGTTCTACACCCTCCCCAGGCCGACAGTGGGGCAATGCAAGCAACGGCCAGGAAGGGAATTGGCATAACGACTAAATTGGGATGGGTGAAAAAATACAGAAAAAAGCCCCCCCAAAAAAAAAGGACATGGCGAGGTGTCTTGCATGTGCTGTCAGGTTCACATCCTGCTGCACAGTGGACCTCCTCATCTCACCCACTGAACGGCTCTCTATTGTCAGGCGGAGGGGGGGGGCGGGGGGGGGGGGGGGTACATGCTGTGGCATTTATATTGCACTTTATCAACCAAAAACACACTTGGTTCACGCCCCTTTCCAAGATGGCTGCACGTTTGTGAGTTGTGAGTTTGTCTCTGTTTTTACCTCGTCTAATGTCGGCTAAACTGGATTAAATTCCCAATAATTTTGTCTGGAAGAAACAGTGGTCTACATGCTGCATGAAAATCAACCTCTGAGATGGACTACGTGCTTACTCCTAAACTCCTGCTTGCTGCTAATGTAGCTGAGTCACTGTAAACAGAGTTAGGCTACCAGCTACCAGCTACCAGCCACCACCACCACCAGGCCAGCCCCAGGCTACTAGCTACCAGCCACCATCACCAGGCCAGCCCCAGGCTACTAGCTACCAGCCACCATCACCAGGCCAGCCCCAGGCTACTAGCTACCAGCCACCATCACCAGGCCAGCCCCAGGCTACTAGCTACCAGCCACCATCACCAGGCCAGCCCCAGGCTACCAGCTACCAGCCACCATCACCAGGCCAGCCCCAGGCTACCAGCTACCAGCCACCATCACCAGGTCAGCACCAGGCTACTAGCTACCAGCCACCATCACCAGGCCAGCCCCAGGCTACCAGCTACCATCCACCATCACCAGGCCAGCCCCAGGCTACTAGCTACCAGCCACCACCACCACCAGGCCAGCCCCAGGCTACTAGCTACCAGCCACCACCACCAGGCCAGCCCCAGGATACCAGCTACCAGCCACCACCACCAGGCCAGCCCCAGGCTACCAGCTACCAGCCACCACCACCAGGCCAGCCCCAGGATACCAGCTACCAGCCACCACCGCCAGGCCAGCCCCAGGATACCAGCTACCAGCCACCACCACCAGGCCAGCCCCAGGATACCAGCTACCAGCCACCACCACCAGGCCAGCCCCAGGATACCAGCTACCAGCCACCACCACCAGGCCAGCCCCAGGATACCAGCTACCAGCCACCACCACCAGGCCAGCCCCAGGATACCAGCTACCAGCCACCACCACCAGGCCAGCCCCAGGTGTAGTGAATCCACAGCCTAGCCACCACCAGGCTACACCAACAGCCTAGCCACCACCAGGCTACACCAACAGCCTAGCCACCACCAGGCTACACCAACAGCCTAGCCACCACCAGAGCCAGCTAGTTTGCCATTGCTGTTGCTAGCTAGCTGCTTGGCAATCAATAACATGTCACCACCAGGTTACCTTGGAACGACCGCAACGCTGCTAGTATTCTTCCTATTTTTAAACTGTACTGGAATATATCCACACACCCAGAAGAGCTGCACATATGGAAAACCGGAGAAACACACTGGGTATGGACATGCTATACTTTTCAGTTTCCTGATTAACCATGACAGAACCAGTAACAAACGCAAGTCCAAGTTTTACACACAGTCTATTAATGCAAGCAAACTTATCATCATACTCTGCTTTTTGCTGAGTGGGGATATTCACCAACATCCTGGCCCCTGTGACAACGCAGAGACTGTGTTAAACAGCGCTGCCAACACAATCACCAGTGCTAGCATTCCAACACACAGTAGTACCCTGCAATTCACCTGGCCAATCCAATTAAATAATAGTCAGACAATTCTGAACACCTGGCGCTCGAGTGACGCGGCACAGCCGGGGAGTTAGAGCGCTCGTACGGGATTATAATAAGAAACATACATAGTTCCTTATAGCCTTCAGAATGTTTTATTTTTTAATAAACATACAGTATAGGTTCTGCTTTCAGATATCATTACCTCGCTCGTTTTTTAATCTGTGTTTTTTAATACTATTATTTGGTTATATGATGATGATGATGACGATGATGATGACGAAGACTTTATTTCAGACTCAAGGTCCATATTACACATAATACAAAACAACCACAAAAATACAATAACAAAAGAAACAAGGCCAACAACATAGATACAAAAAATACATAAAGGCATCGATTCCAATGTTTCCACAAATCAGACCTCAGATCAGTTTGTTTGACATCATCAGCAATGGCACCTATTATTATCCTGTTTATTTTTTTTTACTCTAATAGTCGACACATACATTTAAACATCAAGTTAAATTGATCAATATGATTTCCCAACCTTGTAAAAATGGAATATCTAAATGAAGAATCATATGGATTTACTGCGATGTGTTTTTTTTACTTAAAGTGACAATGTGCGTTTCCTCCCATGAGCCTCTTTGCTTTCTCTCTGTGTGCCTCCGTGAGCGAATTCTTGGTGTCTTGGGGGCGTCTATACTTTCCGTAGCCGCATTTCTGGCAGACGTTTCTGGTCATGTGACATGTGCGCCCAATAGCGTGACGAGCTGTGTCTTTGCCCATTTCCACGTCAAACAGCCTGCAAACTACCTGGCGTTCTATCGTCATGCTCTAAGACAAACTCTAACCCTAACCAACTTCGAAGATTGCCTAAGCTTAACCAGTGTAGAAACTGACGTCGGCCAATCAGAGAGCGTCTGCCAGAAATGCGGCTACGGAAAGTAGAAATGCGTCTTGGGGGCCGGTGCAAAAAAAGACCCCCATTCTGTGTGGGGAAATAAAACACCTCGTTCAACGCATACTCCTGATATCGCGCAACGGCTGACTAAGTGTGTCTCACCACCAGACCAGTTGTCTCGATTTGTTTTACACTCCAGAACTTGATGAATTACTTGGCAAATATTGCACATTGTCACTTTAATTATTTTCCGTAGACCGTATAAAAACCTTTTGATTTGCACAGATATTTTCCATAATGGGCAAATGTTGGGTTGAAAAAAAGAAAAGCATCCGATGATGCAAACAGCGACACGTTTGCCCAACAACTGAACGGCTCTTGACACAAATCCCAATCGAGAACTTCAACCTCGTACATTGCAGCATTCTGCAACACGCACGTGACTTCATGTCGTACATTATTATTATCTCTGAAATAGTTTGTGCAATAATCCCACCGTGGAGACACATCCTCGGGGAGCGTGGCTGGTTTACACAGTGAACTTTGACCCCCAGACTCGTGTTAGTCATCCTCGCCCATAAATTACCTCACACTAACTGCTCTCCCCCCCTCTCATCTCCTCCTGACCCCCCGAACCCTCTCTCCTCCACCCCTCCTCCCCCCTCCTTCATTCTCGTCTTCCACCCACCCCTCCTTAATAATCTCCCCCCCTCTCCCCTCCCTCCCTCCCTCCCTCCCCTCCTCCACACCACCAGGTGGCAGTGTCAGCTGACTCTCAGGAGGCCCTGTGTTCAGACGTCGGGGGAGGGGAGAGTGACGAGGGGCTCCTCCTGAATGTAACCGCTCTGGGCCTCCCCCCCCCATCCTCCTCCCCCCCCTCCCCCTCTCCCTCTCCCTCCTCATCCTCCTCCACCCATAATCATCAGCAGCCTGCTCTCCGCCTGGTCCCTGCCACCCCGGGCCCCTCCTCCCCCAAACCCTCGCACCCGGGCAGGGTGCGCACGCAGCAGCAGCCCCACCCCGACCAGCACCGCCTCGCCCCCCTACACCCCCTCCTCCTCCTCCCCCCCCTCCTCCCCCTCCTCCTCCTCCTCCTCGTCCTCCTCCTCCCCCTCCACGCCGCCTCCCCTCCCCTCGGCCAGGGCGCACAGACGGGAGGACCAGGAGGTGGCCGTCATCACCAGGGCGGGGCTCGCCGTCAGCAGCAGCGGTGTGGGGGCGGCGGCGAGGCGGGCTCGGAGCAGGGGGACAGCAGCAGCGAGGGTTACCACGGTTACGAGGGCTTCCGCCAGGAGGAGGAGGAGGAGGAGAAGGGGGGCCGGAGCCCGCGGCAGCTGAAGCGGTTCCACACACCCAGGGGGGGCCGCAGCAGCGCCCTCCTCCTCCCGCCCGGGCCCGCGGCCCTCCTCCTCCGCCTGGCTGGACGACCCGCGCCGCCACTCGGTGGAGGAGGGGCCCGGCCCCCAGCAGCGCAGCAGCGGAGCCACCCCCTCCTCCTCCTCCTCCTCCTCGGGCTTCGTGTCGCGGGGCCGACAGCCTGCAGATCCAGCAGCAGAGCCAGCAGACGCCCTCCTCCCCCTCCCCCTCCCCCTCCTCCTCCTCCTCCTCCGCCGCCGCCGCCACGCAGACCGCCCTGCCGACGCCCCCCCCCCCCGCCCCCGACGCAAGCAGAAGATGAGGCCCGCCCTGCATCTCCGTGGAGCCGCCCTCCGACGGGCAGCCGGGCGCGGCCGCGTCCCCCCAACCCCTCGAGCGGCCGGGACACCTGCCTGAGGAGGAGGGCGACGCCCTCGTCCAGCGACTCCTCCCGGGACTCCTCCTTCGACCTGGGGGGCGGCGGCGGGGGGGGGGGGGAGGGTGGCGGGGGAGGGGGCGCGGGGGCGGACGGAGGGGTCAACGCCCAACGTCGCCAACAACCCCAAGATGCTGCTATTGACTCCGCCCACTTACTCCTCCTCCTCCTTCGAGAAGACGAGCTCTGAGCACTGAACCACTGGACCACGTGGAGACACACACACACACACACACACACACACACACACACACACACACACACACACACACACACACACACACACACACACACAGACACACACACACACACACACACACACACACACACACACACACACACAGACACACACACACACACACACACACACACACACACACACACACACACACACACACACACACACACACACAGACACACGCACACACAGAGACACAGAGACACACACACACACACAGAGACGGACACACACACATACACACACACACACACACACACACACACAGACACACACACACACACACACACACAGAGATGGACACAGCCTATACCGACACACACACACACACACACACACACACACACACACACACACACACACACACACACAGACACACACACACACACACACACACACACAGAGATGGACACAGCCTATACCGACACACACACACACAGACAAACACAGACACACACACACACACACACACACAGACACACACACACACACACACACCACACACACACACACACACACACACACACACACACACCACACACACACACACACACACACACACACACACACACAGATACACACACACAGAGATGGACACGCGTGTATCTGGTGACGGTGATAGTACTAGTAGTAAGAACAACGCCGCAGAGAGTAATAAATGGTGAAAACGCGGTGAAAATAAACGCCGCCCTTGGACTGGTAAAGAGGGCCGTCTGTCGTAGCGTGAGCGTCCCCTCGTCTGCCTCCTGTTTCCTGCCAAAACCACCGCCGGCCACCGCCACACGGAGAAAAAGCAAACACAGCGAAGAAACCCCCCGAAGACGAAGCAAGACCACAAACATGACTGTTTCTCTCCCAGACCCCCACGAGCCCGCATGCCGTCGGCTGCTGGTTGACCCCCCCATGACCTCTGGAGAGATATCAACGCCGGGATCTTTACGAGCGGCGGGCCACCGACTCACCGCCCCCGCCCCCCCCCCACCCGCCGTGGCCCGCTGCCGTCTGAACCCCCCCCCCCCGCGTTGCACAGAGAGACATCCCGCCCCCCCGTTCGTTCGTTCGAAAGGGCAACGTTGGAGGTACAAAGCAATATGAATGTTTTAGAGACACTATTTTCTTAAATTATTGGGCCATAGTGTTTGTACAGGATGTAGAATTTTTTTATTTCATTATATTTTTATTTTTGTGATTTTATTTCTCTCTCTCTCTCTCTCTCGCTCTCGCTCTCTTTTCTTTCGTTTCGTTTGTTCGAAATCTTCGTTTTTGTTTTTGTCGAGTTCGTCTACGTTTTTTTTTTTTTCTCTCACTGTAGGGTGTTTCCAGCTTTCTTGATTTACTGGGGAAAGTGAACATTTTTCAAAAGTGCTGAAAACCATGTATTTGTAGGAATAATATATATATAAAAAAAACAAAAACAAGTCATTAAACTGAGCTTGGATTTTTAAGCACAAGCAGTAGGTTGTCGTGGTTTGATTAAATAATAAATGGTGCATTTATATTATAGCAGCTTTTATCCAAAGCGCTTTACAGTTTGTTCCTCACATTGGGACCCACTCACTCACACATCCACACACCGACGGTGGAGGCGACCATGCAAGGTGCCGACCTGCTAGGGGACCAGTTAGGGGTTAAGTGTCTTGCTCAAGGACACTTCGACACGCTGCCCGGGAGGAGCGGGAATCGAACCGGGAACCTCTGGATTACCAGACGACTGCTCTACCACCTGAGCCACCGTCGCCCCTGATTAGAGGAAGCAGGAGGAAGCTGTCGACTCCGTGGACGACACAACGCTCCTCTGCATCGCTGGGGTTTGAACACGTTCGGACCTGGAGTGACACACACCTCAAAGTAGCTGTGCTCTTGTGATTGGTCGAAGATTGCTGAGGCATAGATTACTGTGGTAGTTCCACCTCTGGCGATAGAAAAGATTACAATATATAATACATGTTCTCAGAGATTCAAGTTCAAATATCTTCATTAGTTGTAACTAGGGATGTCCGATTTTATCGGCCTACCGATATTATCCGCCGATATCGGCATTAAAATGTGATATCAGAAAATATCGGTGTCGGTTTTCAAAACAAAATTATTAATATATATATTTTTTTACATTTCTATAACCTTTATTTACCCAGGCAAGCAAGT